>NC_091213.1:10783469-11080969 GCF_040958095.1 Procambarus clarkii
CCCCAGTGTGGAACCCGTACCTTGTCAAGCACAAGACGAAGCTGGAAAAAGTTCCGAGGTATGTCAATAGGCTAGTCTCAGAACTAAGAGGCATGAGTTACGAGGAAAAGCTGAGGGAACTGCACCTCACGTCGCTGGAAGACAAAAGAGCTCGGCGAGACATGATACCCAACTACAAAATTCTCAGGGTAATGGACATGGTAGACAAGGATGGATAATTTAACACGGGGGTATATGCACAAGGGGACACAGGTGGAAACTAAATACACAAATGAGCCACAGAGATATTACAAATAATTTTTTTCAGTGTCAGAGTGTTTAATAAATGGAAAGCACAAGGAAGTGATGTGGTGGAAGCTGACTCCATACACAGTTTCAAATGTAGATATGATAGGGCTCGAGAAGCTCAGGAATCTGTACACCAGTAGATTGACGGTTGAGAGGTGAGCCGAAAGAGCTAGAGCTCAACCCCCCGCAAACATAACTAGGTGAATACACACACACACACACACACACACACATTATAGGGAACTTCAACCCAATGAGCTTTGTTTTGGCCTCTCAACTGAGGATTGCTAGTTCGATCCACACTGTAAGATAGAAACGCGTTGAAAACGTTTACTCTCACAGTAGGAAATTTTACACCTACCACCAAATTTAAACCTGTGAGCTAAAGAGCTATTTTGACTTGCATCCTGGGGGGATGGTCAGTAGCTAGCCTGGACATTAAATAAGACAACCGGTGGTTGGAAAGACAGGAAACTGAAACCTCGATCCTGCCGGAATAAACAGAAAACAAACACACGAAGAGCACGGATAAGCACAATCATACGAAGCCTTTCTTGATAGGCTTCGTATGATTTATACACATACATGTATGAAACATGAATGTATATCAAATTCATTCTTTTCCACGTACAGTTTGTTATCTTTTTATGCTTCTTTTGACATAGTATCTCCCGATAACACATGGCAGATTTTGGGGAAAGTGAGAATATAGAGGGGGAAGAAAACAGGAAAAGAGAGAGAAGAGGAAACATGAAAGGTACAGAACAATAAAAGAAAAAGGAGATAGGATAATAGGCACATGGAAATGGGGAATAAAAAAAAGGGGAGACAGCAAGAAAAAATGAAAGGCTGGTAAGGAAGAGAAAGAAGGTAATGAATAAAATCGATAATATATTGGTAATGGAGAGATGAGAAGGAGAAATAAAGGTATAGAGATGGCGGACGAAGGAAAAATTATTTAAGCTATAATATAAATAAAAAATATGTAACACTACAAATACAAATCAAATAAACAAGAAATATAGATATTTGAGAATTCGGAAAACTAATCTTCTCGATGCCATTGAGGAATTAAGAAACATAAGACATAGAAATAGCAAGAGAGAATAAGAGTGAAAGATAGAAAAAACTAAATTCTAGAACGAAAGAATGGGGAAGAATGATAGGTAATATTAAGGTGGGAAGAGAAAGAGGGAATGGCAGGAAAACCGCTAAAGAAAAATACAATGATGAGAGAGATCAGAACTGACATTACAGATTCATGGAGGTTAGATTGGGTCTGATGATGATGCTGTGTGTGTGTGTGTGTGTGTGTGTGTGTGTGTGTGTGTGTGTGAGTGTGTGTGTGTGAGTGTGTGTGTGTGTGTGTGTATGTGTGTGTGTACTCACCTAACTGTGGTGAGTACAACCCGCAGTTTGGGTTGTGTGTGTGTGAGTGAGTTTCACAATCGCTGGCGCCAAACTATAAATATATTGTCTTCCTCTTCCAGAATGGGCCACAATACGGGCAGAAAACGATAAGCTGAAAGCGAGGTCAGACGACGGATATGAACCTTTTACCTTAGATGAACTAGTGAGAGGGAAGTGTGGCTCCAAGAGATGGTGGAGAGGAAGGGATTACCTCTCTCTCTCTCTCTCACTCTCTGTATGGTTTTAGAAAAGGCCGATATGCTGCTGATCTCTTGCTAAATCTCTCCACTACGGGGGCGTCAGTCACTGGATGAGTCCAAGATCAGCTGTGTTGTCGCTCTAGACAAAACAGGAGCCCTTGATCGTGCCTGGCACTCTGGATTAGTAGTGAAGTTTCAAGCACTAGATATTTTAGGCTCCATCTTAGAGTTAATAAAAGACTAGTGAAAGTGATAAGTCCTCAATGGAAAAGAATCCGAAAGTCACTCAGTTGGTGCCAGCGTTCCACAGGGTAGTGTGCTTGGTCCTCTGCTGTGGAATGTTTATTTCAACGATCTACTTCATCTCATTCCTGAAGCTCAAACGTATGCTGATGATTGGACTCTAACCTTCACATATAGAAAGGAAGAAATGCTTACTGCTGCAATATTCATCAATCACAAACTCTCAGCGATTTCTACCTTAGGTATGAGATGGCAGGTCACATTTGCGACTGAGAAGATTCAAGCGATGTTGATAACTAAACATCGATGATAATTTGCATATGGCAAATCGGACATTTTACAAAGGGGTGGAAAAACGCTAGAGTTCAAAGATGAAGTTGACATCTTGGGAATGAAGTTCGAATCTTCAATGACAATGAAGAGCCATGTGCTTATCCTAGCTCAAAAGGCAGCCAGGAAACTTACAGCCCTACGGCGCATCTCACACCTTCTTGACTGCAAAGGCTGCAAAACCATATATAAAGCACAAGTTCGCTCTCATCTATAGTATGCACCCCCTTTCCTGGATCGCCTGCCTCCCCATCATTCATCAGACTCTTGGACGAAGTGGAGAGACGGGCAAGAAGGCTCATCTCTATTCTTGACCAAGTCTGGTGGGAACGGTCTGAGCATCAGAACTTGCAACACCATCGTAACGTTGGTGGTCTTACTGTTATGTACAAGGCCAACATCCTCAAAGCTCCGCACCTGGCTTAACTCCGTGGAGTACCAGTAGTTGCCACCCGTAGAACTAGGTTCTAAACCTTCAACAGTCTCACGCTGGAAGTGCTGAGTGAAGATCGTCACTCTATCAGAGTTCATTCACTCCGAGGCTGACTCGCATCTGGAACTTGTTCGCCCAACAGGTTGAATTCGCGGGAGATCAGGTCAGCTGATCACATGAAGGCTCTGGCACACAATTGGCTACAGGCTCTTGCTGCTCCTTATATGATTGTTACCTAATGTTGTTAATGAATAAAGGCTATTCTTGCCGATGCATATAACAGGCTCATGAAATAAATGGGTCTCTAGGAGTAGGTTTCAACTTAGCTGAAGCAGGATTACAGCTCTTGCTTGCAGTTTCACTAGGTTTCTTATATGATAGTTCCTTTATGATAGTTCCCTATGTGATAGTTTCAAAGTACATTCTCGTGTAATAAATGAGTTTCTAGGAGCAGGCTTCCGATGAGCTGAGGTAGGATATCAACTCTTGCTTGCAATTTCACTAGGTACCTCATTTGACAGCTCTTATGAACCATAGTCTTAGTTTAAAAAAAGAGACATAGAGATAATGAAACATAATTTTTGAATATAAATAAAGTTGTATGTCAAGGTTTGTCATAATTATTGGAATAAGAATATCTGGAACAGCCTATGACTCAAACGGTTAAACCTTCCCGCGTTGAAATCCGTCATATAGGCCTAGAAAGTCGGTATTTCATGATAACACAAAATAACGAAACAAGAACGATTTTCCTCTTTACCTTTCATGGAGGAATTGTGTAAAACCGCGGTTTATGTCTCAGAGAAACTACGGGATCCGTGTGAGGGCAGTAGCACCCCCTGTTGCAGTTATTTTACCATGTCGGGGCGCAATCGACTAAGGCGCGTCTGGAATCATCCTGGACGTAGTTTCGAACCCTCATCACGGCCCTTATGGATTTGTTCATGAACGATTCTATGTGAACGGAGCTATGAAGGCTACTTACTCCACCGGAACGCAAACAATGGCTTCGAACGAATCTGAAAAAGGTGACCTACACGAACGCAACGAGAACGAGAGACCGACAACTGCGTCTGTCAAGCTAAGTCACAGGAGCGAAGGGGTGATAACGAGACGTAATGACTGTGTCCTTCAAAGGTAACTTACACGAACGAAGCGAGACTGTGACACAGTGGCTGTGTCAGTCATGGCTACGGACGCGAGAGAAACGACAACTAGGCGCCAGTCAGATAAAAGTTGGCAACTCTCCAAAATGAACAATATCTGATATAGCCCAAAACTGTCAATATGAGCCGTGATGGTCGGTGATGGACGTGTTGTTTGTCTTCGTTTTTAGGGGAGTTTGCTAGCTCCCCGGAGAGAGAGAGAGAGAGAGAGAGAGAGAGAGAGAGAGAGAGAGAGAGAGAGAGAGAGAGAGAGAGAGAGAGAGAGAGAGAGAGAGAGAGAGACAGACAGACAGACAGACAGACAGACAGACAGACAGACAGACAGACAGACAGACAGACAGACAGACAGACAGACAGACAGACAGACAGACAGACAGAGACAGAGAAAGAGAGACGAGAGACAGACAGACAGACAGACAGACAGACAGACAGACAGACAGACAGACAGACAGACAGACAGACAGACAGACAGACAGACAGACAGACAGACAGAGAACCCATACTAATACTAATAACAACACTGTAAAGCCATTACATGTTCCTTAAAGTAGATACAGTCAATGTCACAAGGCTTATTATTAAGTAGCTTGCTGCAGTAACTGGTCTAGTCGATGGTAGGTCACATTTGTTAACGATGAGACACAAATAATATTCCTTAGGAGATAGAACGATAAAACTATTGGGATTTCAACACTAAAGTGAATATCTCGGTAGTGTAATATGTAGGGGTATAATATTTATAAGCGTGATAATACTGGGAATAATATTGAGAATAATATCCTGGGGAAACATTATTGTAGGACAGTAATACCTTCAGCGTATAATATTGATGGGTAGAATATACTTGGGAATAGCATACTAAGGTGTATTATCCTGGGAGTTTAATATCCTTGTAATTTAATGTCATCAGGGTGTAATATTTTCTTCCTGAGAGAACACGAAGAGTAACAGACTGAGCCTCCTGAACAAATGAGCCAGAAAACTGTCAACATTGGGAAGTGTCTTACATTTGCTTGCCAGCTGCGACTGGAAAACTATTTGAACAACAAGTTAGCTCCCAACTTGAGTATACATGAACTCTTGAATATGAAATGTAGTGACCTCTGCCTTCAGCGTTAGGACATCAAGTTTGACAAGCGCGTCAGACTTGACGAACGGCAAACCTTGACCCACACTGGACAATCAGACGATGAGTGTTATGATACAAGGTCTTTAGCCAGCAGCGCTTTTACTCCAAATGCATCCAGGGATAGGGATGTGAGGGGACATCCGAGGGATACATATGTGCATCCCACTGCTCGATAAGTTTAGTGTAGTGTAAAGGTATACACAGAAATATGCAAGGAAAGTATAGAAGACAAACGATTGTTCTAGGATGTGTTAAGTTATGTTGAGGTGCAAAGTCTCGTTGTAACCACATCAATGGTTAAGAAATTGAAGAACGAGAAAAGAGTATTGTAAAGAACGATCATGATAAAAATATAAAATAATTGCATCTACTTGAAATATAACAGCACAATGATACAACTGTGGTGACGGCGGATTAAATAATTTTTTAGATATTTTAACATTTCATTAACAGCCGGTTAATGAAAAGTGAAAGAAATTATCAACAAATAACTCCATATATTCCTGGATAGATGTGTTTATGCACATTTTTCAGATGTATATTCAGATGTGCACATTATGTAATTGTATATATGTCAAATGCAATTTTTACAAACAAGATAAATCGAATGTGCAATCTGATTATTTTGTCTAACTTAGTTCCAGTAATAAAATCGATCATATATTACTCGCCTGATTTGCATCTGCAGCTGAGTAGCTCATAGCTGTTAGAACGAATAATGAAATGTAAATGCTAATCCTCTTAACCGGCTTTCATTGACGTATGTAAGTATGTACGCATGCTTAATATACTAGCATAATAAAAACGAAAGACATGCGACGAACTAATGAACCAACATTAAGCGGATCCTAAGCAAATCATTTGGTGCTCATGTGTTCATTAATCAAACAATATACAAAAATGTTTTTTTGCTCTTCTCTTTGATGTAGAAAATAGAAGGGTACTGAAACCACCGAAATTGTAATTATCGGTTACATGTTCGAGCATATCTATATTAGCACCAGATATGTCATCTGGTGCTGATATTCACACTGATATCATCAGTGGTGATGGCCTTCAGTTAATGAAGTCAATATCGCTTCAGACAAGATTTGTTTACTCACTTTTTCCCGTCATCAGAATACACGTGCCATAATTCTAAGCCCCCAAGCCACATTAACCTTAATGGTAAGTTCAACAAGCTTTTTGATGTCAGTCTTAAACACAATTTTACACGTTTTAATTTATAATTTACATATGTTGCTTAATTAATCAGTAACTATTCCACTATTAAATAGCGCAATATATCTTTGATTTTTTTTTATCTTCCTTTTAGTCTTTCTGCTCATAACTTTAGCTTGCAAATTTAGTCAAGTTTGCTAAGAACTTATGTAATTATTTATTGGCGTATATATCAATTATATATCCATTACATGTTAGCCCAAAATGGAAACATATATGTTCAGATCTTTTTTTTTAATCCTTGCCCAGATAATCACGTACAATTAGCTGGAACGAAAATAAATTGTCTCATAGAGGTAAATCCGGTTGTCACAGAGTAGCCGGATAGTGCAGATATAGCTCACCAGCTGTAAAAAAAAATCTCGGCTTGCTTTGAGTATCCCAAATGTTGTTGAGCAGTCCGGCGGTCGTAGGCAGACTCAGAGTAATCCGAGTGCCCTAATGCTTTATTTAAAGCAGCCCAGTTGTCGCAGAGTAACCTGGGGTGGCTCTGAGGAACCCGGTCGTCGTGGATTAACCCGGTTATCGTAGATGTAAACACGGCGGGTTGTAGGGTTCCCTGTCGTATCTCTGGAAGAATGTCTGCCTGAACCTTGAAGAAATCGAATGTCTGGAATACTGGGTGATATTTCACCTGCTGTATACATCCAAATAGCAAGTAATTACACGCTTCAGGAGAATGTAAAAGTTTTCAGCTTGCCTTCACAAACACGCTCATGGTGTTTATAAGGAAGGAGCAAGCTTCCAATGTGCTCTCACGCATGCTGTGATGATGAGAGAGAGAGAGAGAGAGAGAGAGAGAGAGAGAGAGAGAGAGAGAGAGAGAGAGAGAGAGAGAGAGAGAGAGAGAGAGAGAGAGAGAGAGAGAGAGAGAGAGAGAGAGAGAGAGAGAGAGAGAGAGAGAGAGAGAGAGAGAGTAAATAAGGAGAAAGAGTGGAGAGATGGAGACAGGGTGTGAACTTATCGGTACGTGCCCCAGAGACGTCCTTGAGAAGATAGGGGGAGGCGATCAGTGTAAATTATGCACCATCCTGGGTGAGCCTTGGTCTCTCATCCTCTTGATAAACTCGCTGAGTCTTGCAGTGGGTTGACAGACTAAGGTGCTCTCTCTCTCTCTCTCTCTCTCTCTCTCTCTCTCTCTCTCTCTCTCTCTCTCTCTCTCTCTCTCTCTCTCTCTCTCTCTCTCTCTCTCTCTCTCTCTCTCTCTCTCTCTCTCTCTCTCTCTCTCTCTCTCTCTCTCTTTCTCTCTCTCTCCCTCTCTCTCTCTCTCTGGAGTGTGTCTTTATGTATGTTAATTTCAGTCTGACTCTGTATATCTCTTCACAACAATACACCACCATCTCTTATTACCTCGACGACTACCACAACATTCCCAAAATTCCCACCATCACCACCACCACCACACTACCAATACCATCCCCACCACCACGCCAATCCCCTTTACCGTCACCATTACCAATACCACCTCCCACCACCCCAGTACACACATCACTAAAATATTTAGCTCTGCTACATTTGCGTGTTAACAGCAGATTGTCTCTGCATTATTCACCAAATGAAGAAATGCAACATATTGTCACACCATTCTGACAAACGTCCCAATAAACACGTCGCCGTGGTTACTTTTATCAAACTTTTCACTCAACATTTCCTAGAATATTGCTTTTCACCTTTTGATGTGCAAACAGAAATAGGTAAAAAGAAACTTGTAATTTTTATTCGAAGTAAACTTAGATGATAAATTGGCATTCTCAAGAAAAGGTAATTTTGCTTATGTGGTTGAGGGACTTGAAACGTGAAAACTTGTAGGAGTTTTTATGAGTTACAAACCCATTATTCGGTACCGTGAGACTGTGTTTAGTTAGACTGTAACAACAGAACAAGAATGATAAAACCGTACATAAAACAACTTTCGGAAATCAATATTCCTAATGTTTATAAACAGTTGATTCCCACCTTGGAGGAGTGGGAGAGTAAGAATTCAGGCGAGGGTGAAAGAATATATTAGTACCGAAAGGTGTACTCGACTTCTGAGAACATATACACTGAGTTTAACTTAATTTAGTTCTAGAGTATGTTCAAGACTAAAGCGGACTTGCTGATTGGTCAGTAAGCTTATGTGGTTGCGTTTATAACCCCCTCAGAGGATGATAGGTCTTAAGCCCAAAGCTAAGCCGAATTAGTTTAAATTTTTAAATTTTGTCCCGAGGGGCGAGTTTATTGGGCAGCGCCACTCATCTTGTGAGTGGACATACCGCTATAGCAACATGTGCAATACTCCCCAATAGGAAGAAAACCCGCTGGATTGGTCATCATTAGTGTTGGCGCATGTTACTGATCCTTGTAATATATGAAACTTGAAGTAGGAATATTTGACCTCTAGTGCTGCCCAGGAAGTAGATTACTCTCATTAAGTAACATAAAGACCTGGGTCACACGAAGATATTTATCCCAACATTTGATAATATATGAAGAACATTAGTCTTGAAATTTGTCTTAATACCTATTGTCTGCAAAGGTCATTCAGGCCACAACTATCTTACATACCAATCTTAAGTAAACTCTTCATTGTGTAAGCACTGATGTTTCTTCGGGGAATATGAATTTGTTATTATCTGCGTTTATTCTTCCTGAAGACTTTATCAAGCTGGATTTTTAACTGCAGCAATGTTTTGGCAAGTAAAGCTTTGGCGAGTTGGTGGTTCCCTGGGTTGATAACCCAATGGGGGAAAATGCCTTTACTTTTTCTGTCCTACATTGTGGCTTGTTGAGCTTGAAGCTGTTGCTCCTTGTTTGTGTTACATTTGATCTTTTAAATTAAAGAACTGATCTGAAACAATATTCCCATCTCTGTCACTGATGTATATGACAAAAAGAGTTGGCCTCAAAGATGGAACTTTGCGGTACTCCACTCATCACATTCCTCCAGTCAGATTCAATTCCATTTAGCACTACCCTATGTTTTCTTTGCTTTAGCAATTGTGTAGCCATTCAAGTATTCTACTATTTATCCCATGTGCTTGTAATTTCCTTGCCAGTCTTTCATGTCATACCTTATCAAAACATTTAGATAAGTTCATGTAAACTACATTCATTATTAGTTAGTATCCAGCTATTCTCTGAATAGCTGGTTACCAAAAGGGCTGACAGTTCACGATGTACATGTATAACCAACCCATCAGGTTATGGTCAGCAATGCTGTAACCGTCCACAACGATGCGTTCGTAAATTTCAACATACTGTATAACCAAAAACGGTATTTCCTCAAATATAAATAAATAGTTAATATGCCTTAGAATTTTTTTCCTAGACTTAGGATAGGTTAGGTCATGCAGTTTGGCAAATAATTTAATTTGCAGTACGCATGTTCATGAGTATTTAATCCAGTTTTATATTCCTGCGCTAGTGATTACTCTCAAAAAGGCAAATATTCAATACATATAACAATTAGTTTTGCCAGGGACAGGAAGCCTGTTATTTATATACTACACGCTTGAACCGAGGTCCCCAAAGTCGACCTACTGACCGACCCGACGTTTCAACCCTACTACAGCTGCCTAACGTCCAGCTACCTGTTTTGCTCTAGTTAGACAGAAGCATTAGGTGAACTGAAACGTGATCAACCATTTTTGTACAGCCCGGGAATCGAACCTGGGTTCCTGGAATATGAGTCGAAAAACGTTGGCAACTATACTACGAGACTGCTGAGGAGTGCATTACAAAGGTCAGTCCCCTTTGAACTTCATGAAATATTTCATGAAATTCAAGAACTATATTTTGAATATATTTCGTGATAATATTTTGCAAATATAATCAGTGTTAAAATTTCTACAATTTTGTAAGCTGTTGTCTGATGAAACTTGTATTATCTGAATTTGATTGTGAGTGCCTGATAAAAATCATCATTGGAACATATGTGAACAAACAGTTAACTTTAATACCAGTCATTGAGATATTATTTCATATTATGCTGGGCCTATTTCATTGACATAATATAATTAAAATAATATTTACTTATTTCTCGTAAATATATGTTACAAAAATATTAAAAGTATATAATAATAAAATAATAATAATAATAATAATAATAATTACAATAATAATAATAACACCTTTTTGGTACACAATATTACGGACGATAGAAAGTAAAATTTTTGCATTCAAAATATAGAAATTCTATAGTAAAGTCATTAATTCCACGCAGCACATCGGACTTATGCTTATTTTTGATAAAAAATGTTCTAGTTGATGAATTTATAGAGCTTAAAGGATTATCGATGTTGAATATATTCAATGCTTCCAGGTTCATCAATAGGCCCAGCTGAATAGATTTTGTAATAAATGCGATCTCCTACTGGATCTTTGATATTTATTCAAAATATATATTTAATTCATTAACCTCAGAACTTATTTCGTCATATTAATGAGTTACATGTTTAACTTCAGCTACCTTAGTTTCATTACCCGGGCTTGTTAAATAAGACTATGCCACAACTATTATTATTATTATATATATATATATATATATATATATATATATATATATATATATATATATATATATATATATATATATGTATATATATATATATATATATATACATATTGATGTTTATATATATATATATATATATATATATATATATATATATATATATATATATATATATATATATATATATATATATATATATATATATATATATATATATATATATATATATATATATATATATATATATATATATATTCTTAGACGCATCATAAGATGCGAGTACGTTATTGAATGTTCTTGACGTAAATAAATGACGTCACACTGACAATGCCAAGTCCCGCTTGATGAATAAAGGTTCAAGATACTGAACGGCGAATTTAATTATCTCTCTCTCTCTCTCTCTCTCTCTCTCTCTCTCTCTCTCTCTCTCTCTCTCTCTCTCTCTCTCTCTCTCTCTCTCTCTCTCTACCCTCTAAACATTTTTTCCTCACCTTCAGTAAACGAAGCGTATTACACTCACCAACAACAACATGTCTCTCCCAGAATTAAGTTTGGAGAGTCGGAAAATAGCTTCCCACATCAACAACTGTGAGTTTACACAACGCCAAATAGCGTTATCTTATTCGCCAAGATTAAACTAGGTTAAAGTATGCGTGTCACTGAACTGCATATGCGGCCAGCTGCATCATATGCCACCTCGGTTTCTCATAATATATATATATATATATATATATATATATATATATATATATATATATATATATGCGAACAAGCCTGAATGGTCCCCAGGACTATATGCGAATGAAAACTCACACCCAAGAAGTGACTCGAACCCATACTCCCAGAAGCAACGCAACTGGTAACTACAGGGCGCCTTAATCCGCTTGACCATCACGGCCGTCAAAAGGAAGTGATAGCCGAGGCTATTTGAGCCACTTCCCCGACGGCAACTCGGATGGTAATCTTGGGCATAGCATTTCACCAAATCACCTCATTCTTTGGGGCACACGTGAGGAACACAAATGCGAACAAGCCTGAATGGTCCCCAGGACTATATGCGAATGAAAACTCACACCCCAGAAGTGACTCGAACCCATACTCCCAGAAGCAACGCAACTGGTAACTACAGGGCGCCTTAATCCGCTTGACCATCACGGCCGTCAAAAGGAAGTGATAGCCGAGGCTATTTGAGCCACTTCCCCGACGGCAACTCGGATGGTAATCTTGGGCATAGCATTTCACCAAATCACCTCATTCTTTGGGGCACACGTGAGGAACACAAATGCGAACAAGCCTGAATGGTCCCCAGGACTATATGCGAATGAAAACTCACACCCCAGAAGTGACTCGAACCCATACTCCCAGAAGCAACGCAACTGGTAACTACAGGGCGCCTTAATCCGCTTGACCATCACGGCCATCAAAAGGAAGTGATAGCCGAGGCTATTTGAGCCACTTCCCCGACGGCAACTCGGATGGTAATCTTGGGCATAGCATTTGCCCAAGATTGTCTGGGGTGTGAGTTTTCATTCGCATATAGTCCTGGGGACCATTCAGGCTTGTTCGCATTTGTGTTCCTCACGTGTGCCCCAAAGAATGAGGTGATTTGGTGAAATGCTATGCCCAAGATTACCATCCGAGTTGCCGTCGGGGAAGTGGCTCAAATAGCCTCGGCTATCACTTCCTTTTGACGGCCGTGATGGTCAAGCGGATTAAGGCGCCCTGTAGTTACCAGTTGCGTTGCTTCTGGGAGTATGGGTTCGAGTCACTTCTGGGGTGTGAGTTTTCATTCGCATATAGTCCTGGGGACCATTCAGGCTTATTCGCATTTGTGTTCCTCACGTGTGCCCCAAAGAATGAGGTGATTTGGTGAAATGCTATGCCCAAGATTACCATCCGAGTTGCCGTCGGGGAAGTGGCTCAAATAGCCTCGGCTATCACTTCCTTTTGACGGCCGTGATGGTCAAGCGGATTAAGGCGCCCTGTAGTTACCAGTTGCGTTGCTTCTGGGAGTATGGGTTCGAGTCACTTCTGGGGTGTGAGTTTTCATTCGCATATAGTCCTGGGGACCATTCAGGCTTGTTCGCATTTGTGTTCCTCACGTGTGCCCCAAAGAATGAGGTGATTTGGTGAAATGCTATGCCCAAGATTACCATCCGAGTTGCCGTCGGGGAAGTGGCTCAAATAGCCTCGGCTATCACTTCCTTTTGACGGCCGTGATGGTCAAGCGGATTAAGGCGCCCTGTAGTTACCAGTTGCGTTGCTTCTGGGAGTATGGGTTCGAGTCACTTCTGGGGTGTGAGTTTTCATTCATATATATATATATATATATATATATATATATATATATATATATATATATATATATATATATATATATATATATATATGTCGTACCTAGTAGCCAGAACTCACTTCTCAGCCTACTGTGCATGGCCCGATTTGACTAATAAGCCTAGTTTTCATGAATTAATGTTTTTTCGACAACCTAACCTACCTAACCTAACCTAACCTAACGTTTTCGGCTACCTAACCTAACCTAACCTATAAAGATAGGTTAGGTTAGGTTAGGTAGGGTTGGTTAGGTTCGGTCATATATCTACGTTAATTTTAACTCCAATAAAAATAATTGACCTCATACATAATGAAATGGGTAGCTTTATCATTTCATATGAAAAAAATTAGAGAAAATTTATTAATTCCGTAAAACTTGGCTTATTAGGCAAATCGGGCCTCGCATAGTAGGCTGAGAAGTGAGTTCTGGCTACTAGGTACGACATATATATATATATATATATATATATATATATATATATATATATTTATATATATATATATATATATATATATATATATATATATATATATATATATATATATATATATATTCCAAATTTGGATACTGAACCACAAGGGGATAGCATTTTGGACTGGTCTTTTATTAATGAAACCAGATTTTTTCAGAAATTAGGAATCATTGTCATAGGAGACTGGTCATTGTTTACATGAATTCGACTTTAAAATTGCGGGCTCCTGCGGGAATGGACAGTCTGACCTGCGAATTATAGAGTCCTTATATATCAGGCAGCTGCGGCCTCTGTTAAATAATAATGTTTCATCTATCGAATTGCATACTATGTAACATTTCATCAAGTTGTTGTTCTGTGCATGATTCATTGCCGCAGCATTATATTCTCTATTTTGTTTTAGTTTCCCTTGATTTGTGTGTTTGGTGCTCTACTTTTTTTTCAAATATGATGAGCCTTATATTTCTCTGTTGTACAGTGATACTGAATAACAATTGGGTGTCTATTATTTTATAAAATTTGGATTTCTTTATAATGCGTAAAATGGGTAAATCGATAATGATTGATATAATTAGGTCTTGCACAGAATCTTGTAATCTCAAGGATCTTAATTATGAATTTTATGTAGTCTTTACTCTCACTGGGGAATGTTATCAAATCTTACTTTGTGTGACCATTTCGTAAGTTAACTTAAGTAGTTTACTGTTTCGTGTGTTTAATTGTAATTATTATTGTCATTTTAGTCTTTTAAATGTATAGTCATGTTTTCAGGATAAGTTCTTTATTAACTGTCAATTTTAAATCGATTTTTCTGTATTTTAGATCTGATGTTGAATACTAATGAGTTTTCAAAACGTTATGGTTTTTAATTGAAACGTAAATATTTTAATTAAACAAAATGTTGGTATTGTCACTCGTGGTTATCTTAAAGAAGTTAAGATTCCCTAAGGGAATCTCCATTTTAAATATATATACATGTATGTGTGTACTCACGTATTTGTACTTACAGGATCGAGCATTGACTCTTGGATCCCGCCTTTCTAGCCATCGGTTGTTTACAGCAATGACTCCTGTCCCATTTCTCTATCATACCTAGTTTTAAAATTATGAATAGAGTTTGCTTCCACAACCTGTTCCTTAAGTGCATTCCATTTTTCCACTACCCTCACGCTAAAAGATTACTTCCCAACATCTCTGTGGCTCATGTGAGTTTCCAGCTTCCACCCATGTCCCCTCGTTCTCTTGCTATTACGTGTAAACATTTCATTTATCTCCACTTTGTCAATTCCCCTGAGTATTTTAAGTTCCCCTGAGTATTATATATGTGTGTATGTGTGTGTGTGTTATGCAGATAGTGATCAGAACTTCTTTCTATTGATATATTAATTAAGGGTGTTCTCAAATTTGTTCCTTGTAGGTCTACCAAATTTTACACTCCAAAAAAGGAAAAGATTATTGGCGGTACTGCAACTGTCTTGCTTCTTATATGGACGGAGTTCGATCCCCGACATTTCAAGTAAGTGAGCTCTGTTACTTCACTCTATCCTGTTACCCTATCTGCTTGTCCTCATATACCTTTCCATTTCCTGTAATCGTAATGGCTTAGCTCTGCATCCTGATAATTAACCTTCCTAGAATTTGGGATCAAATGCTCTGATCCCAATTAGAGGGATCTCTAATTGGGATCACACATCAAGTATTTTTGATGAATTAGCATCAAGTATTTTCCATGCATATAATATAAGGAATACTTCCTTACCGACGTTTCAAAGGCTACAATTTGAGTCCTTTGATGCGCTTCCAGTAATTCAGATGTTTCCCTTTATTTCTGTGAACACAAAAGGAACTTTATACAATCTGCAACTCAGTATAGTTCTTGCATATACAGGAATGTGAGCATAAGGCAATATTCCAGACGAATGAGTTCCAGTGTTTTGAAGCCTAGACTACCGCAACTGGAGTGGAATCACTTGTTTTGAAAGTTCTCAGGATCCAGCATATATTTATCTTTCGGATGCTTGGTTTGCTTTGTTGGTTATACTAAATATTATGACATACCATTGTTATGCATTTAGTTTTTCACCAATTTGGCAACTCTTCTGTTCCCAGTGTGCATTTGTTGATCATCGTAAGAACTCTGCACATGATTTACTCAACATCGAAATACCAATATATAAACTTTATATATTCACACTTCCTTGGCTGTATCAATTTCATTCTGTTTTTTTTTTTTTTTGTCATTTCCTTCATTACAGGCCATATACTCAGTTTTATTTTAAGATTATTCAAATCAAATCAAAAACTTTTCCAAATGTTGCACATTTAAAATTGGGAAGGTTTCCATAAAAAAGTACAATACGTAAATTATAGTAAAGAGTCACAATAACAGCGTACCACGTAAACTTTAGCGTTATCTGAATCAGAATCAGAAACTTTATTCATAACAACTTGTAAAAATCATTACAAAACTCTCCTCCCTTTCATCATGTATCTGCCCTACACTTAAATTTAAAGCGTTTTTTTTTAACACTTACCAGTCGTTTCTTGTTACTCAAATATATATGATATAAATGTACAAATATGATCGTTTGCTGATATTTTTCCCCAATATGGCTTGGGGAAACAGTTTTTTCTCCAATGTGGCTTGGGAAAACAGTTTTTCCCCAATGTGGCTTGGGAAACACTTTTTTCCCCAATGTAACTTGGGGGTTGGTTTCAGCTTAGAATGCTATGTCATTCTCAAAGGATTTTTGAGCATCTTATTAGACTCCAATGTATTCATCCCTTGCTCTCGAACTTCTTTATCAGTTTCCTCCTATCTTATGTATCTTATATTTCTTCAATAATTTCTTGTTTTTGTTCTTTGCGTCTAGGTATTATGTGTTGACATAATAAGTCTTTTTAAGTTATATTAAGTTATGAATAATTTCCCTTTGAGTAAAGTCTTTCATAGTAATTATGCAAAGAAATTCTTATTTCTTTCATTTTTCCTCGTAGTACAGTTGACTTCGTTTTCAGCCCACAGTCGAGGGATCCCGGGTTCGACTCCCGGGCAGGACAGAAATTGCTGAGCTTAATTTCCGTTCAGATAATGGCTCCGTTCACCTAGTAACCAATAGGTACCAGTGAATTAATACCAGGCAACTGATTTGCTGTTACACCCTTGTTAAGGTCAGTAGTTCAACCTCGTGGTGGGGAGGGGGATCCTCGTTTCAGGTTTAATATACATATTACACACATAATGTATAATGTATGATGTATATATATACACACATAAGCCTTGTGTCCCCCCACAAAACGAATTTTTAGTATTAAAAGGAAGCTATAATTTTATTTATGACAGGATATTTCTTATTACTTCCTTTCCAATCTTTGGTGTACTACATTTTTTCCCTTATATTAGCTTCCAGTATTACCAGACATTTTATTACCAGTTCACTGTAGCCGTTGACACCAAGATTGATTACATGATCTATCACTTCATCCTGGGTGAAGAAAGAGTAAGGCATTGCCGTGTGTCTTCTATTCTCCTCCTTGGTGTTCAAGTAATGTGGTGTGTGCGTGCACACGCGCGTGTCAATAATAAGCGAATAAATGAAAAAAAACAATCAACAGTACTGCCGGAAACAAGGTTTTGCATCAATGGAAATCAAATTCCATTTGCACCAGCCCGCCTCCTCCTCCATAACACTTCCCTTCCTCCCTCCGTTTGTCTCTCCCTCTCTTTCTTCCCATCCCACCCTCTCTCCCTCTCTTCCCATCCCTCCCTCTCTCGCTCTCTTCCCATCCCTCCCTCTCTCCCTCCCACCCTCAATCCCTCCCTCCCGTAATCCCTCCCTCCCTCCCGTATTCCCTCCATCCCTCTCCCCCTCCCTCTCAAAATATAAGAAAACTGGTGCTAATTAGAGCCAATTTCACGTTTCATTAGCCATATATTCAATTACTTTTAACCAAGAAATGCCAATTAGTTTTTTAATGAATAAAGCGAACTGATTTCCAGAAATTTAATTCATTTTGTCGCGGACAGGCAGCCTGTTATATATATATATATATATATATATATATATATATATATATATATATATATATATATATATATATATATATATATATATATATATGTTTCATTGAATATGACCGCATATTCTGTATTTATTATTTTCTGGTTTAGGGCTTCTATCCCTCTAACTATTTTCTTAGCATCAGGGCTTAATTGAAATAGGAGTTCTCCAAAACTCATTTTCGTACTTTTAAGGTGAAGAAAAGAAGTGATTTACTATAGAGTGTATTACACTTATTTGTATAATTTGCACGACGTTTCGAACCTCCATGGTTCATTCTCAAGTGAACAGATCTTACAATACTAGTTGATTTTATACCCGCATTAGGTCAGGTGATAATACAATGAAGGTGACAACATGGGGGGATACATAAGGGATAAACATAGGGGCTGCAGAAGGCTTATTGGCCCATACGAGGCATCTCCTATCTAAACACAAAGATTAATCCAGTGTAATTGGCCTGTTATGTTGGACATTGTCTTCTGTGTTGGCATCGATATGTTCTTGTCTTGTCCTTAGTAAGGACAAGACAAGAACATATCGATGCCAACACAGAAGACAATGTCCAACATAACAGGCCAATTACACTGGATTAATCTTTGTGTTTAGATAGGAGATGCCTCGTATGGGCCAATAAGCCTTCTGCAGCCCCTATGTTTATCCCTTATGTATCCCCCCATGTTGTCACCTTCATTGTATTATCACCTGACCTAATGCGGGTATAAAATCAACTAGTATTGTAAGATCTGTTCACTTGAGAATGAACCATGGAGGTTCGAAACGTCGTGCAAATTATACAAATAAGTGTAATACACTCTATAGTAAATCACTTCTTTTCTTCACCTTAAAAGTACGAAAATGAGTTTTGGAGAACTCCTATTTCAATTAAGCCCTGATGCTAAGAAAATAGTTAGAGGGATAGAAGCCCTAAACCAGAAAATAATAAATACAGAATATGCGGTCATATTCAATGAAACATGTTTGAAAGAAAACCTGCTGCCAGTATACACCAATATATATATATATATATATATATATATATATATATATATATATATATATATATATATATATATATATGTATATATATATATATATATATATATGTATATATATATATATATATATATATATATATATATATGTGTGTATATATATATATATATATATATATATATATATATATATATATATATATATATATATATATATATATATATATAATACTATTTCCACAACGAACAATACAATGCCACAAAGAACAATAAAATTTTCACAAAGAATACAATTGCCACAAATAACAATGCAATACGTCAACGATTATTGTAAATCCAACATAGATCAACAAAAGTAAATACCAGCCAATAAAAGGAATGAGGTTTCGAGATCAGCATGGCCAATTGCCACCAGGATATAAGCTCACATTAAGACAAATAATGACTAAATCACGAGCCAATCAAAACCATTAAAACCTAATTAAAAGCCATTGAGTTTCAGCAATGGCTAAGACCAATACAGCAAATGACTAATCAATAAAGCCTCAGAGATGAAGCAAAGCAGAGATCAATGCAAGGTTATTGCTAACCTATAAACTGACACAGAGAGCCGGGGCAAATTGCCGGCGCCGAAGTCTCATAGTTCACTTGGCGCAACTGATTGATCAGCCTCTCCGTCATTACACGGACCAGCAAACGTCATGTGCAGATCAAAACTGAGAACAAAACATTATGCTCCAGTCTCGTCCATGCCAGGTAAAAGGTTTCTCTGATTCGCATCCACGAATATACAGGGTAAAAGGGTTTTTTGATCTCCTGGACAGTTTTTAGGTCGTTACAATTATGGACTATTGGTGAATGTTTGGTAGATAGAATGTGTTTGATGTTTGACAGATCCGTTTGCCGCTTAATTAGGTTATATTGAGTTTTTATGTCACTCTCATTGACGGCAGCTGCGTATGTCAGCATTATTAGTTACGTAGGCAATAATACGGTGAGGAATAATATGAACAACTGTATGTATACATCAATACCTGAAAGAATTAATATATGTTTGTCTATCTATATGTCTGTTTGTCTGTCCAAAGATGAAGGCCAGACGCTTGCGGCTAGCCCTCACGCAAATTTTCCCACGGGGGAATGGTCTAAGGTACGGGACGAACATAGGCTGGTCGGGGTACGCCCAAGTTAAATGCCTTAAGAAATATTCGTAATTATCCAAACCCTTAGGGCCTAGGTGCTAGAGATTTGGATAATTTTCATGACTTCATGAAATTTTTTTCATAGAGTCAAATATGAAATATTGAGTGTGATTAACGAGGGGTTTCAATGGTCGTAATGAATGTAGAAATACAATAAAAGAAGACACAAATATATGCATTGGACTGCACTTCAACACTCAGGAAAGGTAAACTATTTATTTATAAGTTTATATCCGACGGTGCTAGAGCGTTAACTACATTGTATAACAACTACCCGATTTGATAATGGTCCAGAATGGATCGAAGCATCGTCGGTTCTTCCTTTTCATACGTGCGAGATGCATGTCAAATGTGTAACAGTTTGTCCTGTGTAATAATTAATATTTGATGACTGCTTATGTCTCCAAAGTATAGAAAATAAATTTTACTTGACAGGAACAACAGTAATGTAGATCATGAAGCTTCAGCAGATGTTTGACATTGATGGTTTGTACTCGTTAGTTCTTCTCAAGGTAGCCCATCAATACCTTAATTGGATCAAGGTATTGATCGCATCCCCGCCAAATCTGTCAACTCCTTGCTCCACTATACATCCGTCTGGCAAAACCATCTTCCAGTCACGCACTTGACAGCACCTCTCACAAACACATACACATCTGCCTTCACGCCCTTCACCCCACCTCACACACCTGGTAAACGCCCCCCATACACACCTGACAACACACCATCCCACTACACACACACACACCTGACAACATCTCATCATACCACAATTCACCTGTCACAAACAGACAACATTCTCTTGTGACGTGACGTTTTAATCCATCAACTGTAAATAAAATGCTGTCGATATTGTGCTTAAAATTCCTCTCATCTTTCTCAATTCCCCTCCATCTTCCCTCTCCTCCTTCCATTACATATCTCCTCCTCCTTTCTTCCCCTACTTCACACTCTTTCCTCCTCCCTTCTCCTACCTCACACTCTCTCCTCCTCTCGTTATTCATCTTCAATTATTATTTGTTCCCTCACTTCCTCCACAGTTCACTCTTCCCGTTGCACCTCCTGTTTGTCATACACGTTTACTCCCTCTTCTCACATTCCCAATTCCTTCCCTCACGCCTCTCTCCTCCCCTCTCATAAATTCTCATGACAGGCTTTTCTGACTTTTCCTCTCAGCTCTTGACTTACGGCATCATGCGTGAGTGTGTGTGTGTGTGTGTGTGTGTGTGTGTGTGTGTGTGTGTGTGTTTGCGTGCGTGTCTTTATTAGAAATGTCATTAATATTCCAAGTGAAACTGCAAGTTAAGAGCAGTTATCTTTAATATGCTCATCTGAAGCCTCATCCTAGAGACTCATTTATATGATGAGTTAATATCTGTATATATTAGGAATAACCTAACCGTAATGCTAAGTGAATATAAGGTGAGCAACGGGATGAATCAAGACCCAACTCTATGCCATTTGATTCGGTGATTTTATTTCATGAACTTCGCCGTGTTCAGCGAACAAATTAAAAATGCGAGTCAGCCTAGGAACGAATGAACTCTGAAGGAGCACTGCTCTCGAGAGAGACTTAACCAGCATGAGACTGTTGGTGGCTGAGCGCCTTGTGTTGTGGGGGACCAACTTCTGCTTGTCTACGAAGTTGGGCCAGGTGAGAAACTGAGAATATCGGCCCTACTACATAACAGTAAGTCCACCAACATCTCATCGATTTGGAAACAATGATGTTCCGGCCAGTCCAACCAGAACTGGTCAAGATTAAAGATTAACCTTCTCGCGCGGTTCCCCATCTTGTCCTAAATGCTGACGATAACCGGGGGATGGGGTTGGGGGTGTAGGCACTCCAGGAGGGTAGTGTATACTCAACATGGGAGCGAACCTGTGCTTCATATTGGGTTTTTCAAGCCCCTGGTCTCTCTCTCTCTCTCTCTCTCTCTCTCTCTCTCTCTCTCTCTCTCTCTCTCTCTCTCTCTCTCTCTCTCTCTCTCTCTCTCTCTCTCTCTCTCTCTCTCTTTCTCTCTCTCTCTCTTCCTCTCTCTCTCTCTCTCTCTCTCTCTCTCTCTCTTCCTCTCTCTCTCTTTCAATCAAACAACAGAACAAGAAGAACGCAATACTAAATGAAACACACATGAAAACCTAATTATTTTCCATCTCGCTCGGCAAGTATATGGACGAATTGGAAACTCAATTAGCTAAAAACATTAAAGAGATCAGAAGAATAATATAAAATGTTTTAAATAAGAGTAAGAGGACGCAAAATGAAGAGAAATAAATAAAGAAAACGAAAGAGACATAAAATAAGGATGACTGTCTCATCTGGGAAGGCACATGCCTCGAGTCCAAGACCGTGTACTATGTTATTCCTGGTATTTCATTTGGCCTCCTCACTGCCGAGGCCAGAGTTTCATTCCCAGTGATTTATCTTGTTCAGCGGCTGAAACAAATGACTGTCAGCAAATGTTGAAAAGAGGGGGGGGGTGGACTAAAGAATGGAGACGTTGAGGATTAGGGAAACAGGAGTAGTTGTGGAATAGGGAATGGGGATGATTGTTTAATGCGGGATGGGATTGGTTGATTGTAATAGGTGAGCGGAAGCAGGTGTTTGTAGTTGTGGCGGGAGGAGATTGTAATTTTTTGTCGGAAAGGAGATGACGTTGGTTGTTGTAGAGTTAATGGTGGTGGTTATTGGAGAAGGGCTTGTGATGGTTGTGAAGACAGGATGGTGGTGGGTATACTAAATTGGATGGTGGTAGTTGGGAAAGAGGAGATGATGGTCGTGGTTATAGGGAAGGCGTTGACGGTAGCTGACGGAAGGACGGGGGAGTGGGGCGAGAAAGGAAAGAGGATGTGTATAGCTGCTTCACGTAAATAGGTTCACTAAACAGAAAAAACAGAGACGGAGGGTATCATTTAAACAAATAACTGTCTATAAAACAAGCGAACGTCATTGAGAGTAGAAACAGTCAGCTGTAAGGAAGACAGAGTGCTATAGCTAAACCGAACATAAAAGTCGATCAGTGAAACAAATGACTGTCACCAAAATAAACGGCTGTCAGATAAACAAATGGTTGTCTATAGAATAAATGCTTAAGTAATTATCATACTAACAAATGGCTTTCACCAAAATAGATGACTACCAGGTGCAATAAATGAAGTGTGAAGATTCCTGGCAGTCACATGTGTAATTACCTCTCAACAAAACACATTAATATCTACTAAACAAATTATTATCAAGTAAACAAATGAATAGAAACACGAAAATTATAAAAAAAAAATTATAAATAAAAATTATCAGAAAAAGTTATTTTGTTAATTATTATCGTTAATTTAATTAATGGCTTCTTCCCTCGATATGTTTAGAGCTTATTTAAAATGAATTCAACATTAATACCAATTCACCGCGTTGGGATATAAATATACACAGAGAGGTGTTATACCCCGCTTCTCTGTGTATATATATACAGTCTTCAGCTTTGTTCATGACCTGAGTAAATGAATAAATCCACAAGGGGCGTGACGAGGATTCGAACCTGCGTCCGGGAGCATCCTAGACACTGCCTTAATGACCTGAGTAAACTTGCTAGTTGGTCAGTTTGCTATTAAGATATGCCGTCATGATCGTTCACCTCTTGATAGGCCTTCAGCCTAATGCCAAATTAATTCACTTTTCACTTTTCCTTCACTTACGGATCAACCCTGGTCAATAAAGTGTCTGTCAAAACGTTTTTGACAGTCGATATAAGTAGGAAAGCCCAGCTCTTAAAATTAATTCATTAGGATATAGACAATAATAGCATTATATTACTTATCAATCGTTTTGTTTAACTAATCATTCCGTTTAAAACACCACAGTTCTGTTTATTGGATTTTAAAAGATTAGCATCACAATGTTTTGTAAAAACAGCCCTAATACCCTCTTTGGTTAAGTATTTTTATGTGAGTTGCTACATATAACTAATCCTAGTTACCAAGTGACTGCAACAAGCATGGGAAAAAGTCCCTCTTTGAGTTTATTATCACTATTATAAGCTGTCATTATATCTAGCATAAAACTTAAAATTATTTGGAAAAATGTTTGTAATGTTTTAGGGCTGTTGTTTTGAAAATAATGAGACTAATACAATGATCCTGTTGCTTTGAATTGAAGTTACTAAATGCTTTAGGCCAGAAGTCAGATTTCAGATAGTTTTTTTCTCATTCTTTTAAAAAGAATGATGAATACACGTAGGATCATATTTGGAATGAACTGCTGTATATTTCATGCACTGACAAATGTTCTCATAAACACTGAGACGTAAACAGAGGCTATATTGTGTGTTTCCGTAGGCAAACAATCATACTTATCTGCCTTGGTGCTGCAGAGGATTTTCTTAATAATCTTAATTTGAGTAGATGTCACATACATGAAGTCACAAAGACTTACAATCCTAATTCTATCTATGAGACTATTTTTGATGTCAAAACAACTTACAATTTTAGAAAAGTTCCACATGGAAACTGTTTTAACAACCCTTGCTGCGCCACCAGCAATTAAAGGCAGTGGCCCTTGACCTGTCTCCATACAATTTTTTCCTTCCACTGCGTGTGTTAAACTCGGACTGGCTAGTTTAGTGTCTGGGGTCTGCCTTTACTGCTACACATGCGTTCCCTATTGTTTGCTTGAGACCAGTTCAAACACCAGTAATTACCGTACATAGTACGCATGCGCTTACCAGTAACGAAGCCACAATTTAAATCTACTCTTCAGGTGTTTCTTCCGGACTTCAGCTCCTGGGCTCAATTATAACTTCTCGTGCTCCCTAGTGGACATGAAAACCATACAAAACAAGGACATGATGTATCTGTTTCGTTTTTGCAAATGCTTCCTGAGTTACTTTGCTGTTTATAATAGCTTAGTA
This sequence comes from Procambarus clarkii, assembly GCF_040958095.1. Classification (NCBI taxonomy): domain Eukaryota; kingdom Metazoa; phylum Arthropoda; class Malacostraca; order Decapoda; family Cambaridae; genus Procambarus; species Procambarus clarkii. Next base: position 10,808,351 of record NC_091213.1, read on the forward strand.
TAATTTGTTTATTATGACGCCATACCCGTTCTATGGGCGGTGACGGAGAGGTCTTACCGTTACATATTGGGTTCAGGAACTGCGCCAAATTGTTAACAACATTTGTAAGCACTTATGGAATAATCTGGGAATGCAAACATCCTTCAGCCCAAGTAGGTAATATCCCTGAAACATAAGATAATCTGTACTGCAAAAGACCACCAATAAACGACATGTAAAAACATAACGCACGGGTATAAATAGAACAAATGACGATCAAGTATAAGCAAACACTAACAAAACAAGACAGACGAATACCATCATGCGCAGCGCGATCATTACCTCCCTGGGCAGTAACGAGCACAAAACAAACTCTATTTTCTCCGGGAATTGGATGATAACACACCGAAAAGTTGCTTTTTTTTTTAGGTGGACGGGTAGCGAAAAATAACAAGGAAATTTCCCGACAGAAGGCATCAGTCACGATGCGACCGTCTCTTTTTCTTTATTCAAGGGATACATTACTTGTTTCTCATCTTAGGACAAGCAAGCTACCTCCCAAACTTGTTTCTTTTCCCTACATTGTATTTTCTACCCATACCTTCTACCCTCCCGATTTTCTGCTAATAGACAAACATTTTCAAGAAAGCAAAGGTTTATCTTGTTTTAGAATCTCTCTCTCTCTCTCTCTCTCTCTCTCTCTCTCTCTCTCTCTCTCTCTCTCTCTCTCTCTCTCTCTCTCTCTCTCTCTCTCTCTCTCTCTCTCTCTGAATTTTTCACAATGCTGGTTTTCTTGGTAAATCGTTTAACTATTTAATAGTCTCTGTCACTTATTTGTGACTGTCTTACTTTTCTGATCTCCCTTTTCCTCTCTCTCCTCCTTTCTTCACTCTCCCCCCTCTATCATTACCCCCTCCATTTCCCACTACTACCCTCCTATCCCACAATCTACCCTCTCCCAGTATCTAACTCTCTCTCCTCTCTCTCTCTCTCTCTCTCTCTCTCTCTCTCTCTCTCTCTCTCTCTCTCTCTCTCTCTCTCTCTCTCTCTCTCTCTCTCTCTCTCTCTCTATCTCTCTCTTCTTTCCCCCTCTCCATTAACTATCTCATCAAAAACATACAACAACCCTCGTTAAAAAACATCACAATTTTCTTATCGTTCGTAAAACGAGGAGAGCCTCGTCGCAGCAGAACTCGCTCTCGCGTGATCTAAGGCAGGCAAAAGGATCCTTTCGTGTTCACAAGACCTTTCTCCCATCTTCTCCTCCTCCGCCTGCGACTCTCACAAAGGGGAACAAAATATACGTAAAGGAAAGTCAAATATTTAGTTTAACACGTCGTGTTTACTCACTTCTGCTTCAGTGAAATGGTATTGTCGAGAGATAAGATGGGCTGCAGGAATACGGATAACTCAATGGATAACAAGAAAGATAGATAACTGGACGGATAACTGGGAGAAAGATATCGAGAGTGACATCAAGAAAATGGATAAGTGAAAGGAAGGTATTTGGATGGATAACAAGAAGGTGGATAACTGGTTAAAATGTAGCAAGATGGATGAATGGAGGTAGATTACTAGAAAAAAGGACATCAAGGTTGATAGCAGGAAGATGGATTACTGTGAGTTGCAGACGAGGAGTCACAATAACGTGTCTGAAATATGTTGACCAAACCACACACAAGAAAGTGAAGGGACGATGATGTTTCGGTCCATCCTGGACCATTCTCAAGCCGTTATGCAACTGTAAGTTATCATAACGGATAACAACAAACTAGATAATCGGAATAAAGAAATTAACATAAATAACAGGATGACAGATAGCACGAAGAAAAATATCAATATGGATAATAAAAATTTGATAACTGTTAGAGATAATAACCAGATGGATAAAAAAAACTTAGATAACTGGGAAAAAGATGTCAAAGTAGACAACAAAAAGATGGATAACTGGATAAAGGTTAGCAGTAAGGATAACAAGAAGGCGCATAATTGAAAAAAGATGGATAATTTGAAAAAATATCAAGAAGGATATTAAGTAGAAAGAAAACTGGAAAAAATATAAAGATGGATATCAAGAAGACGGATCATACGAAGAAAGACATCAAGATGGATATAAATAAGACTGAAAATTTAACAACTAAAATCAAATGGATATCAAGAAGTTGGATACTAGGAAGAAATCAATCAAGATGGATTAACATGTTCCATAATTAGGAGAAAGCAATCAAGACAGATATCAGAAATACACATAACAGGATAAAAAATAGCATTTACAGACAGATCCACAGAGACAGGAAAATTACTGACAGAAATATTACATCAAAAAAAAAAATGCATACAAATATATTTTTGCTCTCTGTGGTTTTGAATATTTAAGACAGGAAGGAATATCTTTCACTCTCCAATATTTTTTATATTCATTTTGCTGTGAAACTCATCTGCAATTTAAAATTCATGGAACGACTACTTTTCAATGGATCCACTGCAGTGATGAACACTGCACTCAGACGCCTGTGTAATTCCGGAGAAATGATAGGCGGGTAGTAACCTAGAGATGGTGATTTGTGATGGTGAGAGTGATTGGTGATGGTGAGGGTGATTGGTGGAGGTGAAGATGATTGGTGGTGGTGTTAGTGATTGGTGATAGTGTGGGGGATTGATGATTGAGCGGGTAATTGGTGGAGGAGCGGGTGGTGATGATGATAGTGGTGGTAGTTGTGGTGGTGGTGGTGGTTGTAGTGGTTCCAACTTCTGGCAACATCCTCTTTGCCTATTTTCAAATTATTTTAAAGGAGACTGCACTTGTTCACCTTATATATTATCTTCGGTATCACGGATGCAGCGATTATTTCCCCTAAGTTCCACCCCTCATCTAGAGTTGTGAAACTAAACCTCTGCATTTTTTCAAGATCAGTTTTGTGTTCCACGAGGAGTGGAACCCATGCTAGTGCTACATATTCTAGAATTGGCCACATATATTTTGCATAAATTAGCTTGAAAATTTATGTTTTTTCCCGGGAAAATTATGTTTTCCCGGTTTTCATGTGCCTCTGATGTTATCCTTTTTATATGAACCTCTGGAGTTAAGGCTGCAATTAAATCCACTCCAAAGATCTGTTTTCATTTCAATTCATATAGTTAACATTACTATATGTTGTGAATTTCTCCTTTCTGATCTCTTTTTCCCATCTTTATTACCTTACACTTCTTTGGTTTGAACTTAAACAACCATCTGTTTGCCCAGTCAAGGAGTGTGCCAAGCCCTTCCTGTAATTCTCAACTGTCTGTCTCGTTTTTTACATTCCTCATTAGCTTTGCGTCGTCTGCACACCTCGACATGTACGAGCTCACTCACTTGGGAATGTGAGTCACATAAATTATGAACAATAGTGTCTGAGGGAGGGGAGTGTTGGTGGTGGCAGGGATGGTTGGGGTAGTGGTGGTGCTGAAGGTTTTTGGTGAATCTGTAACACGGGAAGCTCTCTCTCTCTCTCTCTCTCTCTCTCTCTCTCTCTCTCTCTCTCTCTCTCTCTCTCTCTCTCTCTCTCTCTCTCTCTCTCTCTCTCTCTCTCTCTCTCTCTCTCTCTCTTATATGTAATATAATATATATATATATATATATATATATATATATATATATATATATATATATATATATCTTTATCTTTTATGTATATATATACATATATAAATAATAGATAAATTATATATATATATAAATTATATATAAATTATATATATATATATATATATATATATATATATATATATATATATATATATATATATATATATATATATATTTATATGCAAACAAGCCTGAATGGTCCCCAGGACTATATACAACTGAAAACTCACACCCCAGAAGTGAACTTCTGGGGTGTGAGTTTTCAGTTATATATTTATATATATATATGTCGTACCTAGTAGCCAGAATGCACTTTTCGGCCTACTATGCAAGGCCCGATTTGCCAAATAAGCCAAGTTTTCCTGAATTAATATATTTTCTCTAATTTTCTTCTAATGAAATGATAAAGCTACCCGTTTCATTATGTATGAGGTTAATTTTTTTTATTGGCGTTAAAATTAACGTAGATATATGACTGAACCTAACCAACCCTACCTAACCTAACCTAACCTATCTTTATAGGTTAGGTTAGGTTAGGTAGCCGAAAAAGTTAGGTTAGGTTAGGTTAGGTAGGTTAGGTAGTCGAAAAACAATTAATTCATGAAAACTTGGCTTATTAGGCAAATCGGGCCTTGCATAGTAGGCTGAGAAGTGTGTTCTGGCTACTAGGTACGACATATATATATATATATATATATATATATATATATATATATATATATATATATATATATATATATATATATATATATATACACATAATCTGCTGAGCAGCCCCACCTAGATCATAATAAAAAATTCAGTACTGGACTATCTCGTGAGGTAATTCCATCCAAACATAGCAAACCAGCAATTTTATCACGAAGTTTTGATAAATAACACTATGCCACGCCCCCCTCCCCTTCCCGGACACCTTCCACTATAAACCTTCCCCCCTTCTCCTCCCCCATCTTCTCTTCCTTCTCTTTCCCCTCTTCTCCCTCCTCTTCTATGTTACCCTCTTCTCCGAAGTTCGTACTAATTGTTGATGGATACTGCCGGATCACCTGTTCATCAGTCTGTCTATTCTTAGGCAACACTTCTTGCTTAACAAAGTTACAACTCCAAAGTTACAGGTTCCAACTCTCGGTCGTCCAGCCGTGAACTTGTAGTTCGGTGAGCTGTGAACTTCTGGTTTGGCCAGTTGAAAACTTGTACCTTGGCCAGTTGAAAACTTGTACCTTGGCCAGTTGAAAACTTGTACCTTGGCCAGTTGAAAACTTGTACCTTGGCCAGTTGAAAACTTGTTCCTTGGATAACTGTAGTCTTGCAGTTCGCCCAGCTAGGAACTTGAAGTTTAGTCAGCTGGGACCATTATAGTTTCGCCAGCTGTAAACTTTCTCTTTACCGTTTAAATTCCCTTCCATTTGCTTGTCGCTGTAATTAAGCATCCCACTAATTTAGCAAAGGAAATAAATTCAGACATACATTTCACCCTTTGCTACCTAGGAAGAATGAGAAAGAGAGAGAGAGAGAGAGAGAGAGAGAGAGAGAGAGAGAGAGAGAGAGAGAGAGAGAGAGAGAGAGACAGAGACAGAGACAGAGGCAGAGAGACAGACAGACAGACATACAGACAGACACACAGACAGAAACACAGACCGAGGGTAGATGATAAAGAGCTGAGCCCTTCCAGAGCAAAAAGAAAATCCTTTGGGAAATCAAGGACAGAGCCAGTTAAGTCTGTATAAAGTCAGTCGGAAAGGATTCTTACGGATAATGTCACCTAAGCCGCATTATATCGTACTAAGTCGCTACATCGGATTCTTGAACAGGGTTTTTCCACGGTGACCAAGTAATACTCGGGACATAGAGTGCGTGGTAGACCATGGGAGTGCGTGGGAGACGGTGGGAATGTGTGAGAGACAGTAGGGGGAAGTCAGGAAGTGTGTGAGGGAGTGCGTGGGAGTAATGTGAGAGCATCTAAGAGACTGAAAGTTCACGAGAGGCAGAGTGCGTGAAAGGCCATGGGAGTGAATGAGAGAAAGTGAGACAGTGGGAGAGTGTAAGATACAGTGGGAGAGAGCAAGAAACAGTGGGGAAGCGTAACAAGCAATGGGAGAGCATAGTAGATAGTGGGAGAGCGTGATAGACAATGGGAGAGCAAAGGAGACAGTGGAAGAGCGTGTGAAGCAGAAGGTAGACTGTGACAGATTATTTGAGCAACAGACACGCTCACGCCTCGCTAATTTTGCGCCAATTTCAAGTGATAAAAATTACGTTCGATTTAAAAATACTAAATATGGTCAGATTATACCCTGCTCTATTCAATCTTTCCAGCTTAAACTGTGGTTAATAATATTTCTGGCGCCTCGGGTACCACACAAACACAATATTAATCTAACTTTCAGATTATGTCCACATATTTCAGCCGGACTCTGAACCTAGAAAATAAATTAGAGGGGATAGGGCTCTGTGTTACATGACCTCCAGGCTGACCTGTAAAGCAGGACCTCTCATTATTCGTATTTCACGATAAATTTTTTAATTTGCTTGACCCCTCCCGTCACTTAAAACCGAATTTTTGCGGAATTATATGTAAATAATAGAACTATAATGCCGGTCATTATAGTCATTAACATTCATTAACCGGTCATTATAGTTATTAAACGGGCATTAACCGATCATTATAGTTATTAAACGGGCATTAACCGGTCATTATAGTCATTAAACGACAATTAACACTCTTAGGAATATATCCCATCTCCTTATCCCCACATTTCTCGCAAGTGATTCGAAGTAATAATTAATACTTTCTCCCTATAATTACCTTACATTACCTCGTTCAATAAGCTGTAATTTTCCCAAAATCCCAATATTTTCCGGAAGCCATGATTTATCTATAAGGAAGCCAAGAATTGGTTTTCTTTGAAATGTCGGTATTGCTTCTAATAAATGTTTACTGCGTCTTCGTGAGTCCTCAAGGCGCGTTCGCATTGCTTCGCTTAAGCTTTGTCGAAGACGAAAGGAGAAACAGAGGAGACACAGCTAAAAAGAAGGATTATCAGTGTGGGAATTCTTTTAGATATGAAACATTTTAATTTAAACGATAAAAATGAAAAGATGGAAAGTTGGACGCAATACTCAAGATAACAATTGAGTAAATGTATTTTGTATTTTGCCATCTTTCTACCTTAATATATATATATATATATATATATATATATATATATATATATATATATATATATATATATATATATATATATATATATATATAACGCAATCAATATAATTATAATATAATGACTGTTATAAGGTATTATATTATATTATACCATTATAAGGTATCAAATGTTAGATATCACTTGAAATGGATAGAGGGACAGGATAAGAACTGGGACATGAGGACGAAGGGAAGGAACGGTGCCCAGGCACTTGAACCATTCGGGAATCGAACAAGATTTGTTTGTATCTTGAGGAAAAATCCTGCCCGAGTCCGCCAGTTTGACGTAAATCCCTGGTAGAGTCAGACGAAGGGTCTCACTTGCTTCACTTAATCACCCTTTAGGATCGCAGGAGTAAGTAGTCCCTTCTGCCACCTCCACATAAGAACCGCACTCCAAGTGGATTGTGAATGTGACTGAGTGAAACTATGAGAAGGACGGAGGGAGTTATGAGGAGAAAGCGCCAAGCGATTACGACTTTTATAGCACTTGGAAGGGGTCAGGATGAGGATTTGGGATGGGACGATTGAAAGGAAAGGAGCCCAACTACTTGGACGGTCGGGGATTGAACGCCGACATGCATGAAGCGAAACCACTCTATCGTCCAGTCCAAGTGGTTGGTATTGTGCAAAGTAGTGATAGAGAGTGTGTACTCACCTAGACGTATTTGAAAGGTCGATCGCTAGCTTCATACCAGAGTTGAAGAGTGTGGGAGAGTGCGAGAGTGTACCGGCATAAGGAAGCTAATATATAGAACTTGCAGGAGTAGAACTAAAGAGCCAGGCATGCCTCATTTCCTGCCGAACTTCCTCTAATAGAGAGTATAGCAGAACTAAAGAGCCAGGCATGCCTCATTTCCTGCCGAACTTCCACTAATAGAGAGTATAGCAGAACTAAAGAGCCAGGCATGCTTCATTTCCTGCCGAACTTCCACTAATAGAGAGTATAGCAGAACTAAAGAGCCAGGCATGCCTCATTTCCTGCCGAACTTCCACTAATAGAGAGTATAGCAGAACTAAAGAGCCAGGCATGCCTCATTTCCTGTCGAACTTCCTCTAATAGAGAGTACAGCAAAGCCAGTCCCCCCATTAGGCTTCACTTACAGGATTGCTCCTGACCATAAATCGACCATAACACAACTATTCCCGCTCTGTCTCCGGCCTTTATGGCTTCCTAATAGGAGGTCCGAGTAATGGATATCTATTAATGCCGACTTACGTTACGGGTATGTGCAATGTGGGAGAAATTACCGGAAAACGGGTATTCGAGATAGGGATATGAGATTACGCGCTCCATAATTTCGTGTCACGAGACATGATCCTGCCTTCCAGAGTTGCAGGAACGGTTGTTGTTGCACTGTTTGAGAGGGATTCGAACCAAGTACAGTGTTTCAGACTGAATGTTTGTTTATTACTACAGTGAATAATAATTATCTTTATTATTATTGTTATTATTATTATAATTTTGGATAAAAATTATTTAGACATTGAGATGCAAGTCTCTTCTTAATCACACACTCACACCTTGATAAAGCACTCCGGAGAGTGTAAAAGACTTGTAAAAGAGAGTGTAAAAACATTGAAAAATCACGCTCTGGAGTCAAATTTTCGACATTTCAGATATTTTGAAAACTGTAGGGGGGGTTCGGGCAAAATATGACCCATCGCCGTTTTCAGTAATTGGCATATTTTCGGTATATAAGGTCGTAATTTGAAACTGAAAATAGGTGCAGAGAGTCAGAATTCGGCTCAAAAATAACGCTCTGGAGTCAAATTTCCGATATTTCAGATATTTTGAAAACTGCAGGAGGGTTTGGGCAAAATATGACCCTTCGCCGTTTTCAGTAATTGGCATATTTTTGTTATAAAAAGTCGTAATTTGAAACTGACATTTGGTGCAGAGAGTCAGAATTCGGCTCAAAAATCACGCTCAGGCGTTAAAATTCCGAGATTTCAGATATTTTGAAAACTGCAAGGGGGGGTTTGGGGAAAACATGACCTATCGTCGTTTTCAGTAATTGGCATATTTTCGGTATAAAAAGTCGTAATTTGAAACTGAAAATAGGTGCAAAGAGTCAGAATTCAGTTCAAAAATCACGCTCAGGAGTTAAATTTTCGACATTTTAGATATTTTGAAAACTGCAGGGGGGGTTTGGGCAAAATATGACCCATAGCCTTTTTCAGTAATTAGCATATTTTCGGTATATAAAGTCGTAATTTGAAACTGAAAATAGGCGTAGAGAGTCAGAATTCGGCTCAAAAATCACGCTCAAGAGTCACATTTCCGACATTTCAGATATTTTGAAAACTGCAGGGGGGTTTGGGCAAAATATGACCCATCGCCTTTTTCAGTAACTGGCATATTTTCGGTATATAAAGTCGTAATTTGAAACTGAAAATAGGTGCAGAGACTCAGAATTCGGCTCAAAAATCACGCTCAGGAGTCAAATTTCAGACATATCAGATATTATGAAAACTGCAGGGGGGTTTGGGCAAAATATGACCTATCGCCGTTTTAAGTAATTGGCATATTTTCCCTATAAAATGTCGTAATTTAAAGCTAAAAATAGGTGCAGAGAGTCAGAATTTGGCTCAAAAATCACGCTCAGAAGTCACATTTCCGAAATTTCTGATATTTTGAAAACTGCAGGGGGGTTTGGGCAAAATATGACCCATCGCAGTTTTCAGTAATTGGCATATTTTCGGCATATAAATTCGTAATTTGAAACTGAAAATAGGTGTAAAGAGTCAGAATTCAGTTCAAAAATCACGCTCAGGAGTTAAATTTTCGACATTTTAGATATTTTGAAAACTTCAGGGGGGTTTGGGCAAAATATGACCTATCGTCGTTTTCAGTAATTGGCATATTTTCGGTATAAAATGTCGTAATTTGAAACTGAAAAGAGGTGTGGAGAGTCAGAATTCGGCTCAAAAATCACACTCAGGAGTCACATTTGTGACATTCCAGATATTTTGAAAACTGCAGGAGTGCTTGAGAAGATACGCATCCTTTTTTTTCTTTTTTTCGTGTTTCTTTAATTAAGTTATGCATATTTTGTAGCATTTCAAATGCATGATATTTATTGAAGAGTATTGTAAATTCTTGCGTTTGGGTGATTATTGTAGACTCAGTTTGTTAAGAAAGTGCAAACATTAGTAAACAAGAGTTTATATATCGTATATTAAAAATGTTCAGAAAAAATACTGCATTGTTCTTTTGTTAAATAATAATGATGTAAAGGAAATCAGTTGTGTATGTTCGTCCTCTCTGATATATCATCCTGTTACCAGGCTATCTTGCTGAAACAAAGCACGAGAATTCAATATTCAAATATTCACAAGGAAATCAAAATAAGTTGACATATCTTCAAGAAAATCTTTGGAGTAAAACGGGAATTGCATTTAGCGTCTTGGGTGGCTATAGACACACAAACCCTAAGAACGCTGGTTCGAACTCCTCATCCTGCTACAAACATTTCCTCTGAATTCATTTTTTTTGGGGGGGGGAGGGGAGGGACTATTTGAAGCCGCCAATACCTTGATCGTACCCACATACACAAGATGAAACTTTCGACAATTGTGGAGTCAATCCTCGACCCCAAATCAAGTCATGACATTCAAAAGGGTCCAAAACAAATCGAAACGTCCTTATTTTGCAGGCGATGAGTCACAATAACGTGGATGAAGAATGTTGACCAGAACACACAAGGTGAATGGACGACGACGTTTCAGTCCGTCCTGGACCATTCTCAAGTCGATTCTCAAGTCGATTCACAATCGACCGATACGTCGTCGTCCCTTCACCTTCTAGTGTGTGGTCTGGTCAGCATTTCCTTATTTTCATTTAATTTCAGATGTGTAGGTTGGAATGTTTGTTTCAGCCAAGTTATTGTGACTTATTCTCTGCTCTTAATATTATATTAATTTACGACGTGCGAGTGTTGGCGAAACCATGTTGGCGTCGCTATTAATCCCAGAGTCTAATATTTAACATATGAACTGAACATTTACTTAAGATGCCTCTGAAATACTTTCTAAGAGGCCCTGGTGCTAGTTGTGTAACATTTGATATTCTACACTGAGTACACTTGTTCTAACTGTAAAGTGTTTACTTCATGCCTGAGTGTTCCAGTGGTGTTAGTTACATAGTTACTATGAAACTACATAGTTACCCTGAGTACGTGATTACGTCAGTCAGAGAGCTCCTACAAAGTGATTGTGCAACAGGTAGCGCTATTTAAGTCAAGGAATGCCCAGTCAAGGGCACTCCCGTGCCGTGCATCAGGCAGCGCTGTTAAAAGATAATTTGGTAAGTCTATTTCTGACACCAGCTTACTGTACAATGCAACGCTTCATAGATCCACAAGTTGCGTGAATTCAAGACCTCTCTTTAACCCTGAGGGAAATGAAACGGAGTAAAATTGTGCAAAAACGAGATTATTTGTTTTCTTGACTCCGGGGAGAAACATGCTTTATATCTTCTAAAGATAAATATTTTATTGTAATTCTGTATACATTTTTCATAAATATTAGACACATTCTTCCCCTTAAATCCACCTCTCTCGTCGTTAGTGAGAGGTGGATAAACATTCGAGTGACATTCGATTGTTAGTGCCACCATAAACCACCCATTGTTAGTGCCACCATAAACCACCCATTGTTAGTGTCACCATAAACCACCCATTGTTAGTGACACCATAAATCTTCCATTGTTAGTGCCACCATAAACCACCCATTGTTAGTGCCACCATAAACCACCCATTGCTTGTGCCACCATAAACCTACCATTAGCAAACGATTGTTCGGCTTACATTGTTACCGTATCAACAATAATCCTATTTCAAAAATTGTAATAAACAACAATTCACAATAACCACAATAACAGCAGCAGCAACACAGTCAATGTTATCGCGAGGGCGTGAAGACGCGCAATAACCCTCTCACTCGACAACCAGAAAAGGCAATAATGTCAGTCTCAAACCTGTGCTTAACACGGGCTGCTCATTGGCTGGCTGCTCTGAAAACCATTTTCTCCTCCATTACCTGATTGGACCGTGGCAAGACGCGGGAAGAGAGGCAAAGTTTCCACCTTGACCACTAGATAGCTCTTCTGATAACAGCTACCCAGGGTAGATACGGAACTCAACCGATAGCTGTGCTATGGAGAGACATTGGGAGGATCTGATTAACAGTGCCATTGAGAGCCAGATGGGCTCACCTTTTAAACGGTGTCCAGAGGCTCACCTCATAAATGGTGTCAGTGGCTAGCCTCATAAACGGTGTCAGAGACTCACCTGGTAAATGGTGTCCAAAGGCTCACCTCATAAACGGTGCCAGAGGCTCACCTCATAAACGGTGCCAGAGGCTCACCTCATAAACGGTGCCAGAGGCTCACCTCATAAACGGTGCCAGAGGCTCACCTCATAAACGGTGCCAGACGCTAGCCTCATGAACGGTGTCAAAAGCTCTCCTTATTAGCAACAGCCAAAGAAGCAGGAATAATATTATATACGATAACAAGCAAAAATAATATAAGTAATGATGAAAGAAACAATTAACCGCATAAATAACTTAATAAAAACCCAATTTATGACTGATGAATTGCAATAGAACGGTCGTACAAGGCTTCCAGACTAATAACAAAAATCCCAACCCACGTCCTATTCTTACAACACCTGTCTAGACCCCCTAATCAATACCCCCCAACACCACATAAACCCAAACCCTCAATTCCCCCCACACAACCCCAACCCACCCACACATACAACAACCCAAACCCACCCACACTACCCAAGAAAGGCTTCCAATACCTGTAGCAACGAGATACTCAATACAACCTGACAATATTGATCATGTTGTCATGGAGGACAAAATTCAATCCACTTTCTGGGAACAAATTCTTGAATATATTCAAGTTCTTAGACGTCAAGACGTCAGTTGTTAATATGCAACACGACATGAAGTTAGGTGAATGGGGAGGAGGGGGAAGAGAGAGAAATTTAGCAACAAAGTATTTTTAATCGATTTGCTTTACAAATATTTACGTTTTCTATTAATATGACACGATTGAGTACGTTAGTTGCTAGTACGTTAGTACTAGCTAGTTAGTACGTTAGTTGGGTTCATAAGTTACCGGATAGCTTAGAAGGTTGGAATTCTTACTTAGGGGCAAATCAAGGGAATGAGCTCATTTCGGAACAAAAGTTTACTTATATCTTCCCTAAGTCTAAACTTAGTGAATGGGAATCAATTGGATTTTTTTCTGTTTTGGGGTTTTATATTTTTTGGCATTATTTATATTCCTTTTGGAAAGCAGTCACGTCTGTTTGAACCATTATGCTTCTCATTACTTTATCATTAAGTAACACATTCATATAAACATACATGCATACATACATACATACATACATACATAAATACATACATACATACATACATACATACATACATACATACATACATACATACATACATACATACAGACATACATACATACATACATACATAGGGGCCTTGCGGCTGAGTGGACTGCGCTCGGGATTCGTAGTACTAAGGGCCAGGGTTCGATCCCCGGTGGAGGCGGAAATAAATGGACAGAGTTTATTTCATCCTGATGCAACTGTTCACCTAGCAGTAAATAGGTACCTAGGAGTTAGACAGCTGCTACGGGCTGCGTCATGGGGATGTAAGTGTGTTAGAGATAAATATATGTAGTAGATAAGATAGAAGAAAAAATAGATTGGTTAGAAAAGCGGGGTCCAAGAGCTAATAGCTCGCTCCTGCAGACACAAATAGTGAATACAAATAGTAAATACATACATACATACATACATACATACATACATACATACATACATACATACATATATACATACATACATACATACATACATACATATATACATATGTACGTGTATAAACGTGCATAAATACATGCAAATATACATACACAAATCAGACTCACGTCCATCACAGGAGCACAAAGTCCGGGGCAAATAGTTCCAAGGTTTCGTGGCTTTAATTAAATACAAGCGACTACAGACCCCAAGCTTGAAGCGTCCTTATAACTGAGTGACACTAGATTACAGTATGTTACATTATGTGTTGGTGATGACTGACACTAGATTACAGTGTGTTACATTATGTGTTGGTGATGACTGACGGTAGATTACAGTATGTTACATTATGTGTTGGTGATGACTGACGGTAGATTACAGTGTGGCTCATAATGTATTGGTGATGACTGACGGTAGATTACAGTATGTTACATTATGTGTTGGTGATGACTGACGGTAGATTACAGTGTGTTATATTATGTGTTGATGATGACTGACGGTAGATTACAGTGTGGCTCATAATGTATTGGTGATGACTGACACTAAATTACAGTGTGTTACATAATGTGTTGGTGATGGCTGACACTATATTACAGTGTTATATCACGTATTGCAATAGATACGATGCTGATGACAACACAAGATTAACTTACGCCATAAAAGTGCAGCATACATTGTAGGTAAGAGGTACAGAATTCTTAACTGGACACGTAAGAGATACAACTCTCTTAAATGACCACGTAAGAGGGAGTCTTAATCTCTCTTAAGTGGACACGTATGTGCTTCGTGAATCTTGGTCCACAAAGACAGCATCACTGGGCAAGCAATAGGCCAGGACCCTCTCAATCTAAGCGGTCTGTCTGTTCTAACAGCTGGCGTGAACCTCACAGATGATGAATACTTGATAACCAGATTATCCCCACATCTAATTACTCCTCCCTACCCGGGGAAATGGGGCTCATGTAAATACCGTGACGTCGAGGGCAGCAGACCCAGTGACAATGGAGGCATAGGGGGTCAACGGGAGTAGAGGTGGCTGGTAGTGGTGTGGTGAACGTTGGTAGTGATGGTGGTGGTGGTGGTGGTGGTGGTGACGGTGAAGGAGGGGCTGTGCTAGCAGAGTGATCCAGCAGAGGGGGTCTTAAGCCTTAAAGCTGGTCGGTCTGTGTTGTCTGCCAGCTGCCAGGTCTGTGTAGCAACTCATTTACTCTGTGCCACTCCACCTCTGAATTTTTATGCTGTTATGCTCTGCCTGTCTGCCTGTCATTCTGTCTGCCTGTGTTTCATTTTTAAAGTTTACTCTTTTGCATTCTCTCTCTCTCTCTCTCTCTCTCTCTCTCTCTCTCTCTCTCTCTCTCTCTCTCTCTCTCTCTCTCTCTCTCTCTCTCTCTCTCTCTCTCTCTCTCTCTCTCTCTCTCTCTCTCTATGTTGCCTTACAGCTAACAACTATTCTTTGGCAAGGATAATGCGAGTCTGTCTAAAACTTGTAATACATCCCTTTTTCCCCTTCGCTTAGGCAATCAGGATAATGACTCCTGACAGATTGGCACTATGCAGGAGGAGAGAAGGATGCCTGGAAGGTACCAGAGTGATCTTTAAGGTTGATTTGCATTGAAATGATCCGGTTCAATTAAGAAGCGCCCTACTGGGTGTCCCTTGTCTAAATTTGTTTAGAGTTAAAAGTCATGTAAATTTGTTTAGAGTTAAAAGTCATGTAATGGTTCTAAATGGTATTTAATTATATATATATATATATATATATATATATATATATATATATATATATATATATATATATATATATATATATATATATATATATATATATATATTATAATGTTATGTTTCGATATTTGAAAATAATGAAATATTACTCAATATGATGTTACATATTAAATGCAATACAATTCAAAATAGATTTGCATTAAGATACAATATACGTCTGTAATTCTGTTCATTATAACTAGATTCATGATAAAATTCAGCGAGATTAGTAAAATACTCTGAAAACAGATTAACAGTCTAGAAATTAGTAATTCTGTACTCACCTATTTGTATTCACCTAGTTATGCTTGCGGGGGTTAAGCTTCCGCTTTTTTGGTCACGCCTCTCGACTGCAAACTCATCATCTCAATTCATTCTGTATTCAGTGTCATATGCTGTGAGCCAATCTTGAAACCTTATTAATATACGTGTGTATTACCATTCCAATCTGATAGGTTCTTATAGCTTCACCGGCTGCATGCATGCAGAAGAATTGGATAAAATGATTTCCTGACTTCACTGGAAATTACTGCCAAGTATGTAGTACAGATTAGGAAATACAATCAAAAATTGTCTTTGAATGATTGGAGATCAAATTGCTTTTACAAATGGTTTTTAAATTATTTTGAGTTAAAGGAAACTTCCTGATTTTTTTTATTGATTAAATACCAAACCAAAGGTTTGCAAGCGGTTCTTAAATGATTGGAGACAAAGAGACAGCTTCATAGCTGGTTCTCGAATGATTGTAGCTAAAAGACAACTTCAGAAAAAAAGTTCTGCGATGATTGAGGACCAAAACACAGCTTCACACATACGGATCTTGAATGGTTAGAGACCACAAGGCAGTTTTATAGACGGTTTTTGAATGACTGGAGATCAAAACACAGCTTCACTGTCGGTTCTTAAACGACTGGAGATTAAAATACAGCTTCACAGACGGTTCCTGAATAATTGAAGGCCAAAACACAGCTTCGGACGCCAGAGTTACGATACCATTAATGAGGAGTGAATAGAAATGTATAAATAAATAATCGGGTAATGAATGAAAAATAATGTTTGAAATAATGAGAGTGCAATTATGAATGAAAAATCAGTTATTAATGATAATTAAACTATAAATAATAGAACAATTGTGAATGATAGAACAATCATAAATTATAAATGAATTGGGAGTGTTAGACCAGTTATGAAACCAAGAGCAATAGATATTTAATTTATTAATGATAGAACTATTATGAATAATAGATCAATTGTGAAGACTAGAGCAATAATGAATGTTTTATCAGTTAATGCATGAAAATATTTTAATGAAAGAGAGAGTAAGAATATTCAAGAATTGAACGAATGACTAAGTAATGATTGAATAAACAGTTAATTAATGAATACGCATAAATGATTACAATATCATGAATGAATAATAGAGTAATTAAACGAATGATCAATTATGAATAAATAGTATACAATCAATCAATAATAGAACATTGAATCAATAATAGAACAATGAATCAATAATAGAACAATGAATCAATTATAGAACCAATGTGAATCAATGTTCAGTGACCTAACAATGAATATGACAATCATAATATAACAATGACAGACGAATATTTGATATTATGGGTTTACGAATACGAATATTATGGGTTTACAATTGATCGAAACATAAATACGACATGTATTTTTTGTTTATAGGCCGCATCAGTGTATTTACAACGTATTCAGTACTTTTAAAAATACAAGATTCAGTATTATTAAAATACAAAATTAGCGTTTGATGTTCATGGTTGGTGACTCAAAGCTTCATGTTGCATTATGTGAAGCAAAACTCATCAAATTGTTTTGTTTTGAAACAAATTCGGCGTTGATTGTTTCAGTTTCAACAATCTCTATTACAAGATTGTGACGCCCAACGAGCGGTTTCATTGTTTTCCAATGCAAGAGTATGTTGCTCCAGCAGGTATTTTTTTAAATAAGTGTCAAGATGGAATGGGAAAGTGTATTTTACTCAAGCAGGTGTTTGTATACACCTGCTGTGGTGCAGTAGAAGTGAGAATATTGTTCCAAGTGGTGTTTTATAATAGTGTCCCTGACGCGATAGATAATTGTACATTGTACCAGCGGGTGCCTTGTATACAGCTGATAGGTCACGATAGACAAGTGTATATTGTACCAAGTTGGAGCATTTGGTGAACTTGTTGAAAACGTTACACAGTTCTTTAAGTTCGTTCTTCTCCTATTAGTAATAACTATAATTCTTTCATGTTTATAACCTGTACACCTATCAAGTATTATTATGATCACGATAATGTTTTATTAAATATATCCGTAGAAACGGAACAGAGTTTATATTAACAGTAGCTTAAAAATGTACCTATACATGAATAAAAAAAATATTTTAAAATAGAGAGCCCCAATCTCCATGGCCGGCATCTAAAATCTCATGGTTAATGTAGATAGATCATCATGTTTCTGTCATGAATGCATAAGCAGTAATCTCATTAACTATATTCAATAAATAATCAGTCAGAATAGGTTGTGCGTTTCATGGATTACTCTCTCTCTCTCTCTCTCTCTCTCTCTCTCTCTCTCTCTCTCTCTCTCTCTCTCTCTCTCTCTCTCTCTCTCTCTCTCTCTCTCTCTCTCTCTCTCTCTCTCTTTCTCTCTCTCTCTCTCTCTCTCTCTCTCTCTCTCTCTCTCTCCTCTCTCTCTCTCTCTCTCTCTCTCTCTCTCTCTCTCTCTCTCTCTCTCTCTCTCTCTCTCTCTCTCTCTCTCTCTCTCTCTCTCTCTCTTGCAAAACCCAGCTAGAGTGCATCTTAATTAAAATCCGTGGAAGACGGTCCACTAAAAGGCATAATTTGAATGTAATGCCAAAGTTTAGGGTCGTGGCGAAGCGATGAAGTCTGGAGATTATTCCGCCTTTAGAAAGAATAATTAGAATTCCTGCTAAATATTAATCGGCTTCGAGGATCCAGAAAAAAAAGTTCCCGCCCGAAACTAACCTGAGCGTAATATTAAAGAGCAATGAAAACTACTACTAATAATCCCACGCAATTACCTAAACAACTATTCAATCACGCACACACACGAACACACACACACACACACACACACAAATACAAACACACACACACACATTCCAATTCGTTGGAATGAATGCCTGAGAAATCTCTCTCTAGAATGCATGACAAATTTCAAGGCAATGCTAAAACGTTCGGAATTTATCTATTCCGAGACAGACAATAACGTCTGTCTCGTCGTCAAGCGTAAATGTTTGACAAAACAAATAAACAGACAGACAGACAGACAGACAGACAGACAGACAGACAGACAGACAAATTAGAGGAGGAAAGACATACATGCAAACAAGAGATGAGTAGGCAGACAGACAGGCAAACAAGAGATGGACAGACATACACACAAACAACTGACGGAAAGGCAGACATGCAAACAAGAGACGATCAGGCATGCAGGCAAACAATAGAATGACAGACAGGCAAACACGAGAAGGGACAGACTAGCGCCTCTCCCCATATATCCTCCTCTTCACCAAATTTCCCCTTATACCTAAAGCAACGACTTTCTCCCAGACTCTTAAGCGCAAATTTGGGATTCATGAGAACGTTGGCTGAAAATGCACAATCTGGCCGGAGATTGTGCAACAACCTGCAAGCATTACGAAGCTTGAGAACACCTGGGGCCACCACACACCAAGCTAGCTCACTGTCACCCTCTGTCTGTCTATTTGTCATGGACAGACACACACTCTCTCTCTCTCTCTCTCTCTCTCTCTCTCTCTCTCTCTCTCTCTCTCTCTCTCTCTCTCTCTCTCTCTCTCTCTCTCTCTCTTTCGTTATTTATCACTCGTTGTCCTTAATCGACGCTAGAGAGTCTGCGTTATTCGGAATCTCCAATATTTTCTGACGTAAAGTAGGGCTGGTGGCATCAATGCAATATTAGATATTCTCAAAATCAAGCTACAAGCTGTTTTATCGGGGCAATATTTAAGAAGAAATGCTTGTGACCTCGTTTGTTTTGTGTTTTTGTTTTGTTTAGTCGCTTGAAAATTTAAAAAAAAAGTTTGCATGGCTTTTTATCCTCAGGGTCGCCTAAGTTTTGGTTCCAAGGGAGAGAACCCGCTCTTCTCAGCGTGGGATATCCGGATGCTCACTTCGTAGCTAACATATTTTAAAAGTAATTTTCTACCTGGAACACCTGCTAAGAGACATGGAAACTGCCGTTACTTTCAGGGGGGGGGGGGGGGTAAACGACATATTGTTTTAGTTCGTTGAGAATCCAATATTGATATTTTTGTCTGGGTGGGGAGAGTGGTTATTTTGGGTCTATCATAATATTCCATCCCAGAGAAAAATTACCCTGTTGGAAGTAACAGAAGCGAGCCTCAGACGTTCACACACTGCCCACCGTTACCAAGGCACAACAGTATAGAGACACAGCACCACAACAGAGATGATTAATCACACAATAATTGTAATTCTCTAATACACCGCAATAATGGTACACCTCCTGATCGAAAGAGAAGTGCCTTACCTCACCTCAGATGTGATTGTGTCCCCCACATAACAGCAGTGATGTGTCCCCACACTACAGCAGTGACGGGCCACACCACCACAACACCATATTACAGCAATGACGTACCACAACACCATATTACAGCAATGACGTACCACAACACCATATTACAGCAATGACGTACCACAACACAATATTACAGCAGTAACACACCACAACACGCTACAGTAGTGACTCACCACATACGCTACAGTAGTGACGCACCACAACACCACCACATCAACATGGACAACAACACAAGACAACAACACAATATTGACGAGCGTCATGGAGCCTGTAATCACTTCAGCTTTCCTGTGAATCAACAGCCCTTCTGCCCCCTTCCCTCTAGGATCATATTGGCTTGACTTCCGTCACATGAGACAACCGATAGAATATTCCAAAGCATTTTAGATTATTTATTTAGTTTCTGATAATCCACCTGTAAACAAAGTTTAATTGTGTTACAAAAATGGCACAAGTCTACACAAAGTATTAACTAGTACAGTTTGCACTTTACATACGTACACTAAGTCACTGCTCTCTCTGGTTCTTATTCGAGTGAAAACTTGTGTAATAATGAACTGAAACGCTGAGTGTAATTAGAGCTTTACCAAATATGCAACTGCTATATCTACCAATTATTATAATTATTAATTATTAATTATTATTATCAATTAGATTCTAATCAATAACATTAATTAATATAATATTATTAGATTTAACATCATATTAGATTTAACATCAATAATTAACAAGAGTTTTTGCCAGACTAAAAAAATAACAGTATACCTGTTTATTTAATATTTTGAGTGATTATATTTGTCCCTATTGTAAATTATAATCCAATAAATACAATTTCTTCCTTCAGAGGATAGATGAAAAAAAAGTCTGTCACTTCACATGAACACTCTTCAGGCTGGATATGTCCACTAATCAGTCTTTAATACCATAGCCATGTTGTTGACCTCACAACCTGTTCCTGTCTTGTTCAGAACCAGTGTTTTAAAGGTTCTTGGATAGCCTACGTTAACCATCAGACGACACTTAGAACTCAGAACGCTCAGACCCTCACTAACTATACATATATACCATTCTCATCACTACATCGGTATTCGTTCATTGCTCAGTTCACCAACATTCGGAACATGCTTTCTCAACATGCAGCAGATATACGAACAAGTCAATAGCCCACATAAAATTACTGGCACACAAATGATTCCATCTTTACCCTGTAATGGAAGCGTAATCTTACAATAAACACTGCACTTATTAAGAAAACATCATGTATCATGCTTCGAAATGAGCTCTTGCAGCATAATAGTTTTTAGATTGCAATATTATTATAATGATATCAGTAATGACTTGGTTAAACACTACATTTCCTCTAAAAAATTTGATAAAAATTGAAAAAAGTAGAGAGGGGGAAAAGCCAGAGACAGAAAAAAAGAAAATTAGAAAGAGAGAGAGAGGGAGACAGAGAGAGAGAGAGAGAGAGAGAGAGAGAGAGAGAGAGAGAGAGAGAGAGAGAGAGAGAGAGAGAGAGAGAGAGAGAGAGAGAGAGAGAGAGAGAGAGAATACGTATATATATTATCCTGAGTAAATTATAATAAGCACTACAAAAAATGTAAACTTTTGCCAACTCTTCCATCTTGCTCCCTTCATAAATCACCATATTTTAAATTCGTTCACTATTTCATATTTTCATCAGCGAAAAGAGGAATATTCTCCAAAATTCGTAACTAGGCGGGGGATGTCATTGTATATTTTCATTACCATGATAAAGTAACCGCGATGGTGCTCTTCCTATAAGGTGTTTATATAATGTTTTGTCAATAGATTATTTTTCTTTTCTTTTTTTACACATTGCTACTTTGAAGCTTGCAAGTTATGGCTACAGTTTTCCTGTAACAGTTTTTTGTAGCGATATGGATAATCCTTACTTTACAGAATGGGGAAATCCATACTTTTCAATGTGGAGAAAGCTAAATTTTTAAATGTGGGACGAAGTTCATACTTTACAATTCGGGGGAATCTATACTTTACAATGTGCGAAATATATGATTTACAATGTGTGGAATCCATACTGTACAAAATGGGGGCATCCATACTTCACATAATCCATCCATACTACTGTGTGTGATTAGCCAATCATTAATAAGTTTTTTTAACAGCTAAAGTGACAGAATGATTTGGTTGTCAGTCTTTTGCCAAAATATTTGGCAAAACTTTGCGTATCTCGGATTTTAGGAGCGCCGTAATTGCTCTGTTTGTGCAACGGGAACATTTATCAGACTGTCACATATAGCAACTGTTGTTTGGGAGTTTATTCTCTGAGGAAGGAACTTGTCGAGAAGCTAACTGTCTGGTGGATAGGGGGCGGATGCTGATGGCTGGTGTGTCAGGTATTCGTGAGAGGTTGGCGGTACAGGGAAGAATTGATTTTGCTGGCTCAGGTTCGGTGGAGCCTTGTAATATAGGGAAGTTGGAGGGGGATGAGGAATGGAGTTAGTGTCTGAGCGTCATTGTTGGTTTCAGAAGCTTCTTCTGAAGAGTTGTTTGACGATGCATTCTTTTACACTCTACTTAGTGAAGGGAGTGTGATCCTCTCCACATAGCATGCACTCAAAGTGTTATTACTACACATTTTGTAATTGTGATCTACAAAAATACGATATTTACATAACTGGAGTTGATATTTGTGTAGTTAATCGAGAATAATTTGAATAGTTTGAGGTTATATCTTTAGTTATAAGTCACTAGCAAACAAGGCTGATTGCTGGAAATTAATTAGCAAATTTAACGTTTACAGATGATTTATAATCAGTGCCTAGGCACTAAGTTCCTCTAACATAATTTAGACCCCTGCTACAAGGCTAGGGACTGATGCCCAAGCTTGAGATCCTCTGAATTTATTACCGAATGAGCCACAGTGCTCAAGCAAGTTTGTTTAAAAAACCATATAGGAAGACAAAAGTGAGCAAATCCACAACATCCAGCAAATCCAAATGAACTACGACATGGAAGTAGCTTAGTCGATTAAGGCGCGTCTGGGATCCTCTTGGGCGTAGGTTCGAACGCTCGTCACGGACCTTGTGGATTTGTTCATTTGATGCATCACGCTATTGTGATTTCTGTGTGCAAGACAAAAGTGTTCTACTTTTATTCAGTTCACCTAATTTTACTTTCAGGGGTTGAGCTTGAGCTCTTTGGTCCTGTCTCTGAAATGTCATTCAACTGGTGACAAGGATACTAAATTATTAATTTTAAGTGGTGACGGTGAATCTGATGACTGAGGAGGATGAGTGTTGAAGAGTGAGTTTATGAGTGGATGAGTGTGGTGGGTGAGTTTGATCGGACGGTAAGCTGAGGTTTGGAACACCCAAGGGAGGGAGGGATGGAAGGAGGCAATCCGGTAAGGGTAACCAGCAAGCGAATCATTCGTTATTGCTGAAATTTCATGTTTATATTCCATATTGTTCTTCTCGTTGGCTGGTAAGAGGAATAATTTGCCAACACCCACGCGGGGCTGGAAATGGCAATGACTGGTTTAATAACTTCCCACACAAATACTGATGGTGGGAAGCTCATCCACGGGCTATGTTTATCCAAGCTGCGACCGACCACTAAGATGCATTCATAAATTTTAACGCATTGAGTAACCAAAAACTCTGTTTTTATAGAACATAAAATCATTTGAATAAATATTATAATTTTGTGTAGTTAGGCCTAGGAAAAGGGTAAATAAGAGGTATTGGTTCTGCGGGTAATTATTTGTATTTGCAGTACGTGAGTGAAGCATTTAGAGATGTGTTATTCGAGCATATAAATCGAGCAAAGCACTGTCCGAGAAAAATTCGAAGGCCATTAGCTGTGAGCCGTGCAGCCTCATCCTCGTCAACAAAGGCCGAATGCTCATTCCATGCAGCTTCCAAACCCGCTGTTAATGATTGAGAAACGTTTTACACACGACTCATAACTGATGACGTTCGAACATTTCTCGAACAGTGCTTCGCTGGCAACCTCTGCTCTAATCGTAATTCTGTAAATGCTTCCCCCATGTACTACAAATATGGCAGCCCGTCCTCGTAAATAAATGCTACGTGCTCGTTAACCCAGGTGCCAAACCCACTGTTTATTAATGAAAAACGGTTTACACACAACTTACACCTGATAACGCTCGAACAGGTCTCGAAGCTGACGACCTCTGTTCGAATCACAACTCTTTTTAAATATCCAGTTCTCATAAACAAAAGCCAAAGTCCATTCCATGCATCCGCCAACCCCCTCCCTGTTTATGAAAGAAAAAATATACACACGACTCACAACTGATGACGTTAGAACACTTCTCAAACCAGTTCTTAGCTGTCGTCTTTTATTCGAAACACAACGCTGTAAATGCCTCAACCACGTACTACAAATACAAATAATCGCCAACAGAACCTAAACACCTAACCTAACCTATGCCTTTATATGCACAATATGCCAATACATTATATATTAATTTATATATGAGAAAAATCCCCGTTTTGAATGAACAGCATGTAAAAATTTACGAATGCGTCTGTGGGGTCGACCGCTGAATGTAATGGACTTGAGTCGAGGACGGGTTGAGTCCATTACATCCAGCGGTCGACCCCACAGTCGCATTCGTAAATTTTTACATGCTGTTCATTCAAAACGGGGATTTTTCTCATATATAAATTAATATATAATGTATTGGCATATTGTGCATATAAAGGCATAGGTTAGGTTAGGTGTTTAGGTTCTGTTGGCGATTATTTGTATTTGTAGTACGTGGGTGAAGCATTTATAGCGTTGTGATTCGAACAAAATTCGTCAGTGAAGCACTTGTTCCGGATATGTTCGAACGTCAGCAGTTCTGAGTCGTGTGTAAACCGCTTTTCATTCATAAACAGAGGGTTTGGCGGGTGGATGGAATCACTTTTGGGTCTTTGTTTGGAGGACGGGCTGAATGGACTTGAGTCGAGGATGGGTTGAAACCGTTCTACATTCATGAACAGGGGGGTTCAGCGGCTGGATTATCGAGCACTTGGCCTTTGTTGAAGAGGAAGGCCTCGTGGTAGAACATTAAGTGCGCTTCTCACTGTTGTGCGGTCGCCTTGAAGTTTGTCTAATTTTGCATACAACTGTAGAACGGAATCTGAAATTAGTTGTGAGTACTCCAGTATAAATCTGATTTGGGAGTTGTCGATGGTTGTATTGTTATTATTATTTGTATTAGTATTAGTGTTATTTCTGTTATTATTGCTGTTACTGTTGCTGAGCAACATAGCCACGACCAGCATGGCCGTAGTGAATATCAACATGGTCAACATGGGATGGTTCGCATGACCATAACAAATTTAGTTCTTTAAATACAATCATGCTAAATTTGTTCTTTGTCAACATTTCAAGTCTTCATCCCAACATAGTCAAGGCTACCATATTTATTATCAATACTATCATCCCAAAATGATTGAGTCTAACATCGTCATTTGCATCAAAGTCACTCCGGAAGTCTCTTTGCAACAATATAATTGGATTCAGTCAATCCACTCCACTTGCTCTTATGACCAGGTTTAAGATATATCAAGCATTTCCTAACATACATACGAAACCTGTGTATCTTTCCTCATTCGTAGCACCTTAGTTTACATATATTAAACACTTCGAGGTTGTTTATAACAAAAATAACCCTTGGTTGTGAAGTTTTACTGTTTAATGTTTACTGTTTACTGTTACCGTAAACTGTTTAATAAATGTAAACAATGCCGCCAAAGATGGAGTAAGATGTACAGGTTTAGTAAGAAGAAACGCAAGTTATTGTTAAATCCTGACTACTGGTCTGGGAAAAAACACTTAAAATATAACACTTGTCAAATTGCTAGAACTCGCTGGTCACAACTCACTGGCCACAACTCGCTGGTCACAACTCGCTGGCCACAACTCACTGGTCACAACTCGCTGGCCACAACTCACTGGTCACAACTCGCTGGCCACAATTCGCTGGTCTTGAACCCAACCAATCATTGAGGAAAAGACCCTAATGGGAAGGTGTAGACTGGAAATATGAACCTGGAAAGGGAAGAACAGGGAGAGAGGGAGGCAAGCCGCAGCATGTGAGACTTGGTCCCAGTGCCAGAGCTTGATTCAGCTTCAGGTTACGGCACTATGCTTAATTACAGACCAGCGCTTAGCTCAGCTGTAGAGTGTTTCACCGTGTGTGATCACACTGCCACTCAGCTCAATCTGCCACTGAACTCCATCTCAAATAAAGATGGAGTGGATGGAGTAAAGACATTAGGGAGGCGAGAGCCCTCCCCCCTCCTCTGACACTGCTATTGATTTCAATAGGTTCTTCTCATCCATTCGGACATTACTTGCTAATGATTTTCCGTCCTCCCTAACTAATGTTAAGGACTGTCTTACAGGTAACTATCCACAGTCTTTGTACCTAACTCCCGCTTTAAAAGCAAACAAATATAAATAATGAACACATCCAAACCACCTGTAGATACCTCTCTACTTCTTGCAACTATCCACGTTACGGTTTTGTACACACTGGCAAACAACCTGTCGTGAGAAACGGAATTGACCTTTTCCCCAATGCAGGTCTTTCCCCGCCTTCTTCATTATTTAATTAATTCTATTATGGATAAGCACCTAATCAACGCCAGCCAGCATAGTAGAATCTCGTTTGTGCTTTGGGTATGGTGGAGGGTTTGTCCACTGACACGTGAAATAAAATATGTGTGCACAAACATATGCTGTGGAAGGTATGTACTCCCACGTCAATACACATGCACGTGTAACTCATACGCACTAGTATCCTTACATTCATGTACACACGCATACATACATACACACACTCAGCCAGGTACGTGAGATCAGTCTCAGAGTAGGCAACCTCGTCGAGAAGTCCCACGTAAGCATTTCTAGTTTCATAAGAAACTAGAAATGTTAAACTGGTTTGTAACAAGATTCACCCCAAAATTACGTGGAATGCGGTGTAACGAAATACTGAAAGAGCTTAACCTAGCAGCCGGGAGAAGAGACATAGATGAGCCATCTTCATTTTAAATTTCAAAATAGGTATGATTCGAAACAATTAGGTTAGGTGTCGGTACATTAGACGATCGGTAGTCTAAACCGATCGGGGTCCGGTTTAGTCGGGGTCCATGAGCTGAATCTCGATCCTGAAGACATTCAGGTGAGTATGCACAGTCCATTAACTCACAAGAGGTGGCGAGTCCTAAAAACAGAGTTAGCTAACTACAAACTCATGTGAGTATAGACATAGAGGTTCAGAGGTATGCCACCAGACTAGTACCCGAGTTGAGGGGTATGAGCTAAGAAGAGAGACTACGGGCACTAAACCTTGCATCGCTGGAAGACAAGAGTTAATGGAGACATAATTACCACATACAAGATTCTCAGAGGAATTGATAGGGAAGATAAAGACAGTTTATTTAACGCAAGTGGCACGCACCATAGAAGATACATACGGGTGGAAATTGAGTACCCAAATAGCTATAGAGACATTAGAAAGAACGTTTTCACTGTCAGAGTAGTTAACAAAAGGATTGCATTAAGAAGAGATGTGGTGGAAGCAAACTCCATTCATAGTTTAAAATGTAGATATAATAGTTTCAGGAACTTGTACTCAGTTGAGAGGCGGGACTAAAGAGCCGAAGCTCAACCCCCGCAAGCACAACTAGATGAGTACACAGCTCAATCCTGCAGGCACAAATAATAAATACACACACACTCACACGATCAATAGCGCTCGAGTAATGACTCTTCTAGAGTCATAGTGGCCGCTCTGATAGAGCCTCGGTGGTGTTGACAGCCGTGACGTTGTTAGTGAAGCAGAGAAAGTGTTGATATTGATCTCCCGAGAGGCGGTAAAATATAGGCCAGCCATATTGTTGTGAGTTACTGCGTTAATAACAGCTCTTCCTGGACTGAAGAAATGAGGTGGGAGGCTAGTACGTCAGTTTCACGCCTCATTTGTTTCTTATCTCATTTCCAGGAGGGTGGCGAGTCAATCCCTCCTTCCCTTCAATCTCCCCCTCCCCCCCCTCCTCCTCATGGTTTAGGTTAGGTCTTCCTTTGTATCTCATCACACTAGTTCGCTTCCCACCTCCCTCACACTTCGCTATGCTTCACAGTATTTCAATCGCACTCCCTCACATCTCGGCTCACTCTTTCACCTATCAGAACCATTCCTCATACCTTACAGCACTCCCTCACTCCTAAACAACACTCCCTCACAACTCGCAACACTTCCTCACTCCTCGCATCCCATTGGTCTTCCTCGGTCGGATAAGATCAGGAGCTGAGTCAAGCGAAAGTAGTTTATAGGCCCCGCTGGACAACGTTTGTTGAACGAAACGTACACTAGGGTGTTCACCTGATGAATCTCTCTCTCTCTCTCTCTCTCTCTCTCTCTCTCTCTCTCTCTCTCTCTCTCTCTCTCTCTCTCTCTCTCTCTCTCTCTCTCTCTCTCTCTCTTCAAGCACATCAACCTGGCAGTGATAAATTTCTTCAAGCAACGTATCTACCAACTTTGCTCAAGTATATTCTCTTTGGGGAGGCGAGAGAGATGTGCTTGTACGTGAGGTCTAATTTAATACGAAAAGTTTTACAAGTGTCGTATAATACCTCCAACTGGCTTTATCATAATTAAAACTTGGAAAATATTGAATACTTGGGTTATGGGCGTAGCGGTAACAAATGACCGATTGCTAGTGGTGGATGTAGAGGGTGAAGGAGAGAGAAAGTCTGTGTTTTTGTGTCTATCTGACTTACTAAGTATGACAAACATATATACAGAGACAGATAAACATGTCTCATTGAATATGACCGCGTATGCTGTATTTACTATCTTCTGATTTAGGGCGTCTATCCCTCTATTTTCCTAGCTTCAGGGCTTAGCTGAAAGAGGAGTTCTCCAAAACTCATTTTCGTTATTTCAATGTGAAGAAAAAAGTTAATTACTATAGAATGTATTAAACTTATTTATATTTATATTAGTCAGATAAACGTATATATATACTGAGTCAGATAGACGAACGTTTAGACAGACAGGCATGCAAACGGACATTAATTGTCAGATATACTGAGTCAGGCAGACTGGCACAAGGAGAGACAAGCAAAAAGATATAACATAACTCAAAATATCCACATTCAAAGGAATAATTGTGCAATTAATTCTATTTGTTAACAAAAACTTTAGAAAAGAAACCATTGATCTACTTTTATCACTTAAGATAATGAACAAATATTTGAATATTATGCTAACTAGCAGAATATATATTGTGAAAATATGAATGACTTCCTAGAAATTTGTTCCATTGTATCACAAATATTTTAGGATAACAGTGATAACATATTGATTAGAAAATAGCAGTGATAACATATTAAGAGTAGAAAAAATAATGATAACATATTAAGAGTTGAAAATAGCAGTAATAACACGTAAAGAAGAAAAAATATAAGTGATAACATTAATGAAAATAATAAAAATAAATCACTAAATAATTATCAATACGGAATGATGATCAAAATAACATTCATAGTAATAATATTTATATTACTGGTATTAAAATGAGAGAACAAATAACACACATTTGCATTTATTAATTAATATATAAATAATAACAATATTAAGAATATTTTTTTTATGGATATACAATAAAATTATATGTGCAGGTATTTGATTATAATTTTTAATAATATTACTTTTTACTTGCTAATCACGTTAAATGCAACATTGCAACAATCAAAGTAACTAACAAGTGAGTTAAAACCAAAGTTATTAATAATATAATGTTGATAATTATACTGCACAGCATTAATATGCTAATCCATTTTACTAATAAATAGTTAAAGCCAAAAGCACCTGTCTGCCACGTCAGGTAACTTACGCTAAGCGGAAGCTGGAAAATATGGCAGCTTTGTGGCACTTAAGACGTCACCTTGCATTAGTTAGTGAATATGATGGTGAGGGGAGAGAGGTGAGAGGAGAGGGAAGAGGCAGAAGAGGGACGGTGGAAACTGACTGTGGTAGAAGAGCGGACGAAGAGGGATGAAAAGCGTGATAGAAACGAGAGGCTTAATGAGTAATAATGGAGAGAATGGTAATAAGAGAGTGGTGGTGGTGGTAAGGAAGATATGTTTGTGATTGGGTGAGTGTGTGTGTGTGTGTGTGTGTGTGTGTGTGTATGTGTGTGTGTGTGTGTGTTTGTGTGTGTGTGTGTGTGTGAGAGAGAAAGATTTGACCCTAATCTAAATGATCAAGTCTTTGCCAGAATTTGATTGATATAATGGGACATATCATGTGTCACTTCCGACTTTATCACTGACAATTAATAATAATATTTTTATTATTATTATTATTATAATTAGTATTATAATTAATATTATTAGTTTTATTAATACAATAATTCATGATGACGGCAGAGATAATAATAATATGTAATGACCAGAGAGAGAGAGAGAGAGAAAGAAATTAACGAAAGAGACACAGAGAGATGGAAAAGCTATTAATTGGTCCATTGAGAACGACCCCCTCCCCACTTTTCCCACTTTCCTCCCCACGTTTGTTGCGTTAATTAAAGACCTTTATGGGTTTCACGAGTCGTAGGTTGTTCCAGGGAATGTCAAAGGTAGTTCAATGGCTTAACAAATGATAGTTCAATGGAGTATCGAAGGTAGTTTCAGGGTCTGTCTATGGTAATTCCAGGATATATATATATATATATATATATATATATATATATGCAGAATAACCACATATGAAAAATAGAAAATGCTTAACGCGTTTTCGGCTAATTCGCCTTCATCAGAGCAAAGTAGAATCATGATTCTACTTTGATTGATTGATTCTACTTTGCTCTGATGAAGGCGAATTAGCCGAAAACGCGTTAAGCATTTTCTATTTTTCATATGTGGTTATTCTGCATACTTGGATCAGTGTTTTTGTGATCATTGTTGCATATATATATATATATATATATATATATATATATATATATATATATATATATATATATATATGTATTATACAATATAGATAGATTTTACACGGGCATATCCCGTTGACGTAAGAAACGAAAGTTCACCAGATTGCTGATAGATATACGTTACAATGAACGACAGAAAGTCAACAATGATATCAGTCCAGGAAAAAATACCTTCAGAACAGATAACATGCCAGGAGTATTTTAAGGGAGATATACCGTATAAAGCAACAAATTGACACAAACTGTTCGACAACCACAATAGGAGGAAAACTGTGGAAAAGGAGAATATAATGAAGCTAAGAATATTGAGAAACACATGATTGGAAAATTCATTAAATTGAATTAATTAATAATGGTAAAAATGAAATGGAGCCATGTTCATGTTCTGAACACTGGCAGAAATATATTACCAGTCACTTTAGTGCTTATTATACATATTAGTCTATATCCTTCACATGCATACCTTACACGGTGATGAAAAAGATGAACCAGATATCATCAGCTGCATGTGTATGTATATATATAAATTTGTTACTAAAAGTATACTGCCTCCAGATATCTGAACAAATTCAGATATCTGAATCAGTCAGCGAATATTCTGTCAGCGCTTTGTACCACATATGTCTGGCCAGTTCTGAAAAATGCGATTAAAGAACATATTTCATCACACATGAAGCAAGGCGGAAGAGGTCCAGAGAAAGACCACATGTCTCCCCTAACGAAGAAAGACATGAGTTGCAAGGAAATACTAACGATATTAAACCTCATTCCGCTGAAAATGAATGTAGGGGGATTCATGATCACCACATACAAAATACACACAGGAACAGAGAGGGCAGATTAATTGTCATAGGCAGCATACTAAGGGAAACAGATGGAAAGCAATTACCTGAAAGTGTTCCAGGGATATTAAAAAGGCTTTGTTAAAACAAAAACTGAAATTAATTAAATGATCTAGAAAGTGAGTTGGTCGAGGCAGAATTGATATTTCAAATAAATATATAACGTAGCTTAAATGCTCAAACACATCAAATACAGCTTGATGTGAAGTAGTCAAAATGCACAAGCACATCCAGTACAGCTTGGTGAGTCCACACACACTCAGCGTACTAAGGGACTTGTTTTCATCACGTATCCTTCCACAGTTAATCCTGACAATTAGGAACTTTCCATGTGATGAGTAAGAAAAAATTATTTACTTTATCTCGAAGGGCGCAGAGTAAAGGTCAGCCTGACTGAAGGGTACAAATGGGCATAATAACGTGAATTTTAAAATATGTTCTGTACAACAAATAACTGTTCGAAGCTCATCTATAGTATTTCCTACATGTTTATGTTTTCCTTACAGAAGACATCCACGCACCGGCGATCTTACTTCAACATTCGCCCAAGTAAAACACTTCCTTTGTTGTATTTTTCTTAAAGCAATAAGTGTCGAGATAGATTTTGCAGTTCTAAATCGCTGAGTTTTCTTAAAATGGCAGAGTAGTGCGTATGTTGCATAAATCAGTTCACTGAGAAATGTAATGAAATGCAATCTTTGCTTATTGGAATTTAAAGCACTATTACCTTGCATGTTGCATATATAACCTCCCTCAGAGCCTCTGTACCTTTGCACACTTTGTAAGCTCGTTTCCCCCCATAAAGCAATATGCTGATTACTCTACAGCGCCTTCTCACCTTCCCTCCATCAGAGCACCAGCAACTTTTCACACGCTGCAACCCTCTTTCCCCTCGTAATGCAATATCTTGATTACGGTGAGGCGGCTCCTCCCTCAGAGCACCTGCAACTTGCACATATTGAAGCCCTCTTCCCGATCCCTGCCAATTTCCTCCCTTTCTAGCTGCGTTCCCTTAGTATTGGAAATCTTGCACCTTCATCAACCACTAGACACTCAATAATGCCTTATGTCTCCAACCCTCTCGTACTTACATCAATTTGCTCTTGAAAGTCGGTACAGGCAGGCGAACAGCTTGCTGGATTGAAGTATAAACAAATTTACGGATAAACATAACAAAACAGACATGCTGCTAAAGAGGTAGCTTATTTAGATGCATCAATTCATGCATGGACTTACGTCTGAAAAATATGATTGACAATTGGCTAAGTAGTCTAAATTTGCTGACTAAAGATGCACCGTGAGAGATGGCATTACCAAAATGAACAAATACGAGGTATAAGATATATTTTTAATATTTGAGTAGGTAAACATTCCTATAATAACTCAGTAACTGGATACGTTACCACAGTATATCATTAGTTGGCTTCGTTCTCGATTCACAGTCGGGAATCTCGGAGTTCGATTCTCCCGGCAGGAGAGAAATGATTAGGCACGATTTCTTTCGACTAATACAGTATATATAGATACCAGGAAATTAGGCAACTCTTGTTGGATAGCATCCTGGTAAGGGTTGTAGCTCGACTGAGGGGAGGACCTCGCTACAAGATTAAAGTATTAATATATACTCACAGTTTCCTGTCCCCGACAAAACGAATTGTTTAGGTAATCAGTTTACTTGGAATAACTTGAATTATGGTCGCCTGACTTGGATTGTGAGCGTCTAACTTGGATTGTACAAGTCTAACCTAGATTGTACAAGTCTAACTTGGAAATTGTGAGCGTCTAACTTGGATTGTGAGCGTTTAACTGGGATTGTGAGCGTCTAACTTGGATTGTAGAAGTCTAACTTGGATTGTAGGAGTCTAACTTGGGTTGTAGGAGTCTAACTTGGATCGTAGGAGCCTAACTTGGATTGTAGGAGTCTGACTTGGATTGTAGGATTCTGACTCGGATTGTAAGAGTCTAATTTGAATTATAGGAGCCTAACTTAGATTGTATGCGTCTACCTATGATTGGGGGATGTCAGAATTAGATTGAGGACGACTAACTTGTGTTGTGGGCATCTCAAACACATCGTTCACAAATATCAGCAACTTAATCACTTGTAATCAATAAAATTTAGAAGAACTGAATTTTTCACCTTTTCAGAAGAACAGAATAAGAGAAAACTTAATACAAATTTTAACTTACCAAAGTTCATAATATTCAAGATAACAATGCAGTATGACGATTACAGTTATATTAATAGATCTGTACCGCTCGGGCTGCTGTTTTTCTGGTTGCTACTCGCTTTGAACACGTCATCATCAAACTTAATCATTTCTCCTAGAATCGTGTATGTCGTTAACATGTTTCTCAGTGTTTCTTACTTCCTCCAGTGAGACAAAAATCCATTTCCATTAGTTAATTTTCTTACATAAATACCTCCATACCTGCGCTAAATAGTCAGGATTGGGTCTCACGTAGGTTGTATTCACCCTTCGAAAGGTTCCTGTGCCTAAGTTTATTGAGTCTATCCGAACGTCGGCCAGTTTACCATATGCTGATAACGTTATTCTACTAATGTGTGCCATTGGTGTTAAAATTATGATTATGTGTACTTCCAGGTCGTACTGATGTAAGAAGGTGCCTCCTCCTGCGTTCTTTATTGGTTTTGGGGTCCTTGCCTCCTGACTTTGCAATTGTTTGTGGGGGAAAAGTCTAGTATTTATGCGTGTGTGTGTGTGTGTGTGTGTGTGTGTGTGTGTGTGTGTGTGTGTGTGTGTGTGTGTGTGTGTGTGTGTATGTGATTACATCAGCATATTTATCAGCGTGGTGCTTAAGTATGCTATTTACGAAGTCTACCTCATATATCATTCTACACACACACACACACACACACACACACACACACACACACACACACACACACACACACACACACACACACACCCACCGTACAACCTTCTGACTATGACATGTGATACAAATTTCTTACATAGTAAATATATATCGCGTGTTGATTACTTACGAGAAATTTATGGATAAAAAATATATCGAGGATTAGGACTCTTGTATGCAATAAAAGTAAACTGGAGAGAGAGAGAGAGAGAGAGAGAGAGAGAGAGAGAGAGAGAGAGAGAGAGAGAGAGAGAGAGAGAGAGAGAGAGAGAGAGAGAGAGAGAGAGAGAGGAAATATCACGCTACTTCTCCCTCGTGATATTTAGTTGGTCGGCCCCACATTCAGTACAAAGTTAGTTCTTTCAGAATGTTTCGGCGAATTTCTTCCACTTCAGAGGCACTTGTAATTGCATTTCCATAATATTTCGTGTTTCACATTATTCCCGTTGCGCTTTTAGCGAGATATACTGTCAGAGTGAACTATTTCTAAGTGTATTGAACGAATATAGGAGGACGAAAAGAGTGACATTTGTATTATATTTTGTGTTCGCTGCGTATACATATGTATGTTTATGCTTGTATGCTTTTGAATGGTTCTAATATAATCCGCAATCAGAGTTTTTATTTTTTAAAGAAGAAAATAGTTTCGAAAGGAATTTCTTGATGTTGAGACGTGATTGGTGGAACTGAGGAGGTCTTGTGTGTCTGCATGTGCGTCTTTTGTCTGCATGTTGTGTGTGTGTGTGTGTGTGTGTGTGTGTGTGTGTGTGTGTGTGTGTGTGTGTGTGTGTGTGTGTGTGTGTTTTCTGCGATTGTTTTTTGGTATGTATTGTACATACAACTCTGTATTGGTGAACATGTGCACGCTTCATGTGCATAAGTTGTCTCTACTTTCAGCATGGCCGTGTTTTTTTTTTTGCGAGTGTGTGCTTGTGTGTTCACCGATCTATGTTTGCAGGATCGAGCTTCAGCTCTCTGATCCCTCTTTTCTAGTCTAAGGCCGCCTGATACCCTGAAACAAGATAAAATAGTATTTTGTCTTCCCATTACAAGAAAGTCATTCAGTATATAATATACTGAATCTACGTTATACTGAGAGCATACTAACATATTGCTTTCCTTTGAGTCGTTATAACATCCGAATTCTAGTACGGTCAACGATTTATTAGAACGCCCCAGTTTCACAGTGAGGTTACATTTACGAATTCCCTGGCATGCGTTTGGACAAAAAATATACATTGCTGAAACTGGTAAAGACTTTTAAAATGGGGAAATAACATCAGTTTTGCGTTCGAACGGGTTAGGAATCTGATGCCTTTCTCTGGACACCTGTGATATTATGATCGTCTGAATAATGATTAGATAATGTCTCTTGCAAATCATTCATGTACAGAAACGTTAACAAATTTAATTAAATAGTATTTCAATATTAAACCTGAATTGTGCAAGTTATTTGTTTCTTAAATTTGCAAGAATGATTGATTGCGTGAACTGATTACAGTTTTTTGCGCCTAAAATTTGAACTTCCTATTTCCAAAGTTTAATTTGCCTAATTTTTTCGTGTGGTTTCCCTGAAATTTGAGCCTCACGTTTAGTATAAGTGTAGCGCATGCCTTATATATTCTGTAATATTCGTCTTTTATGTAATCGAGATTGAGATCACTTGATCTCACAGCAAGTACAGTAGTCATTGTGTGTCTTAACACTAGGTCACCTCCCGTGCTCCTCATCATGTTCTAAGTCGCCCATATTAACCTGATCTCCTAATCTTCACACAACTGTATTTCACAATCAACATAGGGGACCTTATACTACTCAAAGGATGCTCAAACGCTTTAAATATCACATTTAATGTCAACGTGGCGTCCTCAGGGAGGTATCATCAGTGAGCAATATTCACGATGGAACAGGTAAACCATTATTGTTGAGAATGCAAATATGGGTTACATTTGGTCTGTACATTAACAAGTTCAGCAAGGTCAGGAGGGGGTGATACACAATGGTAACTCTATTAGGCGATAACCATTCACCTGCCTTCGTATGTGTTTTTCTATTGACTTCTTATGAGTAAATTACCTCCAGCTAACCCACTCTATCACCTACCACCTCCCTTCCCTATTACCTAACCTCAACATCTCTCCTCCTTCCCTAACCTTTGCTACCCATTCGGGCAATCCTCCCAGTACCCTCGGATCCCAAAAATCCTCATATCAAACTACACACATTTCTCAAAGCTATTGCCAGCCCTTATGTTATATATTCAAGTAATCAGAAACCAATACATTTTCCAGTCGAGTAAGGGTTAAGAGGTGAAGCCCAAGAGTCGTAGCCCACCCACAGCAAGTACAACTAGGTCAGTATTATCTATCGGTAAACACAAACAAAATTACTGAGTAACAGACAGACTCAAACTAAGAGATGTCAATAAGGTACCAAAAGAGTATTCTCATCTGAATAATCGCATACTCGCACGGATTTTCTCGACAAAGTCAGGAATGTAAATAGGACGAGAGTGAGGAGCCAGGGGTAGAGTGCTTGAGTGTGACGCTATCCTGGCTTCAGTGTGACGGCCAGCACCCTGACCTGAGTGTCACTCTGTTATCCTGGCTTGAGTGCCACGCATCACCCTGGCTTGAGTGGCATCCACCTCTCTGCCTCGAGTGTCGTCTTGGCTTGACTGCCGCCCATCACCTTCCTATAGTCTTCTCCTTCTCTTTCCCCCGGGTTCGAGGCTCCCGATACGTCTTCGTGTCATCTTCGCGACGGTGTTTTGACACCAATCATTAGTGTCTTACTTTGTCGTTTTACTGTTTTCACGTTTTTTTCTTTTAATTCTTGATTTTCCCTTCCTCATTGTTCTTCATCTTTCTTTCTTCTTCTCATTCGTCTTCCATATATATTTATTCACTGTGAACATAATCTGCACTTCTCGTTTATTTTCCTCAAAATTTTCAACTTATTTCCTTTCCTTCCCACGTATATTTGCTCCCTACACCCACTTCTAATTTCTTCCCTTCTCCATTCTATTTTCTTCCTTTCCCCATTATATTTTCACTTTCCTACCTCTATTTTCTTCCCATCTAACCCTTATTTTCTTCCTGTCCCGCCGCTATTTTCTAGCCATAGCACCACTTTGTTCTTCCCATACCACCAGATTGTTTTCCTTTCCCCCTCTCTAGTTTTTACAATTCCGCCACTATTTGCTTTCCATCGCACTACTATTTTCTTCCTTTCCCACCACGATTTCCTTCCCTTTCCTCTCTCTTTTTTTTACCTCTTTGGCTTGCACGGGAAAAATCCAGCTTTGATAATCTACGGGATATGTTTGCTTTCGTTTTTGTTAGAATTGTTTGTGTAGGCTCTTACGCTCGAGAGCTTGGGCATGTTTGCCTCGACCTAGGAGGGGACTATTCATATAACCAACGCTATTTTTCCTTACTGTCTGGTCAAAGGATGGGCGGAGCGTCGAGGTTACAAAAGTGCTTGACCGCTTCACACACCTCCACCTTCATCTTGAAGTGCTGGACCCGTCCAAACACCCGCACCTACACTAAGAAGTACTTGACTTCTCTACACACCTCCACCTTGAGGAGCTGGAACCATCCACACACACACACCATTTTCACCTAGAAGTGTTTGACCGCTTCACGATAGCCCACCTACACTTTGAGGTTCTTGACACAACCACACACCTATTTATTTGATATACCTCACATTATTAAATCCGTATTTAAGCTGCTGTTCAACGCACATGTTGAAGTTAGTATTCAAGCTGTTGTTTGACTCAAGTGGGAAAATCAGTATTAATAGTGCATTCTGGCTATCGCGATAAAGCGAGCAGGTATTTTGACTTTTTATATTTGTATCTAGAAAACTAAGTACTCTGCTTGCATTATTTGTCGCGACTAGAGACTGTTGGTAGGATTTGAGATCGTTACTGATGATCTCTCAATAGTCGTTCTTTTGATGTATGTCGATTAATCGGTTCTAAGTATTTTATATTTGCCATAACTATTTTGCATCAAATGTGTGTGTGTGTGTATACAGTCTTAGTTGTGCTTGCGGGGGTTGAGCGCTGGCTCTTTGGTCCCGAGCCAGTGTGTGTGTGAATATATTTAATATTCATTGACATAATCTTCAATTCCGTCCAGTATCTTCTCTCTTACCGTCTTAACCTCCCTCTTCCCTGTCTCTTCATGCACCCCTGTCTCTTCATGCACCCCTGTCTCCTCATGCACCCTGTCTCTTCATGCACCCTGTTATTGAGCCACCGCCCTACTCAAACGCAGCAATGGAATCGAAAAACTCATTATAAGTCACTATGAAAACTTTGTGAAGTTTTCATGTATCCACCCCACAACACGAGAAACCTCCCAAATTAAATTTTTGGCAGGAAATCCGTATAAAACTTTTGGAAAATGCAGTTAAGGGCCCCCGAAGAAGAATGTACTCGCTCCCAGCTGGTCCAATATAAAGCAAACTTCTTAAACTCTGGCAAATTCAATTCTCCAAAGCCTGGCCCATAAAGGGCTTCGATTCTATTACTTCTACTGGCTTTTGTAGGTCTCTTGAATCCTCTTACTCAAAGTACAGTTAATAAGTTCCTTGAGAGTTGAGAATCATATTCTTGTGACAAGTTAATTAGGACTTTAATGAAACCTTCTGCCTTCCCTTCTGCAATCCCTTCTCCTTCATCCAGTCCTTCTTGAGAGAGACAGAGACAGAGTGAGAGAGATGCAGAGAGAAAGAGCAAAAGCCCAG
Source organism: Procambarus clarkii (assembly GCF_040958095.1). NCBI lineage: Eukaryota > Metazoa > Arthropoda > Malacostraca > Decapoda > Cambaridae > Procambarus > Procambarus clarkii. The sequence continues at coordinate 10,847,842 of NC_091213.1, forward strand.
ATCTTAAACATTTTTCATTTCGAGCCGTGTCAGCTGTAGCTTGATTGATGAGGTTCAAGAGACAGTGAACAATACTACCAATTCCCTTGAGAGGGGGTTGTATGAAGCGATAATGGTGGTGGGCGCCCCCCTGGACCTGTCAAGACCCACGAGGTTCATGAGTACTTCAGGTTACTAAAGCAGCCTTAGCGTTTCGTGGTCAGCTGGTGCATCCCTTTTTTCCGTCACGAGTTTGAGTCCCTTTCACTATTTAATAATTCTAGGGCGACACAGTCGCATATCACTAGTTATGTCTCTCTCTCTCTCTCTCTCTCTCTCTCTCTCTCTCTCTCTCTCTCTCTCTCTCTCTCTCTCTCTCTCTCTCTCTCTCTCTCTCTCTCTCTCTCTCAATATCTATCTCTATCTCTATCTATCTCTCTCTCTGACACCCACACACACACACAAATATCTCACCTCACCTCAGTGCCAGTGCTCCTCCATCAGCCTGACAAAAGAGGCTCGGAGGTCATATGAAGAGAGGCACAATGCCACCACTCCGGAGAAGAGAAATTCTTGCATTTCCAAACATGTCAGGCTAAGCCATCTCAACCCAGATGTGTGCGCGTGTCTGTGCATTCTTACCTATAAATTCTTGTATATTTGTAACTTAAATGTATTTATCTGGACTAATTTCCAATTCCTGGATCCAGATATAAGCTACACTGAAGTAATACATACCTGTGTTTTTTTCTTTCATATTTTTTTTGCCCGATCTGATGCTTTCTCTTTCAGGTGCTATTAGCATAATTTTTCTTACCACGTCTTCATATGTCCGCGAATGTCTCGTATTTTTGGACGCCTTTCACTGGCCTCTGATTTTGTTTGCATCGAGAAATAACATAAGGAATATATATATATATGTTATTCTACGAGGATGTACAGGTAGAAAAGGATGTTCAAAGAAATACCAAACGAACGAGATGGTATAAATGTAAACTATCGATTTAAATGAATTTAGGGTCAACAAAAGGAAATTTTTTTGGTGCGTAAGTTTAATGATTAAAATGTGAATGAAAATAGGAAATCAGAGACATGCCATTCAACTACTAATGGTTGGGATTTGGGGAGAAGGTGACGATCGATCATGCAAGTATATATTTTTTAATACTTCTAGGAGCGTATACACACACAAGATTTTGCGTGTACGTGTAATTGACTAATTACAGGAGGGGAGTAATCTGTCCTGTAATCTTTCCTGTAATCTGTCACTTGGTGCTTTAAAACTGCTGAATGGTATGGCATCTACCGTCTGCTCGTTTAAATTGTTCCAACCGTCAACAACTCCGTTCCCAAATGAGAACTTTCGTATTTTTTCAGACACCTTCATGTGGTGTATGTTTGGGAACATACACCACATCATGGACCCCTATTGACTGTATAGCTTTGTATGTGAGTGTGTTTGCACTCTCTCACTCTCCCTCTCTCTCTCTCTCTCTCTCTCTCTCTCTCTCTCTCTCTCTCTCTCTCTCTCTCTCTCTCTCTCTCTCTCTCTCTCTCTCTCTCTCTCTCATGTTCTAACTGATTCACAGCCCGTGGTTATTACCCAAATTTAGAAATTGTTTCCCACAAGTTGGATCGGATTCAGATCCTGGAGACACCGGTGAGCAACCATAACTGTATTTAAAATGCAACACTAATATGAATTCTTCACTTTTATTTTTATATTTAAGGTAATTTGTATATGACACAATTACCACTACGATGGCTCTTTGTAACTAGATAGAACTAGAAGGAAAGGAGGAAGGAATAGTGGGTGGAAGATTGGAATCTGGGGAGAGAAAGGGAAGAGAAAATGGGAAAATTGGAGTGCATGAGGAGACAAACTATCTGTCAGTTCGAGGATCAACGAATCAGAGGATCAGAAGCTCCAAGAAGCTTTGGGTTGGCTTCACTCAATTGTCCCAGTAACTGCTGTTGTGTACGTGCCTACCATGGGTGGGTCGGGATAGCCTTCTAAGAAATGAGTGCCAGATGACACTTTGCCATTGCTACCCCCCTCCCACCCCCCATCACCAATGAATCATGTGCCATTAAAAGTAAATTGACCGGGATATACTGTTTTGTAGTTTTGTATGTATTCTGTTAAACCTTATTAACGTATGTCCACAAAATGCTAAAAAAATCTATCATACTTTGCCTGCAATTAGCTGTAACATGTTCTTGAACTGTAAGAGACAGGGATGTGGATGGGGGCGAGAAAGAGAAGTAACAAACCAACTGCCAACACACCACGGTGCTGCCTCTTCTCAAACCCACACACATTGTGGTATACTCCAACCTCAAATATCCTTTCCTCTCTCTCCAATACCACTGAGTGAGAGATAGAGAGTAGAGAGAGTGACCTAGAGAGAGAGAGAGAGAGAGCTTTGCATGAGGTTTTAACTACAATAACTTTGATATACAGCCGTGACCAAATACAGCAGTTATACAGGCACAGAAATATACATTTATACTCGCACGAATGTTTGTATTTGAAATAAAAAAGGTGGTTGAGTATTTGCGGAGCCCAAAGGCCCTGGCAGACGGAACCGTGTCTAGTGAACCGGACATCCTCCCGTTCCAGCATTTCAACTCTCAGAAGTTGAAACGTATGCAAATGTAAACTCCTCATTTATATTAATACATGAGCATTGAGTTAAGGCTTTGTGAGTTCGCGCACACAACGTCCAAACATTATACTCTAAAAGCTTATGAAGCTTTTTCGTAATTCTAACACTTTTGATTTAGCATATTATCAGTAAATGGTTAATCAACAAAAAATTTAATTCCGCAAATTAATTAGGTATAATTTTGTATTTTTTATCCACATGAATTGTTTGTATAACATATATTATATTAATTATTTTGGTTATTATCATTAGTATGGGCCAAAAAAAGTGAGTTACATGCGAATTCCAATACGGAAATTTTTGCCGGTTTTTGTATTGCGTAATAGAAACAAAACATCATTAATCCATTGTAATAAGTTTTATTTATACCGTGCAAATATTTTTTGTTATTTCTCGAAATGCTAAGTCTTGAATGCAACGTCCTGGAGAAAAGATATTAATTGTCCTTGGTGCAACGACCTCTGGGAGGACGGCCATCTTGGATTTCAAAGAAAACGAATATGAAGCCGCTAAAATATTACATGTTCTTGGCAGTAAATTTCACGATTTTCACTCAATGTAGCATATATTGAGCTTGACATTGTTTTTTCATCCTATATAAAAATATAAGAGCCAGAAGAAAAAAACTTAATACAGTTCTGCCAAAAGTATATTTAATTTAGTCACAGTAAACAAAAGTTCTTATCAACTGAAGTTTTTACTTGGACCTTAAAGTTAATATCTTAAACTATGGTGCTCTTCCTGATCCTCCTTGAAAGTTTCCTGGAACCCGCTGGAGCCCCCCGGGGACTCCAGGAGCCACCTGGAGCCACCTGGAATCCCCCTGGGGCCCCCTGGAGTCGCCTGGGGCCCACTAGCCACCTGTAGCCAGCTGGGAAGACAGCAGATTGCGTGTGTTTTGGAAGGATTTCCTGTGCATAAATTCCTCCCAGCCTCTGTGACTGGCTGATGGGTGTGGTGAGGTGGGAGTGGCAGTGTGGTGGTGTGGTGTTGAGGCCGTGTGGTGGTGTGGTGTTGAGGCCGTGTGGTGGTGTGGTGTTGAGGCAGTGTGGTGGTGTGATGTTGAGGCAGTGTGGTGGTGTGGAGTTGAGGCAGTGTGGTAGTGTGATGTGGATATTTTACATGTAATCATTGTTATAACCAATTTTGTATAAAGAGATTTAATAAAATAACAAAATATATAATATATATGGGGTGGTAGGAGAAGGCAATGTGCAAGTGTACGTAGATGCCGCACAAACCTCCCCCTGATGCTACATGTCCTCTTCTTCAAGGCCGAGGGTTCTTACAAACGCAACCAAAGGTGGTACCACCTATATATTTTTTTAGAAGCTGTGTATATATATATATATATATATATATATATATATATATATATATATATATATATATATATATATATATATATATGTCGTACCTAGTAGCCAGAACTCACTTCTCAGCCTACTATGCAAGGCCCGATTTGCCTAATAAGCCAAGTTTTCATGAATTAATGTTTTTTCGTCTACCTAACCTACCTAACCTAACCTAACCTAGCTTTTTTTGGCTACCTAACCTAACCTTACCTATATATATAGGTTAGGTTAGGTTAGGTAGGGTTGGTTAGGTTCGGTCATATATCTACGTTAATTTTAACTCCAATAAAAAAAAATTGACCTCATACATAGTGAAAAGGGTAGCTTTATCATTTCATAAGAAAAAAATTATAGTAAATATATTAATTCAGGAAAACTTGGCTTATTAGGCAAATCGGGCCTTGAATAGTAGGCTGAGAAGTGAGTTCTGGCTACTAGGTACGACATATATATATATATATATATATGTCGTACCTAGTAGCCAGAACTCACTTCTCAGCCTACTATTCAAGGCCCGATTTGCCTAATAAGCCAAGTTTTCCTGAATTAATATATTTACTATAATTTTTTTCTTATGAAATGATAAAGCTACCCTTTTCTCTATGTATGAGGTCAATTTTTTTTTATTGGAGTTAAAATTAACGTAGATATATGACCGAACCTAACCAACCCTACCTAACCTAACCTAACCTATATTTATAGGTAAGGTTAGGTTAGGTAGCCAAAAAAAGCTAGGATAGGTTAGGTTAGGTAGGTTAGGTAGACGAAAAAACATTAATTCATGAAAACTTGGCTTATTAGGCAAATCGGGCCTTGAATAGAAGGCTGAGAAGTGCGTTCTGGCTATTAGGTACGACTTATATATATATATATATAATATATATATATATATATATATATATATATATATATATATATATATATATATATATATATAAGTCGTACCTAATAGCCAGAACGCACTTCTCAGCCTTCTATTCAAGGCCCGATTTGCCTAATAAGCCAAGTTTTCATGAATTAATGTTTTTTCGTCTACCTAACCTACCTAACCTAACCTATCCTAGCTTTTTTTGGCTACCTAACCTAACCTTACCTATAAATATAGGTTAGGTTAGGTTAGGTAGGGTTGGTTAGGTTCGGTCATATATCTACGTTAATTTTAACTCCAATAAAAAAAAATTGACCTCATACATAGAGAAAAGGGTAGCTTTATCATTTCATAAGAAAAAAATTATAGTAAATATATTAATTCAGGAAAACTTGGCTTATTAGGCAAATCGGGCCTTGAATAGTAGGCTGAGAAGTGAGTTCTGGCTACTAGGTACGACATATATATATATATATATATATGTCGTACCTAGTAGCCAGAACTCACTTCTCAGCCTACTATTCAAGGCCCGATTTGCCTAATAAGCCAAGTTTTCCTGAATTAATATATTTATTCTAATTTTTTTCTCATGAAATGATAAAGCTACCCATTTCATTATGTATGAGGTCAATTTTTTTTTATTGGAGTTAAAATTAACGTAGATATATGACCGAACCTAACCAACCCTACCTAACCTAACCTAACCTATCTTTATAGGTTAGGTTTGGTTAGGTAGCCGAAAAAGTTAGGTTTGGTTAGGTTAGGTAGTCGAAAAACAATTAATTCATGAAAACTTGGCTTATTAGGCAAATCGGGCCTTGCATACTAGGCTGAGAAGTGCGTTCTGGCTACTAGGTACGACATATATATATTTATTTATTTTCTTCTCCAAGGCTATGGGTCCCTACACTTGCACCAGAGGTGGTACCCCTTCTATATATATATATATATATATATATATATATATATATATATATATATATATATATATATATATATATATATATATATATATATATATAAATAATGCCAAAATGAATGTACGAAATTCTTTAGGGCGTTGCTGACATGATCAATGTGCGGTAAAATGACCACTCTTGACTAGCGGTCTGAAATCCAACTTACACTGTATTTCATTGTATTGTATTTTATTGTATATTATGGAGCTGAGCTACGTTTACTATTATGCTTCGATGTGCTGTATTGCGTTTATATAATTGAATCAGGTAGCAATTTATTTTGCTGTTTTGTTTGTTTTTATTATTTGTTGTATTGTATGTCATTGTGCTGCATTATCCTGCTATTCACAGACAAAACAAATATATTATCCAATTAATCTTGGATAATATATGCTTCTGTATTTCAGTTCAACACTCGGAAACTGATTAGGTTCCTATAGTGCCCACTATATTAAAAAACAATGTTATTTCAACGTTAAATTCAACGTTATTTCATCGTTGCATCAACGTTAATTCAACGTTAAATCAACATCAATTCAACGTTGCATCAACGATAATTAAACGTTGATAACGTTGTCCTGTGATTCCATGAGTTTCTTCATTGAAGTCTTGTTCTCCAGTCTTCTGGTCTTTCTATTTCTTTCTTTATGATAGAGAAAAAATCTAATATTGTGGACAAGCTATCATGTTTACTCCTGCCCTGATTTCCGGGGTCCATTCAGAACCCAAATTTCGAGGATAAATCTACATACAGTCATACTCACAAACACACACACACACACACACACACACACACACACACACAGACACACACACACACACACACACACACACACACACACACACACACACACACACACACACACACACACACACAGACACACACACACACAGACACACACACACACACAGACACACACACACACAGACACACACACACACACACACACACACACACACACACACACACACACACACACACACACACACACACACACACACAGTACACAGACTGAATATAACGAACAGAAAAGTATATACTGCTATGAAGCTTCATTTCCGAAATAAACATTAATTACTATTTTGCAGTTTGTAAATTATTTGTTGGGCTCCAATGACTTTTTTCCTCCAACTTTGGTGCAGAGAGATATATATACCTACCTGCACTGTTCTCATAGAAATTATTATATTTCTATACCACAACATATAATACACCAAAGCATTTTAAGCACAAAAAAATTACAGTTTTCAAGAAGGATTTATTGAGCATAAGACAAATACACCAAATAGCAAATTCAGCAGAATGTTTAATTAAAACAAAGCAAGTGAATACGTGGAACAAAGTGATGGACTAACCAGCGTCGAGGACTGATAAATGTCAATTGTTTTAACCCGTACTGACTGACGTTATAAACACGTCATGAAGGTGAAATGGTACGTCACAAATGCGTCCAAAAGGTGAAATGTGACGTCATGTGTAATTTCTAAACATGAAATTGACGTCATAAATGCGTCATCAATATCAAGCTTGCGTCACAAAATAAGAGTTAGCTCTTCTTCGTATATTTCATAGGACAAAAAAAATGAATGTAATAAGCTTAGTTCTCGTACAATATACCTTAAATATACAATTAAAATTAACCTATATTAAAATGAGCAAAGATGCTTTTAAAATATAACCTAAACTGCTTCTGGCGGAACGAAATAGATAAACTAAATATAAGCAGGCGATGAGTCACAATAACGTGGCTGAAGTATGTTGACCAGACCACACACTAGTAGTTGAAGGGACGACGACGTTTCGGTCCGTCCTGGACCATTCTCAAGTTATCGACTTGAGAATGGTCCAGGAAGGACCGAAACGTCGTCGTCCCTTCAACTTCTAGTGTGTGGTCTGGTCAACTAAATATAAGGAATTGATGACGAAAAACAAAATCGGGAGTAACAATATATCTAACAAAATAAACATTCAAACATTATGGACAATATTAATAGTTTTATTCCACTTCTTTACGGGTGCAGAGACATCATTAGCGGGAAGAAAAACAGAAATCGGTAGCGGAAAATACAGAAAAACAGAGCTACAGACGAGGACACAAATAAACAGAGACAGTTTGACAGAAACAGAGAGACATTTAATAAAGACAAGAGAGAAGGAGACAAAACATAGACAAGAGAGACAAAGAGATAACATAGACAAGAGAGAGACAGGAAAAATAAATCTAGGAGAGCAAAATAGACGGTTCGACATGAGAACATCGCGTCAGTGAAAGTTGATGGTAACTCCAGTTGAGAAATCCAAACTCGTTGTAAATCAGACTTTCTGTTGACAGAATCCAACAAAGTTTTCGTGTTGACGTGCCCTTTCCTACATGATCTCTCTCTCTCTCTCTCTCTCTCTCTCTCTCTCTCTCTCTCTCTCTCTCTCTCTCTCTCTCTCTCTCTCTCTCTCTCTCTCTAATGTTGAATGTAGGGATGGAAGGTATTGCAAACAATGGCAGTAGTTATAAAAGAGGAAGGTAGCAGTCGCAGTAGTCGCAGCTGCGAATGTAAGTAGTGCGTAAAGACTACATTTAAAAGTTTTCATAATAGTGTCTGAAGACGGGGCCTTCTTCCTTGTTGATCTCTTGGCAGCCGTGTTCAACTGACTGACTCAAGTTTGGACTCCCGCATGTGAACACACCCACAACTGATGCCTGGAAGGATATATACAAAAAAACAAAAAAGTACCGTGAGATATTGACATTATATAATAAATTATGTTCTTGGCATATAAATAAGTCATTAACTTTATTCATAACAGCATATCTCAATTTGAGAGTTATTTATGGTAAAATTTACTCCCTCAATTTTTTTTCTATCTTCTACTTCTCCCATTCTCCTCCTTTTCTTCTACTTTATCAACCTCTTGAGTCTTCTCTTCCCTCCCTTCTATTTGACATCTCAACCATCGCCACTCGCATTTTTGCTTATTTCATCTCCGTGTTAAAAATAGCTCTTTCTCTGTGTGTGTGTGTGTGTGTGTGAACCCGTTCTTCCTCTTTCACTCTACCTCTCCTTTCATTCACCACACTTTCATACTCTATTTTTACGGTGTTTTCTGGTATTCCAGCCCATTCCGCCCCAGGACACCCTCTTCACCGTGAATGCCAACGACAGGAAGGGGGCTCTGGATGGGGAAATATTGCTGCTGCGACACAATACGAAGAGGGTGTAGATATTTCGCGGTGAAGCATTTAGTGAAGACATTGGACAGAAGGAGTGAGATAGGAGAGTGTTTTTGTGTGTGTTTTTTTGTAACGGTACGTTGAAGTGTTTTGAAGTTATTGGAGTGGATAATGAGTGGGGTAGAAGCGAGATCTCCTCTGTAAGGGGGACGGGGAGGAAGAGAAAGGGTTGGGAGAGGAGGTTAGAGAGAGAGAGATACATCCTGCTACTTGACCTGTGACGTGAGTTGTTTGGCTTTGAAAGTGTCTTTATTGCGTGCAACATTGCGTTTTGGGTGGCAACTTGTTGTTTTGAGAGGAACTTTCTGTCTTGCGTAACTTTGGTCTTTCATATGTATGCCTCACTTGTTTGTCAGTTCCCTAGTGGCTTGTATGTGTCAGACTGGTTTATATATGTCTCATTGGCTTGTGTGTATCTCACAGGCTTGAATGTGTCACACTGGTTTATATATGTCTCATAGGCTTGTGTGTATCTCATAGATATGTATGTGTTTCAAAGGCTTGTATGTGTCTCACTGGTTTGAATGCTGTCCACTGGCTTGTAAGTGTGTCACTGGCTTATATGTCTCAATGGTTTGTATGTTGCTTATTGGATTTTATATGTCTCACAGGCTTATGTACATCACTGGCTTGTATGTTCCTCGTTGGTTTGTATGTGTCTCATTGGCTTGCATGCCTCACTGGCTCGTATGTATCTCACTAGCTTGCATGTTGCTCAATTGCTTGTATATTCCTCACTGACTTATGTGTCTCACAGGCTTGCATATGTCTCAGTTGTTACTCACCATTTTTTTCTGCAGCGCATAGTTTTGAGAGCAATTTACTGTTTTGCACGAGAAGGAGGGGCCAGTTCTCATGCTGCTATAGCTGTACATCTTTTGGATATTCCAGGTTACAGCCAGTACTCTGAATATGGCCAGACTCTGAATGTGGTCAGACTCTGAATGTGGCCGGACTCTGAATGTGGCCAGACTCTGAATGTGGCCAGACTCTGAATGTGGCCAGACTCTGAATGTGGCCAGACTCTGAATGTGGCCAGACTCTGAATGTGGTCAGACTCTGAATGTGGCCAGACTCTGAATGTGGCCAGACTCTGAATGTGGTCAGACTCTGAATGTGGTCAGACTCTGAATGTGGCCAGACTCTGAATGTGGCCAGACTCTGAATGTGGCCAGACTTTGAATCCGGCCAGACTTTGAATCCGGCCAAACTATAAATACAGCCAGAGTATGTGTGCGGTCTGTAACAGGCTTTAAGCTCAACAAGTCACAATGTAGGACAGAATACACTAGACGTTTTCACCCATAGGAGGTTATAAACGACATGGAACCACCTACCCGCCGAAGATAAAAATTTCAAGTCATTACTTCAGTTTCAAAATTCAGATAGAAAAAAGTTCTCAGAAACAATGGGGAAGAAGGACAATAGTATGACAAGACGCTGGCTTCCTGTCCTCATCGAGGCGACTAGGGAGACGGTAATTCCTCAGGCAAATTGCTGTTTCTTTCCACACACCGTTCATTCCCCCCCCCCCCTCACCCAAACCCACTTACCCCCCACCACCCACACAAACCCACTCCTGCCCACCCACTCACGTCATTGTACTTGCTCTTGATGGACTTGAAAATGGAAGTGAAGTTGGGTCTGCTGAAGTGAGTGATGGCTCGAAGCCCCGTGAAGAGTGAAGTTCCCGATACCCTCTGGAAGTGTCTCTCTGCCAGGTACTGTAAACAAAGCGAGAAAGATCGTATTAGGTCTATAGCCCACCACATGTGTGTGTGCTGAATAAGCAAGAATTATCTCACCCATACCGCCCCCTTCTCTCTCCTTTCACCTACCCCTTTTTTCCCCTCTCTCCTTTCACCTCCCTCCATCCCCTCCCCACTAACCAGCATTATGGTGCGCAGGTCAAACTTGCTCTTGAACTGGGTGATAAAGACATGGTTCCTGATCACGTTGTGTCTGTCCAGCGTCTCCACCTCCCTCAATATGTCGGTCATCCACTCGTACTGCTTCTGGCTCCTCGTCGTCCACAGGAAAATTACCTGCGACCAAGGGAGGATACGTGGTTTTATACGGGTATATGGAGGGTTTTATTAGGGATTGGGGGAGTATGTAAGGTAGGAGAACGCTTTGTGACAAATTGGTTCACGGATTTTCCTGTTTCGATTTGGCTCTTCCTTTAACACAGTTTTATACTGGGGAAGCTTGGAGGAACTGTGTGTGTGGGTGGGTGTGGGTGTGTGTGTGTGTTTATGTGTATGTGTATGTGTGTGTGTGCACGTGCATTTACATATATGGGAGGTTAAATAAGGAGCTGTAAGACAAGGTTAAGCTCCATATAGACCCGTAGCTTTTGTAGACCTTTCTCCTGAGAGTACCTCAGATCCAGAACCCACCTACCTTCTTGGTTTTGAGAAGCGTCCTGGAGTTCTGCAGCTTGTGAGCAATGTCCTTCAGGATGGAGGCGAAGGGAGTGACGCCGATGCCTCCAGCTACAAGGACCACCACCTCGTAGTCCCACCACGTCTGGTGACCCTCGCCAAACGGTCCGTCCATGTAGATCTTGGTGTTAAAAGTTGCTCTTAATTTTAACTAGTTTAACCAGTCCTTTGATATTATTAAAAAAAAAAACATTCTGGAGTCCACATGTAATCAAAGTCAAAACGAAGACTAAGAGACATCAGCGATGTCTCGCTAGACTAAACCCAGAGATGAGTGATTAGTTATTGATTAATTAGTAATCACTCAATCTCCGTAAGGGGTGGTTGCGGTTAAAGGGCCTAAATCTGTCGGTTACTGGAACCGAAAAGAAATATGATATGTGGTTATGACAGAAAATAAACAATTATAGGGGATAATTATCATGATAGGGGCTCGAACGTAGGGGACACCATTGTAAACCTTGTACCCAAATGAGCCAAAGAAGGGAAGGGGGGGAAATAGCCAAGCCATTACGACTATATAGCACTTGAAAGGGATCAGGATAAGAATTTGTGACGGGACAGGGAGGAAAGGAATGGTGTCCAACCACTTGGACGGTTGGGGATTAAACGCTGGCCCGGTCGAAGCGAGACCGTCGCTCTACCGTCCAGCCCAATTGGTTGGATGAGCCAAAGAAGTGTTAAAGTATTTTTAGTATCTGAGTAGTCAAGTAGTCAAGACCCAGTAGGCACAATATCAAAGAGTACATTAATTCGACGTTAATTCATCGTTACACGAGGGAACTTGAAAGAACTATCGAGGAAGGTGGTGGAGAGAGATTTAATTTTCTAGTTCCAATGCAGATATGGCAAAAACATATTCCAGTCGATTGACGATTGAGTGTCCAGGCCCAAGAACTCAACTCACACAAGAACACCTGGGTGAGTGCTGACGAAATATACCAGTTGATGTAAATAGAAAAAAATGAAATATCAAATGGGAACACTTCCTAGTAGCAGGACTACTCTATTTTTCATTGTATTTGTAAATTCATATTCCACTTCTTCCTAAGGCTTTTCCCCTAACGTTAAGGCTTTCTCTTAACGCTCAAAATCAACAAATCCCATGCTGTTAAAGGCATTTTAGTACTTACCAAGGTTCTACCAATTTCTGAAGCTCTAACAACATTAGAATAATACTCAGAATATTAGTAGTTATTAAAACTGGAAAAGGTTTTGTAGTGTCATACCTGCGGGTATTTAGTGCGAGGACCTTGGTCTTGATACACCTGAATCAACTTCTTGGTCCAAGGGCCTACGGCACGGATGTGAAGCGTCAGGTTCTCCTCGTGGGGAGCAGACGACAGGGTGAAGGGATGGTACTCCTGCAGGTGCGGGAGGAGGGTTATACGGAAGCTAACGTGCCCTGGGAATTTTGTTTATGTTCGTGCTAAGAGAATTACATAACTGAGAGTCGCAATGAAAGTCTACATGGTGGCATGACGGGATACTGTCAAGCTGGTGTCGTGCCGAGAGACTGATATGTTGGCAGACAGGGCTACGATGATTTACTGACTGGCATGCTGACAAATTGATAGTGTCGTAAGCAGAGTGGATGACAGATGCGCACACTGGTGCTTTGAAACACTGACAAAACAAACAAACACACACCCCCTTATACACACACATAAATCATAGAGACATTAGAAAGAACTTTTTTAGTGTCAGACTAGTTAAATGAAATGCACAAGGTAGGCAATGATGTGGTGGAGGCAGACTAAATAAAAAAAATCAAATGTAGCTATGATAGAGCCCAACATCTCAGGAATCTGTACAGTTGATTGACAGTTGAGAGATTGGATCAAAGAGCCGAGGCTCAAACCCCAAGAACAATTAGGTGAATACACACACACTCTCCTCACCCCTCTCTCTCTCTCTCTCTCTCTCTCTCTCTCTCTCTCTCTCTCTCTCTCTCTCTCTCTCTCTCTCTCTCTCTCTCTCTCTCTCTCTCTCTCTCTTTCTAATCCAGATTGTCATACCTGTTCACCAATCCCAGTGGAAGCTATCTTTACCCATTGACCGGATTGGAAACTAAAATTTGGTGGTCGTCGGATCTCAAGCCGAATCACGCCTGTAAATAGACACAAATACAAAGCGTTACATTTTATCCGGAAATTGTAAACTGAACACTTAATACCGGCCCAAGGAGAGTGGCGATTATAAGACAAATTGCCATGGGAAGTAGTGGTACTGGCAGAATAAAAATGAATGTTTGTTAGATCTGGAAGAGTGATAGAGGGGGTGTTGATACCTTCCTGAATAATGAAGGTACTTGGTATAGTGGTATGGAAGGGGCTTCATGAAGGGGTAGAATTAAAGGTGCTTTCTGAACGGATAGGTTTCCTTGTATGAGTTTCGAGGCTTCTTTTAAGAGTAATGGTTCTAACTGCAGGGCAGTGATATTAATTGATGTGGTGGTGGTACTCATTGATGTTCTATTGGTACTAATTGATTGTTGTATTGATGACAAGGGGGGTATATATTATGCTTCTTACTGAATTTACTTGACGGAAATAAAACAATGCTTACTGAAAAAAAACATTTACTGGTGGGTTTTAAGACGTCTACTAGACAACAATATAGCTCTTAGCGTGGATGAACCAGATACTAGACGTTAAATCTTATTATAGCGTCCTAATTCGTGCTAGAATATCCCAATACTTGCTAAGGGATATCAGTACTTACAAGCCAGTAGAGAATGCTTGATAACCCTCTCCCTCAGGAGGATATTTTGAATCATGAGGTAAATATTGTCACAGAGAGATGGATTACTAACAGGCATTTTGAGTCCAGCAGAAGTCGGATTGACGTTTTATGAGCTATGTGTTTGGTCTGATTTTGAGCATTTATGTAGAATGACGAGAGTAAGAAAATGTTTATAACGTCATGATATGATTAGTTTATATTAGTTCAACTTCTAATTGTCTTATCCTAATGTTGTGATATAAATTGTGCACATAAGTGTCTTACTTATCTAAGGGTAAACCTTCACTTTGTTTTCACAATATATTACCATCCGACTTGTAAACGAAATGTCACTCATTTTATGTCTAAAATGTTAGTTTGGTTTATATTGTTATACACCTGTTTAGTACAGCCAGAATTGTTATGATTTGTATAAGTTGCTACGAACGGAATTTCTGGTTCTCATAATGACAATGTTTACGTGCTATGTTGCTAAAAAAAATATTTTATTTGAAAAGTCACTAGTATTTCCTGGAAGTGTCCCCAACACTTAATTTGGAACATAATTAGTACAGGGCAGTAATACCCACTGAAGGGGTACGAACACTTTCTGATGGACAGCATCGCATACTGTAAGTAACCAACGCTTAATAAAATATACCAACACTTAGTTCAGACGTCAACGCTTACAAGGAAGCTCATGTTCGTGGCCTCAAACATCTGAATAAGGGCACCAACCTTAACATAAAACACATGAAAGCTCATGTTGGGGATTTTAGCGATTATTTAGAGAGTAGAAACCTTTGAAGATACAATGTGAATGTAGAAACAAAAATTTACTTGAAGGGCATAAACTTTATTACTTGAAAGGCACAATGACGTAGAGGGTAGGAACCCTAATTTGAAGTACTGTATACAAATATTTGCCTGGATAGCCACAATCACTCGTGTGGTGTTTAAAGCGTAATATGATCGGTCTAATACATACTGGAGGGCAGGTGTTGGGCGCTAATGACGTCTATCTTGATCTTGTTTCTTGAGATGGAGACGAGCTTGTCCAAGACGAAGAGGACACACGGGCCAAGGAAAAAGAAATGGAAGAAAGGAGGCTGCAAGCGGGAGTAAATAAATAAATAATAAATAATCTTGACAACGCAAATAAAAAATATATATAAATTTAAATATAAAACAAATAAAAAACATATATATATTTTTTAGAACACGTCGCTTATTACTCTGTTGATTCAAACTAGAAATGCACTTTTATGTGTAATTATATGTGGTAATGCTGGCATGCTTTTTTGAATACCATATTGCATTAAAGGAAATTAATTTACATGATGTTTAAATAACTGAAGTAACTATGTTTGGGCTGCAATTCGGTTGCAAAAACGAGTTACATCATTTTGCGAATTTTAGATGATATGATCGATAAATTGGTCTGTTCGTGCGCAGGAAACAGGTATAATTTTATTGAAGGGAGTTGCAGAGAAGATTAAGATAATGATAATTCAATGAACTTTGCAAAGTTCACACTGATCAGAGATGAGAGTAAGTTTGGATCTACGACAGGTGCTTTAAGTTCCCTTCTCCCTAGATGTGAGACCATGTTTTAAACTTTGTTGAACAAGTTTAGATAAGAGCGGAAACGAGTTCCAAATTAATGGCAAGTACTACATGATCCAATTTGCGAGTTTGGTGAATTCATCACCACTTGGCGTCTAAGATCTGCAACCACCTACAGATATGTACATTTTTAGACACCTTTATCTGCAACATATATCGCATATCTGGTATGGATAGATTTATATATATATCCACGATTAATAAATTAAACGCTGAAATTATATCTCCAGTTATAATATCCGTTCACTTGGATGAATCGGTACAGTGACGGCTTCACTTCTTGCGGATCGTTGCTCGAGCCCCGACGGTACAGGTGGCTAGTAACCGTTCCCAGTGAAGCTGCGTCCTCCTATTCCCATCTTTTATCGTCACATCCATTTCAAGTACTATGTAGTAATATTGGTTTAGGAATTTTTCCTTGCAACTATCTTAATTTTCCTTATCCATCCATTTAACTTGGAGGGAGGGGGTCGCGGATAATACCTACGTAAACTAATTTTCATTTCGGTTCTGGGCCAAAAATAACTTAGCAACATCGCCTCCAAAATAACAAAAAAAAGTTTGAATGGTTTAATTAATGCGAAATGTGTTCTCCTGTATGTCTCCTGTATAATTATGCGAAGTTTATTACCCACTTTCTTGGTCTTGGGAAGCCTCGCCTAGGAAAGGAGTGGAGGAAATTTTTAAATGTTTTCAAAGTGACACATGCGGTAGTTCATCTTACCTTACACCCGCGTCTGTTTATCCCATTTTGCACACACATGCGTCCATTCACCCTACCATCCACACGCGTCCATTCACCCTACCATACACACGCGTCCATTCACCCTACCATCCACACGCGTCCATTCACCCTACCATCCACACGCGTCCATTCACCCTACCATACACACGCGTCCATTCACCCTACCATACACACGCGTCCATTCACCCTACCATACACACGCGTCCATTCACCCTACCATACACACGCGTCCATTCACCCTACCATACACACGCGTCCATTCACCCTACCATACACACGCGTCCATTCACCCTACCATACACACGCGTCCATTCACCCTACCATACACACGCGTCCATTCACCCTGCCATCCACACGCGTCCATTCACCCTACCATCCACACGCGTCCATTCACCCTACCATCCACACGCGTCCATTCACCCTACCATCCACACACGCGTCCATTCATCCCATCATACACTACATATCATCACCACTTCATCACTTTATTCGTTTAATCATTCTCTACGACCATTATAAAATGATTCAGTTATCTATAATTCTTATTTGAAATCATAATTATTTCTATTATTATTATTTTTCAAGCTATCTTAATTGGTATTAATATTAATAGTATAATCATCAAACGCCAATCGTATTGGCATTTGCCTTTCCATTGGAGACTTTCGGCGCCGTGGAGAGGGCGCCGAAAGCTGCATGGGTAGGAGCTTCTCCCTCGTATCAACCAACCCTGGCTTGGCGCCTTGGAGACGCCACTCCAGACCGACAACCAGAGCGCAACTCCAAGTCTCCTGAGACTGATGGATTCCTACTACTAATCATCAAAATTATTATTTATGATTTAGATGGATTTATAATAATGATCAAGTGCCTCTAATACCAAGATACCCGTACTGTCAACAGGTAGAGGACGGACCTGCACCAGCCTGCCGGAGCCATGCAGGACAAAGAGGAAGTAGAACAGCGGGTAGGAGTTGTGCGTGTGCCAGAAGTAAGGGAAGTAGTGCTTCCTGCCGAAGTGGGCGAAGATGTAGATGACGGCGGTGTGGAAGGTGAGGAACACACCCGTCAGACCCGTGATCGTCTCCCAACACCAGTAGTGAAACTTGGGCAGCACGTGCGTTCTGTTGAGGTAAGGGGCTTTGTATTACGTGTAGGGGGGTTTAATACTACGTGTAGGGGGGTAATACTACGTGTAGGGGGGGTAATACTACGTATAGGGGGGTAATACTACGTGAAGGGGATGTTAATACTGCGAGTAGGGGGTTTAATACTACGTCTAGGGGGTTTAATACTACGTGTTGGGGGTCTAATACTACGTGTAGGGGTTTATTACTACGTGTAGGGTTTAATACTACGTGTAGGGGGTTTAATACTACTTGTAGGGAGGGTTTAATACCACATGTCCTGGTCTAACAAAACATTGTCAACCGTAAAATTTCACACAGTAAACTCGTGACTATTTATCAAAAACGTCCACAGAGTGGCTATGGCCATACTAGGATCCGGCCAACACACAAATACAACAGATAATCAGAAAAATTAACAATATCCCGCAATTTAACTTAATCTAAAATTAAATAAATGAAATTTATACCAATTCTAAGGAATAAAAACCTTAGGGGTTGGGTCGAAGACGCATGCTTGGACCCCACCTACCTCGAGGAGCATTCTTAAATGCTCCTCGAGCAGAGAAACTTAAGCTTAAGTAACATAAGAAACTCAAGCCAAAAGAAAGTAGGAAAACTCCCCTCAACAACACTCACCTCCTGAAATAATCCCTGAAGAGACAGGTGAGGTCGGAGGGCGTCTGGGTGGAGATATGGTAGAAATTGATAGCGTGGCCAATGACGTGTACCACCGTCCAAATGAGCGCCCATTCCCCGATGTAGCGGTGGAAGTCGATCATATAGTCGAAGGGGAAGAGGCGGTGGAGAGCGGTGGATCTTTTGGGAGGAGAGAGAGAATATAGAAAAAGAGAGAGAGAGGCAGAGACAGTGAGCGGGAGAGAGAGATGAGAGGGGGGGGAAGAGGATAGAAATCAATACATTTATTTAAATTACAAACGGAAAAGCCTCCATGAAAGAGTATTAAGCATCGTAGTTAACGTTTTAAATCTTTACTAATATGGACTCGCACTTTATTACGAACTCACACACAGTATTATGGACTCACAGTATTATGGACTCATAGTATTATGGACTCACAGTATCATGGACTCACAGTATCATGGACTCACAGTATCATGGACTCACAGTATCATGGACTAACAGTAATTATGGACTCACAGTATCATGGACTCACAGTATCATGGACTCACAGTATCATGGACTCACAATATAATGGAGTCGCAGTATTATGGACTCACAGTAATATGGACTCACAGTATTATGGACTCACAGTATTTCGGAGGCTGAGTGTGACAGACTACAACTAATGGCTGGGTTCATGTTTTCCGTACAGAGGGGAGACGAGAGAGAGACCATTAGATAAAGTGACTCTGCGACTGGTGCACAATTAAACGTATGGCTGAGGTAGGGAAGAGATTTATTGATACCCTAGATCACACATGGGTCCTCGTGGCTCAGTAGCAACACGCTCTCCTCACGTCTGGGGAGCGATTTTGGCTGGGTTCGTTCCCATTCCCTAGGCAGGGTTTCTGCGTCCCATCCTAAACCCTTATCCTGACCCCTTCCAAGTGTTATATAGTCGGTATGGCTTGGCGAATTTCCTCTGCTAGTTTCATTTCCTAGGCAGGGAAGATTGACTGGGCAATAAATTTTTACCTGTTGGCCCCTTGTTGACCCGGCAATAATTGAGACCTGGTTATAAATCAATCTGCTTGTCATGTTCCAGGGTAAACTTGCAGAGGTAAGGCTTAAAATGAGATGTGTGAAAGGAAAAACTCTACGCCTTCTAGTAAGCCAGAAAAAGCTTAAAATGTGCTCATGATGAAATTATAAACAATTGATATTTCTATGTGAAAATGCCGAGGCTACTAAATGGGATTGAACTCCCATCTGTGGCTTGATCCGAATTTATACCTTCAACAGCATCTTATTCTCATGATTCTCTCTCTCTCTCTCTCTCTCTCTCTCTCTCTCTCTCTCTCTCTCTCTCTCTCTCTCTCTCTCTCTCTCTCTCTCTCTCTCTCTCTCTCTCTCTTTCTTTCTCACTCTCCATGACAAAGTGAATCATAATTTAGATGGTGTGAATTAACATACAACAATCAAGATCAAGGTGAAAAAACTCACATATTATATCATTAGTTTTTATATCATCCACGTCACAAAATTTAATTACCTTTCTCTGCGATGCAGAAAAAAGAACACACTCCTATTATTATTTTAGGTAATTCGTTTTGTCGTGGGACAGGTAGCCAGTGTATCTATGCATGTTAGGCTTATATCAAGGTCTCCCCCCCCCAATGATTGAACTACTGACCCTCCCAAGGAAGTACACTCCAGATAACAAACTCTTAGGTACCTAATTCGAACCCTGGATACCTGATTGTGAGTCGAGAAGGACTCCAACTGTGCACCGAGACCCTCTATACACCCGTAAGGCCTTGATGAGATCTTCCTCAAGGTAAAATAATTATCGGGAGAAATCCGAACCACTTGGCACATTGGGGGATCGACCTCTGACCCCTGCAAGATGCGAGATCGTCGCCCTACCGACCAGTACAACTGGTACTGGTACTGGAGGGTCTCAGATCTTACCTCAAGAGCACACCTGAAGGGATAAAGATGGACACGAACGCTCACCTGAGGACAGAGAAGAGGTTGCGGCACATGGTGATGAGGAGGGTGGAGTAGGTGAACATCATAGCCGAGGCGGCTCCCCTGGTGATAGTGACGCCGTAGCCAGCGATGCGACGGAGGCCAGCGTGCTCTCGTTCAACACTGAGACCCACACATGTACGGAGGAGAGCATTAGGTGGGCGTCTGGGAGTGGTGGTAGGTGGAAGGGGGAGGTGGTCGCTACCGACGGTGTATAGTTTGTTAAAGGGAACTGGGAACAGAGTGTGTGTATGTGTGTGTGTTGTATTATTCTTTCTATTAGCGTAAGGAAATGTTTATTTTACACTCGCCAATCAAAAATTGTGAACCAAAGTGTTCTGTGGTCATCAAATACAACATTTATTTGTGTAATCTTATTTCACATAAAAACACAATGCAGTTTATATCTGAATTAACATAGTAAACACAGGTGGCAAGCCATAATAAAACAGATACACAGGTGTATATACATAGAGAGGGTCACTCCACTTCCTTGTGTATATATACACTGAAACCATACGTGCTGGATGGTCAGTAAGCTCTTCTGCTGGCCTGAAATATCCTAACGATGTTGGTAGGTCTTAAGCCCATTACCAAACTAACAAATATTGCTATCAATACTTGAAGAAGCATAAATGTGTCAACAAGCGTTGCCATCAATACTTGAAGAAGCATAAATGTGTCAACAAGCGTTGCCATTAATACTTAAAGAAGCGTAAATGTGCCAACAAACGTTGCCATTAATACTTAAAGAAGCGTAAATATGCCAACAAACATCGCCACGAATACATGTAGGAGCGTAAATACAACACTCACGAATAATAGTAGGCCCTCTCGACGAAGATCATCAGCATAACTAAAGTATAGAGGGCTTTCCAGTAGATATAAACGATGTTCACTTTGAACTTATTGACCAACTGCTTGTAGTACTGGTGGAGAGTGCTCAGAACTGGAGGTTCGCGATCCTCCTCTTCAGCCAGGACCTCTTTCCTCGCCTCTTCGTATTCCTTCCTAGCGGCCTCGGCAACGAAGCCTCCGACGGGGATGCTTCCGTAAAGACTAAACCTCGAATCCTTGTTCCCGCCGGATTGCTCCTGCATGTCGATGTTTACGTTTTTAAAGATGTCTCCCTGAAGGTCAAAGATCCGCTGGAACTGCTCGAAGTCGATGAATTGGCCGTTCTGGAGACCCACCGACTCCAGCATGGTCTTGACCACTTGGTCCAGATCTCTGTTCTTGCCCTCGCTCCCAAGTGTTGATCTGGAAGGTTGGAAGCTTTCTTTAGTATTGCATTTTGGGGTTTCTTATTCAGATAGCTGTGCAGAACACAAATTTAACTTCAACAATAAATTAAAGATTTATTTTCAAAATGGAACAATCAAAATAATTATTCATCTACAGGAAAATAAAAGGGCCGATAGAGTGTTGGCCTCACACGTGTCGGGTCCACGGTACGAGGTCCATATAGACCAGGTGAATGGCTTGTACAGGAAGTTTGCTTCAAAAGAAACATTATTGGGAATATTGACTGAATGTACAACAATGATTTCCAACAGGTATATATGGTCCACTCTGATTGTCATTCAATTCAGTGTTATACCATATTTATTTATAAGTTATTAATTTTGTCAGTAATGCTGTGAGCTGCAATTTTATTGATACTTGTTAAATTTTCACCGGACTATGACTGTGGCTTTGACTAATGCACACACACACGCACTCTGTATCTCTCTCACTCTCTCTCTCTCTCTCTCTCTCTTTCTCTCTCTCTCTCTCTCTCTCTCCCACTCCCTCATTACTTTACGATGCTCATCAGGTCGTCAGCGGAGATGTAGCCATTGTTGGAGATGTCATAGATGCTGAAAATAAGCCAGGCCTTCTCCTCGGGTTTGCCCTGTGCGAACACCACCATAACATCCCAGAACTCTTTGATGGTGATGAATCCGCTCTGGTCCGTGTCCATCAGACGAAACAGCTGCGAGAGCCAAACAAAACGGAGACCAGTAAGTGGTAAACAGGAAATAATCTCTGGTGAGTAAACAAGAAAATAGCTGCTTCGGATAAACAAATCAGACAGCTTTTAGAAGTAAACAAGAAAGCAGCTGTAAGATATAGAATAAAGAAAATACCTGAGAAATGAACAAAAAAACAAACAACATTTGAAATAATTAGCCAGAAACAATCTCTGGACAGGAAAGGGATGGAGAAACACCAGGTAAATTTGCTTCACAAATTACATCTGTGGGAAATGAGAATGAGGAAAGAACAATAGGCCTATTCATGCCACAACTTTCTTCACCTGTGGAAAGTTCAAAGCATGGTGGAACAGTAGGCCTACTTATGCAACAGCTTGCCCTACCTGTGGGAGGTGAAAAGAATAGAGATACAATAAAGCCTTCTCATATCACAGCTTCCCTCACCTTCAGAAGATGAGAGAATGAAACAATACTCACGGCTTATCTTACGCCTCACCTGAGTGACGAAGATTGAGTCTGGCAGCATCCCCAGCTGGTTGGCCAACTCGTGCTGAGTAATCTCCATGGTCAGGTAATCGGACATCTTGCCCGAGGTCAATGACAGCAGGTTCTCCGTCGCCTTTGCCTTCTTTCTGTCTCCAAACGCCTGTTGAATAGACAGGAGGGGGATAAAAACCCAAATACCGTCCTACGCTTGGCCGCTCAACTTTGCGTTTATTGAATGTTCCACAGAAGCTCCAAACTGACTTTCTAAGCTGTTGGGTTATAAAATTAGGTTGATGGTGCGTTAATTAACAGAGTGTGTACGATATCAGTCCGTGGAGAATTGCACTATTTGAATAGACTTTTAGTCGGAGAATCCTATGTCTGAATAGGACAATAGGTTAAATAAATAGGTTAGCTTTGCAGATTAACGTGAACTTATTAAAATGTGGATTTTAATAAGCCTTCAAATCACTTTGTTTCAGGGTGACAGACCCTAGTGACGTCAATTGTAATGACTAGATGTTTACATTATTATATTTCATCTTAATAAATGAATATCATATGCTGTGAGATATTAAGCATATTGTATATTATGAATTTAAGGAATATATAAGCGGCAGTTCAGTGAATGATAATTTGGAAATTTGATTGGAAGAATGAATGCAATTCATTCTTCAATGAATTGCAATGCAATTGAATAAATTCAATTCATCGCAATGAACTGAAAGATCTGCGTTACCAGTGGCATTAAACAAAAACATTTGGATTTTAATTCGATTAAGTCATGTAGTAGATCATTATACAGCGATCCTCAAAACATTAGCTAAATTCTCGTTAATCTAGCAACCGTTTGCCGTCAATCTATTTTAATGTAAACACCGACATTACCGCAAACCAATCTGTCCTCGGGCCAGGCTCGTTAAAGCGGCGGCCATTTTCCCTCCTCCCTCTCCCCCTTAAGACGCATTCATTAAAAATAACCAATAGTGCAGAAATAAAAGTAGGTTCATTCTCATATATATAAATTAGTGATATTGTATATTAGAGTTTTCATCCATCCGTTATCACCTATATCCATCCCTTCACCCTTTCTCACTCCTCCCTTATATATGGTCATTACTATTTTCTTTTCAGTAAAATATTTTTATCAATAATTTTTTATTTTGGTAAATGATTTTTGTCGGAATTTTAGTTCTTTAATCATTTCAGTTTTTTAACATATATTAATATTTGTTTAATTTAGTAATTTATTTGTAAATAAGCCAGTAAAAAATAATAATCATTAATTCAACGAGAAAAAATGAGAGGATGGAAACAGTGAATTGCGTCAAGAGGTATTTAGCAGCGGTCATTGCATTCTGGTTTATTAATAATTTTAATGGACTTGGTCATCAGCTGAGTGTTTTGCATACTAAATTCAATCTTTTTTTGCCATTTGTGCTGTGTTAATATAATCCAGCTGTGGTCTGTCTTTATAATTGATGCTGATGGTTGGGAAAGACAAATGTGTATGTATACGTGAACAAATCCACAAGGGCCGTGACGAGGATTCGAACCTATGTCCGAGATCGTCCGTGTATGTGTACGTATGTGTTTGTATTTACTATTTGTATCTGCAGAATCGAGCTATTAACTCTTGGATGCCGGCTTTCTAATCAATTTATTTTTTCCTCTATTATGCCTACTACATATATTTCACATACTGTGTGTGTGTGTGTGTGTGTGTGTGTGTGTGTGTGTGTGTGTGTGTGTGTGTGTGTGTGTGTGTGTGTGTGTGTGTGTGTGTGTGTGCTGGGTGGGTTGTGCGTGCAAGGAGGGGTGGATTTGAGAGTATATTTTTGGAAATTCGTGACTCGAACTCCACATTTTAAAGTGAGCACGCAGACTAACTTAATGAATTTAGGTCACAACATCGAAGTTGGCATAAGAACACTGCAGCCACACAGTCACCACACTATACACACGCTACATATACACACACACTATACACACGCTATATATCTATATATACACATATTCGAGTAGGACAGAACACGATGTACCGGTCCTTGTTGGCCCGTTATCATAATCCAAGAGAGACCGAGATGTCGCCGCGTTAACCTTCCATAGTGATGCATTTTGATGTTCAAAGCTTAGTCTGCCTTTACCGTCTGGTAGGATATAATAGATAGCGTTGACGCTGACCTGGACAACCAAGTAACGCTCGCCGCGATGTTCGAGCTCACAGAAGACACTGGTGAGCCTATATCACATGCACACGGAGGGATAAAGATCTGTCAGTGCACATAACTCTTACATTTTTCATCACCACCATGGAGAATTCAGCTAGCTGCTTCTCCCTCTGGTAAACTGTCATAATTCCTCGCAAGATGGATGACTTCGTCTCCGGCTTGGAATTGAGCGTCACACTAATTTCCTGACAAAACTTATCTAGGTCCTGGTACAGTCTTTCGCCATGGAAGCCGTCTTCAAACTTCAAGAACTGAAAAGAGAGAGAGATATATACATATTGAAATCTAGAAGAACGAGGAATGATAATGAGATATTCGAGAGACAAACGTAAGTGAACGATTCGATTTCTGTGTAAAGGTTACCTTCTGATGGTGTTTTGAAGGCGAAATAGCACTATTGGATAAACCAGTCTGGCTGTTGAGTTAATCATCAATAAGCCACAACAGTTACAATCAAGAAGCTATTAATGCTCACCGTCAAAAGGTCATTACATTTACCATCAACAGATCACCATGAAGAGGAATTCAGTTTACCTACAAAGACGCGGCAATCTGACTCTCCATGAAGAGGTCGCAACGCTCGCCCTTCATAGGACACCACACTCACCCTACAAAGCACTTATCACTCGCTGTCAATAGGCCACAACTCCCAATAGTCTACAGATCTCTCAATACGGGCCTCCATACCCTCTCTGAATTGGACATTACACTCTCAACAGGACATCCTATACTCACCAGGTCGTAATGATGCGACACCGTGACCACAATCTGGGTGTAGTCCTGGAGATGCCTAACGAGCAGATCATGAACATTTCTCAGGTCAATGGTCCTGAGGAGCTGGTCCCTCATGCCCTGAACCTTGATGTGTCTTGAGGTAGGGGCCAGGACCACCTTCACGTAGCGACTCTCCATCGACGCCACTCTCTCTGTGGCGGGTATGGAATAGTGGAACATTAATGGGTATACCCCCGTAGGGTATGTGGTATAGGCAGATGTGTTTTTCAGTGAATTTATTCCGAGAGTTTACTTCTATATTGCACGCTGCCTGGGATTACAGAATACTTTCAGAACCTAATAAATCTGGAAATCTATAGCCTTAAAAACCAAACCTAAACTAATCTAAGTTAATCTGTGTACACTCGGTGTTGACATCATTTTCTCAGTCTGATTATCTATCTATTTATCTATCTATCTATATATCTATCTGTTTTACAATACCTTTAGCCTTGTGGACGTTGCCTGTCACAGCAATGGTGCTGAACACTCTCCTCGTCTCCTCCTTGACTTTAGTCTGGTCCTTTACTATCACCAGGATGAGCAGCGCTGTGGATGGCAACAATCAGCTTAGGAGGATCACAATCCCGTGTGGCGATGTAAACACCTTCTGTTGCTGGGGATAATTCCCGTTGTCGGGGAGACAGAAGTTGCTGGGGATAATTCCCGTTGTCGGGGAGACAGAAGTTGCTGGGGATAATTCCCGTTGTCGGGGGACAGAAAGCCTGTGTATGTATATATTTTCTTTAGGCGTGTATGGAGATCCGCTTAGGGCGAACTACTGACCTTTCCCAAGGATGCATTCCCAAAACTGGTGACTAAATCCAGGGCAATTTACCGCTACTACAGGGCCACTTACTATTTACCACTAGATGAACAGAAACATTAGTGAAAGGAAACGTTGCCCAACCATTTCTGTCCTCCCCATCCCCCCTTTCCCTCCCGAGAATCGAACCCGGGATCTCCGACTGTGATTTATCTAATGCATGCAACAAACAGACTGGAACAGAGGAACCTGCAAGTTTACCAGACGCAAGTATTGTTGAGAGATAAGAGAACTTGGGCTGTTGTGTTGTCTCTCGTTCGAGCGTAGATAAGAGTCTCGCAGAGAGGAGAGATCTTTGTTAACTTCGTGCGAGTGTTTTCTCGCCTATTTGTGGCTGTTTGCTCGAGCTCCAGCTCTTGGAACCCTCGCCTTTCGAGCTACTAGTTAGGCAATGCTTCCTTACTTTTATGAATCTGTTATATGAATCTACTTGTTATATGATCTACGATTTAGAATACGAGTAGAACTGGCACTAACCTTTCCTCTTACAAATTACGTCTGAATTTGGCCGTTTTCCCGTATGGCCGAAAATGGACGTAATATAAAAACTAAAAATAATTGAAAATAAATTATGGACATATTTTTTTTCAAAACAGCAAGTTAAGGATCCTCTGGTAGGTTAGGAGGGTAGGAAGTTCTCCTAAGGTTTTTAAAACATCATGAAAAACGTTAATTGAAAGTTTCCTCTCCTAACCTAACCAAGTAAGCCGGAGGACTCAAACAGAAAACAGTATGTCACTTTCGTGAGCCGATTTTATTTCAATTTACGTCCATTTTTGGCCATAGCGCGCATACGAGCGAAAAGTCCTGATCAACTCTTTCCACTTTTTACTCATTTAATGCTAAACTAATCTCTTCTCAAATCTCTATGAAACCCAACCACTTGGGCTGCACGGTAGAGTACCAGTCTCGCTTCATGCAGGTCGGCGTTCAATCCCCGACCATCCAAGTGGTTGGGTACCATTCCTTTCCCACATCCAATTCAAAATCCTTATCCTAACCTCTTCCAAGTGCTATATAGTCGTAATGGCTTCGCGCTTTCCCCCTGATAGTTCCCCTTCCCTTCATATCTCTATGGCTCATCTATGTTTCAAGCTTCCAACTATGCCCGCTTGTACTATTAGTATGCATTGTGAACATTTCTTAATTTTATACCCTATTACTCTCCAAAGTAAATTATGTCTCTCTCTCTCTCTCTCTCTCTCTCTCTCTCTCTCTCTCTCTCTCTCTCTCTCTCTCTCTCTCTCTCTCTCTCTCTCTCTCTCTCTCTCTCTCTCTCCTAGCGACGACAAGTCAAGCTTTATCATTCTTTCTTCGTACTGAATTCAACATGATTCTCGATCGAACGTCGTGGTAAGCCTCTGTACCCTTTTGAAGTTTCCTTAATATGTATTTTAAAGTTAGGGCTCCAAATTAGGGCTGCATGCCCATGGATTGGTCTCACATAGGTAGTGATTTGATCTGAATGCCTAAAAAATCAGGTTCCTGAATGTTGTTCTAATGTTTGCATGTTTATAATATGCTAATAATGCTATCCCATTTTTATGCATTTCTGTTCTAAGTCTTGGTTTTGTTATTTCTATTATGTTATTTATAGTCGTTTCAAGGTAGTACTTATTTTTCATTGTGAACCATCCAAGCTGTTCTCCCATAACCTGTGGTTATTTCCATCACCTTACATGCATCTTAAAAAAACATTAGAAACCAAAACCATTTAAAAAACAAAACCAATCTATCGGACCAAGTGTTAAGATTGTCTGAAGCTTCGTCCTGATGATGATGATAAGGATTAAGCCACCCAAGAGGTGGCACGGGCATGAATAGCCCGTAAGTGGTGGCCCTTTTGAGCCATTACCAGTATCAATAGATGATTCTGGAGATCTGTGGAGGTGCGACTGCACCCTGTGGGACAGGAGATGTCTCCCGTGGGCCCGTAATGTCCACCACAAGCCAAATATACTCACCCACACAGGCAGCCAACACCAGCGTGAAGGACAGAACGTACGAGGCCTCAGATCCACTGAAGTAATCGTAGGTCCCAGGCGGGGTACACGCCTCCGTGTTGTCATTGGAAACCTGTGGCAAGTACCGACAGGTGGTGTTGCGGGGAAGTAACTGGCAAGGCTGCTGTACACTGAGCACGTTTAAGCACTCTCCGCTCACAGCTGGGGAAACGTGGGTTTATATAAGTCGTTAAGTGATGCGGTGAACATTTTGTGGAGGAAGAGAACTACTTATTTTTTAAGATAATAGAGGATAGAATAGGATAGAGGATATAGTAACAAAAGATAGAAAACTGCTTTGTGTATAATTGAAAACTATGTTGACCAGACCACACATTAGAAGGTGAAGAGACGACGACGTTTCGGTCCGTCCTGGACCATTCTCAAGTCGATTGTGTCATTCTCACAATCGACTTGAGAATTATCCAGGACGGACCGAAACGTCGTCGTCCTTTCTTCCTTCTAGTGTGTGGTCTAATCAACATACTTCAGCCACGTTATTGTGACTCATCGCCTGCAATTGAAAACTACTTTGTGAACAAGAGAAACTACTCTGTGTAGGATAAAGAACTCCTCTTTGTAGGATAAACCACTAGTTTGTAAAGGATTGAGGCAATATGTCTAAAACAGACACTGCAAAACTTCACAAAACTCCACATTTTGTACAACTGGAATACTAAAGAATAATAAAAAATTACAACAACCTAACTTAACATCTCGTAGGCCTAAAATATTGCAAAAATATAACCTATCATCTCCTAGACCTAAACCATTACAACCACCAAACCTTAACATCTGCATACAACATTGCAACAACGTCCATCTGACTTACTCACATCTCCTAAAGCCTAAAATATTGCAGGACTCTGAACCACAATCTAACCTCTCCGCGACCTTAGTCGAGAGAGAGAGAGAGAGAGAGAGAGAGAGAGAGAGAGAGAGAGAGAGAGAGAGAGAGAGAGAGAGAGAGAGAGAGAGAGAGAGAGAGAGAGAGAGAGAGACAAAGAGACAGAGACAGAGACTATTCACTAAGGCTGGAGGCTGGGGAGCTGCGACACGCACCACAAACCTTTTAGAGTGACACGAGTGCTACTTACTGTTATCAGGGAGGTGGACAGCTGTGAACGGGTCTAACTGAATGTCCTTCCCTGACACCAGGTTCGTCACGGACAACAACACATCAATCACGTTCACCTGTTTTATACGCTTCCTCTCCTCGTCCGTGAACAAGCTGCAGGCAGTTGAGTAGTTAGGGGATATTCGATACTTTAATAAATTGAACACTTTCATTTTGTAATTGGTTGAAATGAAAAGAGAAAATACAGATATGAAACGACAAACAATAAACATTATTGCATAAGAAAGGAAAATATGTAAATATATAATTATATGCATAAAAATTACATAATTGATTACATATATGAGTATTAACTTAATACAATATCGAAGGTAGAGAATAAAGTTATTTCATTAATATGGAACTAATTCAAAGCAGAAGTGAACTCCGAAAATGTGAATATGTAATGGATACTGACTTATTGTTGAGGTTCTCAAACCAGAAGCGATCACCCTCCCGTATACGGCGAAACTGGTCCAAGATCACTCTAAGGGAATGATGAATACGTACATTAAAATACATGGAAAACAACAAAGACTTTCTCTCTCTCTCTCTCTCTCTCTCTCTCTCTCTCTCTCTCTCTCTCTCTCTCTCTCTCTCTCTCTCTCTCTCTCTCTCTCTCTCTCTCTCTCTCTCTCTCTCTCTCTCTCCTTACTTTAAACAGCTAAAATTATAGTCTATTAGGAATAAAGCTGATGTTTCCGTTGAAATAGCATGTTAACACACATCTATCAATATCATATCAATCACATCTAGACATGCAAACACACACACACACACACACACACACACACACACACACACACACACACACACACACACACACACACACACACACACACACACACACACACACTTCAAGAGATTACCTTGAAAACAGCTGTCCTGGACCATTCCTCGTCTCAAGCAGCCCTCCTGCCCAAATATCTACCTTGTTCGGATCGTTGTCGTAAACTTCTGCGAGTCTTTCAATTACCTGCAAAGCAAGAGTTTAACATTAAAATGATGCTCCATTTATGTCTATGGAGAGTTTGATGAAGATGTGGCTTGTTGCATTGGTTGTGAAAATGTAGGTAAGAACCTAGCATGCGTCTGATGAAATTGAGTATCAGAGCTCTATACACTTTAGCATACACTGTCAATTCCTCTGAGAATTTTGTAGGGAGTGATCATGTCTCCCCTAATTCTTCTGTCTTCCAGTGTCGCGAGGTTCAGTTCCATTAATTTTTCATCATAGCTCATTCCTCTCAGCTCGGGTACTAGTCTGGTGGCATACCTCTGAACCTTTTCTATCTTCGTTTTGTGTTTGACTAGATGTGGACTCCACGCTGGAGCCGCATACTCCAGTAATGGTGTGACATATGAGGTATACAAGGTTCTGAATGATACCTTACGCAAGTTTCTGAAGGCAGTTCTAATGTTCGCCAGCCTTGCATACGCCGCTGATGTTATCCTCTTGATTTGGGCTTCAGGGGACAGATTCGGTGTGATATCAACTACCAGATCTTTCTCACGTACTGACTCCTAAAGGATTTCCTCTCCCAGCTTGTAATATGTGTTTGGCCACCTGCTCCCAATACCTGTGTGTGCCTGCGGGCGTTTGTGTGCCTGTGTGTGTATCTGTATGTGTGTGCCTGTGTGTGTATCTGTATGTGTGTGCGTGTTTTGTTAATTATGAATAACCATCCAATTATTATATAAAAGCTAAATAAAATGTTTCGGAACTTCTAATGTTGCCTTCATCCCTTTTAACTAAAAAATCAATTAATATACAAAATATTTTCTCAGAGTTATGTATTACGAAAAAAATGTAGAGAGAGAGAGAGAGAGAGAGAGAGAGAGAGAGAGAGAGAGAGACAGAGAGAGAGAGAGAGAGAGAGAGAGAGAGAGAGAGAGAGACAGTGAGAGAGCGAGAGAGAGAGAGACAGAGAGAGAGAGAGAGAGAGAGAGAGAGAGAGAGAGAGAGAGAGAGAGAGAGAGAGAGAGAGAGAGAGAGAGAGAGAGAGAGAGAGAGAGGTTAAGAGCGCAAGGTGTTAACATTGTTGAGAAACATCAAGATATAAGCTGACTTTAATAGTAGATGAATATTAGACGAAGTTTCACTCTGGTGAAAAGACAATAATAATGCTGATAATTCAGAGTCGAGGAATTATTATATTGCTCGATTTTTTTGTGGGGATCAGTTTGGCAGTGTCACATGGTACTTTTTTATTGTATGCTATTCCCGTTCCGCCCATGATGGGTACATACCCAACAGTAATTACCGGGAAAAATATAGTAAACCTAGCCCCAAGCTTCTGGCCTCCAACCTCGAACAGACAGACATTTCCATTTATATTAATGATTAATATATATTATTTTTTTATCAAATTATGAACAAGTCCTTACATCGTAAAAGAGAAACAAAAATTATTTATTGGAAAAATAAGTATTACATTAACCATACAGAAACAATTCTTACTTCATCTGGAACATGAGTTGACGTTTTCTGTTTGAACTCATCCACATTAAGTGAATTGAGTGTCTCGAAACCAAAGTGCTTCCTGGCGGTATTGTAATCTGGGAGACCATGGTCGCGAGCCCTCTGGATGTTGACTGCCATCAGGTCCCGCCGCGAGAATTCCAGGGGCCCGAACACCCGACCTACAAGCATCCCAGAGCATTCATAGTGATTGAACGAAAAATGAGGGTGAGGAGGGATAGCTTATACATACATATGCATATACATGTACATATAAATAGACATGCTTTGAAGGGAATTATATTCCTCAATGCGTATACACTTTGAGGTTACTTTAGTTCTGAGGGGGTTGAAAAAAAGGTTACTTTGCAAAGTCTAATATACGGCACATAATGTAAATACCTTGCAAACTGTTGCAAAGATGCTACTCCTTCTTCGTTAATTACGTTCAATAATGAAATAAATATAAATTCAATATTTTATTGGGTGTAACAATAAAGTTCACTGTCAAACGAAAATGTAGTTCAGGTTATTTTCACCGTGAGTTCAACCTAGCAACTGTAATCATATACATTTTAGTCTCACACGGAAGTGTTTAATTCCACGTATTGACTCTCAAAAAAGTTGCATTTTCTATACATTTATGAAGGGAAAATAGATGCATCTTTGTTAATACACATGTATACCAGTGTCGTCCAAGTATATTGGTATCGTCAGGTATCCTACTATCGTCCAAGTTTATTATTTCGTCTAGATATATTAGTATCGTCCTGTTACAGTGGTATCGTCCTTGTATATCAGTATCGTCAAGTACATTAGTACCGTCCAGAAAAACTATCATCATCCCACAGGTACACCAGCACCCAGGTACCACCGTTTACATGGGATTCCGATTGTACCGTAAACCCCACCACCACCACTCCCCATCTCTCTCCCCCAGAGGCACCAGTGTGGTGTACCACCTACCCCGTAGGTCTTCAACAATGATATTGTCCTCTCTCTCAGTGCTCTGGCTGCTCAATCCCATCAGAAAATTTTCAAAGTTTCCCTTGTCCTGGGTGAAGATTTCCTGTGGAAATTTGACAAAAAATCCAGTTTAGTGTTCTCTTTCTTTTATTAGCCAAAAGGGTACAAAATACAAATGATGTAAGTGATGTTTTGTCATGGTAACTTTTTGAACTAATTAATATTTAATAATGTATGTGAGGCCAAATATTTTATGCATATTTTTTGCTTGTGTCATTAAGAGATTGAGATTCATAACCATGTGATGACAAAGTGAATATTGTTCAGATAAGAACGGACTTTCATTTCATCTATGAATAAGGTTTTCAACATTTTATCCAAGACACTTCCCTCCCACCACTTCCCTCCCACTAACCAAGCCACTTCCCTCCCACTAACCAAGCCACTTCCCTCTCCTGAACCCACGTACATACCGGAGACCGCCAGAAGGAGTTACAAGTCCTGACTCCTCCGTGGTGCCCTTGACCGGGAACCAGCGTGTAGCCTTCAGTGGTACAGTCATCGTCACTCCGCTTCCTCAGGTGAACTCCAGAGGTCACCAAGGTGTGCCCGAACCTCATGGCCGCCGACTGGAAGACATGGCTTACTTGAGGGTCCGTCGTTGGCTTGTAACCTGTGGAAGAGTTACGTTCAAGTATGTTTATTGAGAGAAGATAAAAGTATACATCTCAAAGGGATAGAGTAGCTTTGGCTATTTCTGTCCTCCCAGGGGTTACGTTGCGTTGCATGGAAGGGTTTCTCGTGTTACAATATAACGAGATAAATTGGTTATATTGGTAAAGTTATGGTGATAACAAGTAAGGGAATTCATACAAGAGGACCTTGACAAAATGCAGATTTGGTCTGAAAAATGGTTACTCCTGTTTAACTCCCTCAAATGTTATCATCTTGAGACCTATCTTGAGGGGTATCTTGAGATGATTTCGGGGTTTAGCGTCCCCGCGGCCCGGTCCTCGACCAGGCTAACAAATCTAAGCAGGTTGACGAGAAGGTCAATGCAACATAAGTAGCTCCAAGTGACGACACAGAAAAGGAACTTAAGAGATAATATAACACCTAAGCTTTCACTAGAAAAGCAAGTAAGTAGGATAATTTCTGCAAACACTAGAATAACCTTTATCAGTCTGGGGCTAGATTCACGAAGCAGTTACGCAAGCTCTTACGAACCTGTACATCTTTTCTCAATCTTTGACGGCTTTGATTACAATTATTAAACAGTTAATGAGCTCGGAAGCACCAGGAGGCTGTTTATAACAATAACAACAGTTGATTGGCAAGTTTTCATGCATGTAAACTGTTTAATAAAAGCAACCAAGGCCGTCAAAGATTGAGGAAAGATGTACAGATTCGTAAGTGCTTGTGTAACTGCTTCGTGAATCTGGCCCCCTGGAGAGAAAGGTGTTCCGGATACTGCAAGCGGCCCCATGGCCAGAGACTTTGTATAGAAATACGTAGAGAAAAGCTGGAGAAGATACAGATGTTCACTAAAGAGGAAAGAACTGTTAGAGAATGTTAAAAGGACGTGATATTCAAGATTAAGATAACTGAAACTCCGTTCAAAGTTCTAAAAGCAGATATAACATAACCTGGAAAGGACGGGAGTCATTTCAACATACGATCAACACTGAAAAATCGATGATCATGAGCAGAAATTTGACCCTGAAAACTCAAATAGATTGGAACAAATAGGCGAGTGCCATTAGTGTTATAAACCTATGGAACCGCCTACCAGTCGAAGCCCTAAATAACATATTACTTCTGATTTACATCCAGTAGGGAAAAAATCCTCAGGAATAATAGGGTGAGGGGGGGGATATTCGAAAAGCCGATGTCCTCCTGTCCCCGTCGAGGCTATTAGAGAGATAGTGATCTTTAGATAAATTCAGGTAAAACAAATAGATACTTACCTGGATACCGTTCAAGAGGCTCCCTCATGTATTTGGGGAGCCAGTCATAGAAAACGACAGCCTGGTACGTTGCTATCACCCACTTCCTCGCTTCGTTGAACACTCGTTCGTCTGAAAGAGAGAATCGTCGTTTTCCGTATAAAAATAGAACATATAGTACAGGGGCCAGATTCACGAAGTAGTTACACAAGTACTTACGAACCTGTACATCTTTCCCCAATCTTTGACGGCTTTTATTACATTTATTAAACAGTTTACAAGCATGAAAACTTCCCAATCAACTGTTGTTATTATTATAAACAGCCTCCTGGTGCTTCGAAACTCATTAACTGTTTAATAATTACAAACAAAGCCGCCAAAGATTGAGAAAAGATGTACAGGTTCGTAAGTGCTTGCGTAATTGTTTCGTGAATCTGGCCCCCAGGTTACAAAGCAAAATCTATTCTGCATCGTACAACTACTTGTTTAAAGGTAGCTCAGTCGGTTTGCAGGCTACTGGACCCCAAGTCAGATTCCGGCCAATGCGAGACGTTTCTGCACGCTTCCATAAGCCTGATGCCTCTTTATTCCTAGCAGTAGATAGATTCTTGTGATTTAGGCAACTGTTATGGGTTGCAGGAAAGGTTACTGCTCTCTGGAGACCTCGATACGCCTAACAAACTTTTGATCCGGACTATGGAAACCCAAATGATGGTAAACTGTTTCTAGTATATTTTTAATATCTTTAGTATTAGGGGCAATTATAAAATTCAGATAATAGCAATAATAACTTATCCTCGTTAAATTGTTGGTTATAATATAAATAATTTAATTGATCTTATATAAGTTGTTACACATTACCTGTAAATGTATTTCTCTCACATGCATTAGCTGTAAGCAGCCCATGATCCTTTAAATACAATGTTCTTTTCTATTCGTAAGTGAAACAAAGGTTCCAATAACTAGTAGAGATCTCAGCTTACCTGGTCTGTTATTAACGAGATGGTAGAGACCTCAGCTTACCTGGTCTGTTATTAACGAGATGGTAGAGATCTCAGCTTACCTGGTCTGTTATTAACGAGATGGTAGAGATCTCAACTTACCTGGTCTGTTATTAACAAGATGGTAGAGATCTCAGCTTACCTGGTCTGTTATTAACGAGATGGTAGAGATCTCAGCTTACCTGGTCTGTTATTAACGAGATGGTAGAGATCTCAGCTTACCTGGTCTGTTATTAACGAGATGGTAGAGATCTCAACTTACCTGGTCTGTTATTAACGAGATGGTAGAGATCTCAGCTTACCTGGTCTGTTATTAACGAGATGATAGAGATCTCAGCTTACCTGGTATGTTATTAACGAGGTGGTAGAGACCTCAGCTTACCTGGTCTGTTATTAACGAGGTGGTAGAGACCTCAGCTTACCTGACCAGTCGATATGATTTCTCCTCAGGAACCTCGCTATCACATTGTGCCAACGGAACCAGAAGATTCCGAAGGTTAGCAGAAACGGGTTCTCATTCCCTCTTGGATTCCCCAGCTCTGTGAGAGGAAGTCAAGAATCCTGATGAACAGATAGTTCAATAATCCAGCTCTCATTTTGTTTAGTTGTTTTTAACTCTGTTGCAGTGCTAAACTGAATATTGGAGAGTTCATTATTCAACTTCCTTTCCAAATAAGAATTGTTTATCTAACCCTTTATGTCATATTAACACACACACACATATATATATATATATATATATATATATATATATATATATATATATATATATATATATATATATATATATATATATATATATGTCGTACCTAGTAGCCAGAACACGCTTGTTGGCCTACTATGCAAGGCCCGATTTGCCTAATAGGCCGAGAGATAAATATATATATATATATATATATATATATATATATATATATATATATATATATATATATATATATATATATATATATATATATAGAATGTATATTGATTCTACCTTTCTTGCAGATTGTAACTGTAATGTTAAACAGAAACTCACTAAAGAACCGGTCGACTGGAGCTGTTGAGCTTCTTTCGACGAACTCCGAGTGGTTGGTAGGCGGGGGCGGGTTGGCCATAGGCAGGCGCTGGGTGTTTTGGGCGGGAAAACCTTCCCCCAGCTGGAAAATGATAATACTGGTCTTGAAACCAGGAATTGACTTGAGAATGGTCCAGGACGGACCGAAACGTCGTTGTCCCTTCATCTTCTAGTGTGTGGTCTGGTCAACTGGTCTTTAAACACTCGCTATACCTTGTACTCGACTGACTGCCACAGACATAGACACACACACATCCAGCCACAACTATCATTAGACACACCCCATCCATCTCAACTGAGACAACCATTACCACAGACACCCCCACCCCCTCAGACACCTCACCACAATAAACCCCATTCCACATTAACAGATACCCTCCCTCCCTTCATCCTCCATCACCACAAACACCTCCCCTTAACGGACACCTCACTATCATAGACCCCTCCTACCCCAACACCCCTACCACTACAGACGCCTCTGTGCCACTGGCCCCCCCCCCCCCCCACCACCACTACAGACAACCCCCACTATAAATCCCCTACACCCTTCAGATACATTCCAACCAACTTCTTAACACATTTCAATCTTCTCTTACACATTCAAAGCCCCATTCTAGGTTCGATTCCCCTGACAGTCCAAGTGGATGAATTTCTTATTTCCGCGATAGCGTGATTTGAAGGTTTATTTTTTATGATATGGAGATGGAATGCTTTTGGCAGCTATGGTGGTACTCTGCACGTTTAAGAGACAGGTTTGGTGAGTGGTTCTGTCACCGGCCTCCTTCCGGTTGCGAGTTTGGCTTCGTGTACTAATACGTGTCAAATACGCGTAGGGGTTTGAGAATTAAACCCCTGTACGTATGCCACTGTATGCATGGAGGTTTGATTCTCCGAGGATCAAGGGCCAGGACCCGGATTCACGAAGCAGTTATGCAAGGACTTATGAATGTGTACATCTGTCCTCAATCTATGACGGCTTTGGTTACATTTATTAAACAGTTTACAAGCGTGAAAACTTGTCAATCAACTGTTGTTATTTCTATAAACAGCCTCCTGGTGCTTCAGAGCTCATTAACTCTTTAATAATTGTAAACAAAACCGCCGAAGATTGAGAACAAATGTGCAGATTCGTAAGTGCTTGCGTAACTGCTTCGTGAATCTAGCCTCAGGACCCTAGATGGATGAAATAATATAAAAATAATAAATAATTGTGTCGGGGTGACAGGCAGCCAGCGTGTTCATTCACGTTA
Source organism: Procambarus clarkii (assembly GCF_040958095.1). NCBI lineage: Eukaryota > Metazoa > Arthropoda > Malacostraca > Decapoda > Cambaridae > Procambarus > Procambarus clarkii. The sequence goes on from NC_091213.1 coordinate 10,886,317, forward strand.
GGCTTATATCAAGGTCCTCCACTCAAAGCCGAATTACTGACCCCGCTAACGATGCAATCCCACAACAAGCTGACTAACTCCTAAGTACCTACATACTATTAGGTGAACAGGGGCATTGGGTGATAGGAAATGCGTCACTTCCACTTCCTCTTCCCATCTTCTCTATCTACACATATCACTTCCCTTCCAGCCTGCCCTCTCGAATAGTAAATCACATTTTGACGTATAAATTCACAACGGCCAAAATATGATGTGTGTAAATAACAGTGGCTCTCAAAATTGACAGGCTGTCACGTTTTCTATTCGTAAATCTTCGTTTAAGTTCGGGTAATTTAATACATCATTTTTGTGGCGTTGTTGAAAACTTGAGAGGCCGGCCCGCTCACTCACCTCATCATGCCAGGCCAGGAGGCCATCGGGTGCCAAGGAGCCATTGGAAAAGGTTCTAAGCACATCAGCCCAGCCTTTAGCGGTGCCATACACCAGACCCCCATCCATGTAGGGTGTGATCTCGTTCAGCTGCAATAGCCAACAACAAATAATGAGAGCAAGCACAATTAAAAACGTAATAATACCATTATCAGTAACAACAATACAGAAATGTTGATTCTAATAACTTCAGTGTTAATAATAATAACAATGTTTAATAATGATAGAATGATCGAGGGACTTTATCATATCTATCTGTCATACTCAGTGAGAGATCTAAGCTTCTAATTTTAGGTTCTAATCTATTATTTTATTTTATATATATATGCTAGAGTTTACAGCAAAATCTTAATTTTAAGAATTGCCCTCATTTCCTGACGAAGTGATGCTACCTGCCTCAAACTTACTGGGGCAAGTAGCATGCCTCAGTAGGTATATGGCATGCCTATGTAGCATGCCACATAGCAAGCCCACTTGCTATGTGGGCTTGGGGAGTATTACAACTTCTGCTACACGTATAAAGCCATTTTGTACCTGCTGGCGTGGGTTGTTCGGAGAGAAGCCGGTCGTCATGTCGTAGCGCGTACGCAGGAGAGGTAGTTCCTTCAGCTTGGGGTTGTCTGTAAAATATTCGTGATTTTCTTCCACTGGAATGTTGAAATATTCGGGAGGGCATCCTGCTCCTTGAGCGTCCAGTATCTCCTCCACTACCTGCTGACCTGTCAACCATAAACCTTCTTGTCAACCATGCTGTGAATTGCGTCATTATGTAAACCTCGTTGTTTTTTATCATCGGCTCTGTAATTATAAACCTTCCAGTTGAACATGTTACCAATCGAATTTATTTACTCGGTCTCTTATCTTGTATCGAAGAAAAACGAAGAAACGACAAGTTATCTCACCGAAGAAGACGAGGAAAGCTGTTCTACCGCCTCTGGATAACATTCCATTGTTTCCAGACATAAGCATTCTGCTGATGTAAAGTGGATTGGTGGTCCTGTTGGCCGGCTCGTAGACCCCGTCCTTGTAGGCAGGCGGCAGTAGACGCAGAAGGGGAGTGTCTACGGAGGCGATAGCGATTATTTAGTTGTACCATCGGCAGGAGGAAAGGGCTTGTTAGAGTTGGACTATTGACTATAGTGCATTTACACAGATGGCGGTAGTACGAGGAGCCGTGGAAGGCAGCAGTCATGTATCTCAAAGAACAACATTGATGGACAAACTGAGGCTGATTGAATTGAATTGAACGGAACATTGATGGACAAACAGGAGTTCGAACCCTCATTACGGTCGTTGTGGATTTGTTCATGAGGCTAGGGTAGGTTATACATACATATATATATATATATATATATATATATATATATATATATATATATATATATATATATATATATATATATATATATATATATACTTAACAGTTAGGGTAAGATGCTTATTTCTTAGAGATCTATGAGTGCTACGAGTTTCTTGTTATATGGACAAAGATTGTTCTATATTGATATGTACACATATTATTATATATACTAAGATTGTATGAATATTTAACAAACCTACATAAATTCCTGGCGGTTAACTAAATATAACTAAAGCAATTGGGGGGTTAACGATCGTTAGTGGAACCACCATCTCACCCAACGTCGTCTGTCGCCCTACCAAAACAAACGAGAGGTGGAGTAGTGGGGCTGGACGCTCTGTAGTGAAGACCTCACTAGAGGCAACGGCGACGCCGCTAGTCCTGGTGAGGGACGCCTTACTTGGACCTGTGACTTGGGAGGCATGGTCGAGGACCGGGCCGCGGGGACGCTAAGCCTCGAAACCATCTCAAGGTAAGGTGACGTTGCAGGCGATGAGTCACAATAACGTGGCTGAAGTATGTTGACCAGACCACACACTAGAAGGTGAAGGGACGACGACCTTTCGGTCCGTCCTGGACCGAAACGAGGACGATGGTGACTAAGGTCACCCCTGGACTAAGGTGACGTTATTCTTACTAGTTAAGCCATTTACTTACTGCTTTAGTACTTTTAGTATTTAAAAGAGGAGCCAAAGTCACTATTCATCATATGAAGATTTTAACTTATATCTTTTAACAATGAGTTAACGGATAAAGTGACTTAGGAATACCACATTTTGCTATTTGTTTTAATTAAAGTTTGATGTTCAAACTATAAAAAAGAACGTTATTTCTTTTTCACTAGACAAGGCTTATGTTATTTATCATTGTTTATTTTTTTACGCTGAATGTTTGTCTTTCCGGGAGATTTCCCTCGACGCCCTGAAGCATATTTGACGTCCTGACATGAACACATTTCCTGGCGGACGAACACTCCATGAAACTATGCACAGGACGGATGTCGTGGATCAGGAGTCGTCAAACACACCCACTTGCGAGACCTGCACGTCTTTCCTCAGTCACGGCGGCTTTGTTTTTACATTTATTGAACGTGTTTTCAGCTCCGAAGCACAACAATGTTGTTTATAACCATAATATCCTTGCATGGTAAAGTTTCGAAGCTCGTAAACTGTTTAATAAAAGTAAACAAACTCGTCATGATTGCGGAAAGATGTACTTGTTTCGTAGGTGGTCGTTTAAATGCCTGCTGAATCTAGGCCTGCAACAGTGAGTGTCACTGTATTTGCCAGCTTTGACGGTCGTCCCTATGGACTTGACAACTTGGGGGCGAATGCTCGTATACTTGACAACTAAGTTATTATTATTAACATCTTTATTGACAAAATTAATTACAATTTTGCCTATTCTGAGGATTTCGATTCAACTAAGTGACTACCAGCTAGGCAGGGTGTACGTGCGGTTAAACACCACAGCGTTACAGCCCCGCTCCTGTGTCAGATAAGTCCTCTACGGGCTCACCATAGCCCGTGCTACTTGGAACATTTTGTTCCAAGTAGCGGAATCTAAAACGACAACAAGGGTGAATATGCGCGTGTATCTGACAGTGTGTGTGGCTACACGTCTGAGGCAGGAGTGACTACACCAGTCCGTCCTCTAGAGTCGTTATAACGGCCAGAAAATTGTGTACTACAACGCTGAACTCACCCACGGCTCCCTGGCTGGGTCTGGCGAAGTTGTTGTACCACCCGTCGTAACCCTCATACTCCACGTGAGGGTTCGACTCTCTACGGCCGCACCTGAAGACACACAGTAACACGATACAATACAACACATATATATACAACCTTTTAAAAATAAATATCTAAACTTTTCAATATTGGTAAAACAAATTGATGACATGTACACACAAATTGGCACATTAGAAATTAGCACCCAATTACACACACGTTAGCACACTAACGTGGTATATCAATGCTAAAATCAGGGTGGAGGCATGCGAAGGATTCGAACCCTCATCCTGAGTACTTCCAAGCCGCACACCTTGTTCTGGACCATGACATGGTATAGGTTAAAGATCCTGGGGTCACTGAAGCCACAGTACACCTGGAGGCCCCTAGTGGCCTCCAGAACATCACTACCTACACCAGAGTGTATGGGGGGTTAAAAGTACACTTTGGACTGTAAGAGCCTCCAGACGTCCTGTGGAATCCCAGGTTGTATAATTTATATCATATCGTGGTCCAGAAGTAAGGTGCACGGCTGGGGTCCAACCACCCTGGTCGAGGGTTCGAATCCACTGCAATACTCTAATTGATATTCTTATATAATAATTAGTATTAATTATATGATTATGGGAATAGTTTATATATAGATTCGTGACATATCTATACATGCATGTGTATGTAATGTTTCAATACACCGATGTAAAACTCGTTGCCTTAAGCGTATAAAATTAATAAATTGTCAGGAAATGCCAATGTAGAGTAGTGATAAGGTGCATTATGAGAGTGAAATGCTCTCCCCAGCACCCCCTCTTCCCCCGGTCTTGTTTAGTCTGTCCTCTCTCACCCCTCAGGTAGAGCCTGACAGCTGAGTGGACAGCGCTTCGGATTTGTAGTCTTGAGGTTCCGGGTTCGATCCCCGGTGGAGGCGGAGATAAATGGGCAAAATGTTTCTTTCACCCTGATACCCCCTGTTCACCTAGCAGTAAATAGGTTCCTGGGAGTTAGATAGCTGCTACAGGCTGCTTCCTAGAGGTGTGTAACAAAAAGGAGGCCTGGTCGAAGACCTGGCCGCGGGGACGCTAAGCCCCGAAATCATCTAAAGATAGCCTTAAGATAGATACCCCGCCCCTCCTCCACTGCCTTATTCATTCTACCTTTCCCTCCTCCAGTCTGCCTTGCCCCATCCTTCCACCCTTCCATATCCTTATCTAGTCTGCCTTACCTACCGCCCTCCTTTTCTCCAGTCTGCCTCTTCTTCCAGTCTTTTTCTCTGATCTCTTCTCTCCACCTCCCACGTGTCCTATTTTTTCTTACCCAACGATAATGATGCAGAAATTTCCTTAGAAGAGGACATGTGTATGTGTATCCTACCTTAGATGTCCTTTCAGGGTTAACATGTAGCTTCTAAGCCCCGCCTTTCTTGCAATTAATTGGCCAAGTGAATGATTCAATACGTCCATTATATTATGGTATTTGCTTTTGAAATTCTGTATGGAATTTGCTTCGACAACATATCCTTTCAGCCTGTTCTATCTGTTTAAAAAACTCGAACGTTGTGAAAGATATAAAGACTTTATCTGTGATTCATTTGATTCTTCACTTGCCATCAATGTTCCCCTCGATCCATTTTTTTTCCCCTGTTGAACAATGATTCTTTGTCAACTTTGTTGGATTATCTTATATTATTCTATGTCCCGGGCTCTATATATTCACTTCTTGTTCTCTTGTAAATGTGAGTCTCCTTGCTTGGTCGTAGCTGCATTTTTCCAAAGCATTTTTTCTTTTCTTCCAAACAGTGCTTTCATCCTTGATTTATTTGAGGCAGTATGAACCTTCTATCAGCTTCCTTGCAATTTGTGCGTTTGTAGGCAGTCATATTGTCTGCTGAAGTATCTTGTTCCCCATCTCTGGGTTTGACACTCTAGAGATACTCTAGAATTCCTAGTACTAGCTTTCCAGCACTCTAATGTTTTCCCCATTTTCTATTCTTAGTGGCTTGTATCATTGTTAAACTTTCCAAAGACTAGTTCACAGTAATGGCTTGCGTAGTGTGATTTATATAAAATGTGTATACAAAATATATATATAGTGGATGGTAGAAGACAGTATGTGAGCTTACGTGGAAGCCCCACAGGCTCCTTTTGATGCTACATATCCTCTTCTTCGAGGACGAGGGTTCCTACAACCATAAGTGGTACCCCCCCCCCTCCCAGTATATAATGGTTATGTAATATAACTTTATATGCATTGTTCTATAAACATTTGTAGTGTTACAATTAAATCATTAACATTCTTCTTTCCTGTTTGATATGCTACATCAAGGATTTCCTCATTGCTACACCCACCAAGTTTGGCCTCCATGTCTCTTCTTCCTCTTCCTGTTGATCCATGATTTTCTCTTGCAAGTTTATTACTTCTTGGTTGAAGTTCCCAATGGTTAGCAATTTTGCACTCGTCAATTGAGTGTTTCTGCCACCCCTATATAACATTTACACCAGTCTTGTTATTTAATCATTCTCCTGCTTGTGTCTCTTGTTCTCTGGAGAGGAAAGGTTCTAACTCTAACAAAATCTCATAATTTGGTAAGGTTCATTTTCAGATAAACTGTGTCCATATGCATCATGATTTAAACGTATATCGAAGTCCAATGTTACTTTTGTTTTGAAAGACAATAGTTCGCTCCACGTTCATTCTCTTTGTGTGGTTCTCTCTTATCAAATATTACATTTTTTATCATTTCGGTTAGATTTGTTTAACACTGTTGCTATTATTTTAGGTTCTTTTCTTTTCTCAATTTATTGCCTGTTGGTATTCTATTGGTATACCAGACTTTTAGGCTTTTCACCTAGTCTCTGCCTCCCTTTAGAACGGTCTTAGGCCTGAAGTCTTGGCTGTTATCGGGCACAGGATACAGCTCGAGTTTCAGTATTTCTATTGAGAGTGCAGGGATTGTATTCAATATTGGAAAAAACGAGGTATGGGTAGGTTTTGGAGTAGGCAGGGATTTAGGGTTTTAAGAGTATTTAGAAAGAGGTTATATGCCTTGGGAAAAGGATGGTAATGGTATATATTAGGGGAAAGGATGGGATTATTTGAGGGGGGAGCATAGGGATAGGATTGACAGGGCATTAGAGCAGAAAGGGGAGTGCAAAATATGAATGGGGGGGGTAGATGGTGTGGCAGATACGAGGATGGAAAGTATAGCAGAATTGAAGCTAGAAATAAGAGTTGGTGGAGAGATCCAGGGAGTTGAGAGAAGGCATGTGTATTGTGGTATAAAGGAGCAGAGAGACTGAGATATCCGGGTCTTGGTTGAGGGAAAATTTAACGAGTGGAATGTGGCATAGGAAAGGGAAAAGATGTAACATCAGATAGAACACATGAGAGTTGAGAGTAGGCTGGGAGCATGTGGATACATAAAGCTATTTGTAAGGTGTAAGCAGCATGTTTTTAGGGCGAATGTAGAGTGTGGTGTAGAGGGGAAATGAGTGAGGGGTTCCGGGTGGGTCTTGATGAAGAGGAGGTAGTAACAGTAGATCAGGATGAGGGGAACTACATGTTGTTGCTGTTTTAAATTCAGCTACTCGGAACAAAAGTTCCAAGTAGCACGGGCTATGGTGAGCCCGTAGTGGACTTACCTGGCACAGGAGCGGGGCTGTCCATGGGGAACCATAACTACACGCATCATATAGATCAATGGGCAGTGAGGGGGAAGGGGTCTGGCCACCAGTGTCAGGTGAGGCGAGGCTCAAGAGGTGCGTCCTTGCCTAACAGTCTTTGTATAACAGGGATTCAGCTCCAGGACCCCACCTTTCCAACTGTTGCTCTTCTAGTGCAATAGCTTCTGCTCCTTTAGTTTCTTGTAATATGTTGTGTTAATGGATTCTACCTACATCAGTAGTTTTATTTCACTCTTGTTATTCGCTCCATTTGCTTTCTGACTATACACTTGTCTTTATTTCATCAATACCTCGGTATTTTGTGTATCTGTATCATGTCACGTCTTACTCCTTTTTGCCAGTGTAATTAGAGTCCACTGCCTCAGTCTAATCCCATATCTTGACTAACAACCCAAAGCAATTACCATATTCAACAACCCAACTTACTGCCCAACCCACTGGTCATTCCACAACCCAATCCACAGTTGGTCGAAAAACTTACAACCAAAGCACGAATAAATTATGTGTTCCACAATTCGTACTATACCTCAAGCCCATACTCTATTGCATTCCAATCTCGCCATTCCTTTCTCATAACTCTTATCACAGTTCATCACAAAACATATTCTACAATATGGTACTCGACTCTCGGCTAATCCCATATTCAACAGGCAATTTCACAACCCACAAACATTTCGCAAACCCCAGCCAGACCCCAACAACCACATCCCGACAGCTGCCAGTCCAATCTCTCACCTTCCTGTAGTATAGCGAGACGTGTTTCCGGTATAAGCAGTAGCTGACATTTATTTATCGCAAGAACCTTTACACTTATCCTAAGGGTTTGCCAAGCATCCTGTAGGAGTCCCTCTGAAAACAATTGAAGATCGTTAACATCATTCCACTCCAAGCCTCCAATCCCAGCCACTTGGACTGGACGGTAGAGCAATGGTCTCGCTTCATGCAGGTCGGCGTTCAATCCCCGACCGTTCAAGTAGTTGGGCACCATTCCTTCCACCCCGTCCCATCACAAATCCTTATCCTGTCCCCTTTCCAAGTGCTATATATAGTCGTAATGGCTTGGCGCATTCCCCTGATACTCCCCTTCCAAGCCTCAAAATATAGTAGCCGATGCTACAGGAATGGAAATTAATATAACCTAATAGATTAGAGTATAACGTAACTAACATCCAGTGGAATGTGTTTAAATTTTGCGTTAGACAACAGGACTTGTTTAACAAGTGAATGGACTAGCCACAGGTCAAGCTTGGTCCCATGCCGGGCTTGGTGCGCAGGAGATCTCCCAGAATCCACTCCAGATAAACTAGGTAAATAGGAACGTAGCTATTCGCTGTAGGAGCTCACTGAGAGGAAAGAAATAGAGAGAAAACTGTTGCTACAGACCTTCGTGAGTCTTTACATGCTAAGACGAGATTATCCGGATGTTATTTAGGAAAACGTAAACACACACACGCGAACTAAAAACACGTGCATTCGTGTGAATACACACGTATAAACACGCGCACACACACTTGCAAACCTGAAGGTGACGAACATCAAAGCAGCCTTCAAAAACCTTTTGCAATGAGGCATTCAGAACACAAGTCACCACCTACGTGAGATCACTCTTAGAGTATGCATCTTTGCCTTGAAGTTTACACCTCAAAAGACACGCAAGAAAACTTGTAAACGTTCAGAAGTTTGCAACGAGCCTCGTCCCAGAATTACGAGGGATGGATTTGGTGAATACCAAGTGAATGAAAGAGTGGTGAGGAAACAGCTAGAATGATGAGAGTGAAAGGCGCATAAAAATGGATTAAGCAGAAAAACACAAGATTAAATGAGTTCGATAGAAAACTTGAACAAAAAAATTATGAAAACAGAAGGCGCTTTTTGATAAGAAGTGCAGCAAGAAAAATAGTAGGAAAGTTGAATGAAAAGTTATAGATTGCTACACTATAGTCAAAATGAAATCGGAAGTAGATGAAAAGAACACGTTTAAGAATGTGATGGGTGGAAGGGATATGAGAACAAGGAATGTGATTGGTGTCGCTGGTATGAGAAGAACATGAAAGAACACCTGTATATGTTCCTATGGGAGTGACCAGCATATTAGTGCTAAAGCTGGAGTGTGGTGTGATTATGAGGAAGATTGTGATAAGAATATTAGAGAGAGAGAGAGAGAGAGAGAGAGAGAGAGAGAGAGAGAGAGAGAGAGAGAGAGAGAGAGAGAGAGAGAGAGAGAGAGAGAGAGAGAGAGAGAGACAGAGACAGAGACAGAGAGAGGGGGGGGGGAAGTGTCACCTTAGTTTATGAAGCAACCTGTCCTCTTACAAAGAACGTCGCATTTCGATCGTATGCGTTCCATAAATCCAAAAATTATCGTACTTGAAAATGGAAGCGGCTCGCGAAAGTGACGTACTGTCCAGTTTTCTGTTTTGGGTCCCCTGGTAGGTTAGGTAACACCACTTTAACATTGACCGTTTTCTTGACGTTGGAAAACTCCAGAAGGACAGGCTGTATGATGAGTAATTGTTGCATGCCAAAACTGTCATGTGAAATGCAGGCGATGAGTCACAATAACGTGGCTAAATTATGTTGACCAGACCACACACTAGAAGGTGAAGGGACAATCAGTCGGGACACACCACAATCGACTTACAAAAAAAAGAAGTTGTTGCGAAAAAAAAAGAAAATTTAGTGTGTGAAATTTTCAGTGTGAAGAGTGCTAGAATTTTCAGTGTGAAGAGTGCTAGAAGGGGTTCACCAGTTTAAATACTGAGTGATATAAGCCCTCTATAAGCAAATAAAAAATCTAACCCCCCAAAAATTAACAATTAGAACATGTTAAGACTTTGAAGATATAGTTGGTAAAAGAAATATAATGCATTATATATAATGAAATATATGTAAAGGTGAAAAAAAAACAAGATTGAAGCATGTTCGGAGATTGCTCGGTCACGTTGACTGAAAGGATAATGACTAGCGAAGAGAAATATTATTCTGGAGCGAATTTGAGTGTAGCAGAGGCAGGTTAAGATGATGACCGAACATAATGATTGTGAGAGAGAGGCATAGAGAGAGAGAGAGAGAGCGGCTAGAGTATAAACAGGACGCGGGATGCTGTGAGAAACGAGATTAGGTGGCAGCAGTAAGTGTGTTTTGTAAGTATATGACCAGGCACCAGCACCACTGTATACCTAATCTTATAAAGCGGTGAGGTGCCGCACTAGATGGCTTCTAGAGTTATGGTTGTGCTTGTTCTGTGTGATGTCTGAGTGTTGTGGTGGTGCTTGTTGTCTGTGAACTTACCTATCGCTGTTAACGTTGCAGCCCAATATGAGCCAGTTGAGGAAGCCGTTCCTGTTTTCTTCCGGATTCGCAGCCCACGCGCAGGGATCAGGGCGCCTCTGGATGTTTACATGATTGCAGATTCCCTGTGCTGCGGCCTCCCACACGACCACCGCCTCCAAGGTCACCATCACCACCCACAACCTCTTCAGCCTGCCAATAGGTGAGAATGATTAATACAAAACTGGAGATTTGAAACCCCTCCAAAATCTTCCTAATTCGACATAGTATCTAACACCATTACTAAAACTCTCCTCAGCTTTTCACCAGCCTTTTTCTCCCCTCTAGCAAGGTTTATGACATGGGACAAGGCTCTTGCCTCATTTTTAACTAATTTAACAATTAGTTAAACCAGATTCATGGTTTATGGAATGAATCCATGGGATCATCCATGAATCATTCCATGAATCATTCCAGATTCATGGAATCTTGTTGAATCTTCAACAAGATTCCTCCATATGCTGACAACCTCTGTAGTCTGTCATCATCCATCAGCAGTGACCTGTGTCAGATAAGCAAGACATAAATGTTTCGCTTCTTTCTGCAAATAAGCTAAGCATGTCGAAACCTGACCTAACACAGACTGATTGAGAATTTGGTTCCTGTTTTTATTAGTCACTTTAAAAGCATGATGCAATTAAGCTTTGCAAAGTTATGCTGACGCAACTTAATTAGGGCCTTTCCAGAAGGCTAAATGAAATGGTATTGAAGTAACGTTTTGCTAATAATTCAACTACTAATGTTGGCTCCCCGTTACTTGCTCGTTACTTCGAGCTAGTTTTCCTATTGGGTTATCGGCATCCGTTTGATGCAGTACGAACGAGAGTGTACGAACCCCCCCCCCTCCTCCTGAATAACAACGGCGCTCCCCTGGGCAAACGACGTTGATAACGGTTATCCGTTGTTGATTTATCGTTATTCGAGCATATTTTGGGGCGGCGACAAAAATAAAAGCCCGTGTAGCGACTGTAAAATAACTAAAAATATATATATAATATTATATATATATATAATGCATACAAAATATAAACTGTTGCTTTAGCAAGAGAATAAATGTTGTTTTATTGAGATAGGGGCTACTGTAGTACTTGTGTTCTAAGTTTGCATACATTATGAATTTATTGGTTAAGTCGGTACCATTTTCCCCGTGTCCTTTTAAATGCAGTAGTAGGGAACGTGTAGGTTCTCTTGTATAGCAGGTCACATTATGTGTGGTTGATGTATGGGCTAATAAATTTTGGAGGATGGGTTGCCATGAACACGCTTGTATCCTTGTGGTCGTTATACAAGTTGCCATGATCACGCTCGTACCATTGTAGTCATTATACAAGTTGCCATGAACACGCTCGTACCCTTGTAGTTATTATACAAGTTGCCCTGATCATGCTCGTACCCTTGTAGTCATTATACAAGTTGCTATGATCACGCTCGTACCCTTGTAGTCATTATACAAGTTGCCATGATCATGCTCGTACCCTTGTAGTCATTATACAAGTTGCCATGGACATGCTCGTACCCTTGTAATCATTATACAAGTTGCCATGAACATGCTCGTACCCTTGTAGTCATTATACAAGTTACCATCGACATACATATACTCACAACTTGTATATAAGCAGTACATAAATTATGTACCGTACAGTTAGTCCACTACGGGCTCGCCATAGCCCGTGCTACTTGCAACTTTTGGTTCCGAGTAGCCAAATCTAAAACAACAACAACAACAACATACAGTAGGCTTTGGGATATTATTGTAGATTTTGAGTAACACATCCTCCCGGCTTAACTATTTCGCTGTTGTTATTTAAGATTCAGCTAATCGGAAGAAAAGTTCTAAGTAGCACGGGCTATGGTGAGCCCGTATCGACATTTCTTGACGCTTTTATACTGTTTCTATGAATACAGTTCATCACTGTATTAACTTGTGTATAACTAAACAGAATGTCTTCAACCTCTGGGACCAGACGTGTCAGGAGCCCACAGCGCCGGACTCTTGTGTATGTTATAATCCAATACTGGATGCTATAATCCAACAGTGGATGCTATAATCCAACAGTGGATGCTATAATCCAACAGTGGATGCTATAATCCAACAGTGGATGCTATAATCAAACAGTGGATGCTATAATCAAACAGTGGATGCTATAATCCAACAGTGGATGCTATAATCCAACAGTGGATGCTATAATCAAACAGTGGATGCTATAATCCAACAGTGGATGCTATAATCAAACAGTGGATGTTATAATCCAATAGTGTATGTTACACCCCAATAGTGTGTGTTATACCCCAATGTGTATGCTATACCCCAATAGTTTATGCTATAGTTCAATAGCGTATGCTATAATATATAGCTTAAATCTTTACGTCGATATTGAACACTGTGGCTACTTTAATAACACCGCCAATATAAACTATAACAGTAATAATAACAATAACTGGAATAGTTTATCAATATACAATGTGAAGTCCAGCTGAATTGGCTATCGGTGTGTTTTATAGAGGCTTACACTGGTGAAACAGGCAGGTATTTGGGGTAGTTCTGGTCAGTAGTAACAGGACCCCAAGATATTGCCTGCACCGTGAATCCAAACCGTGAATCGATAACTCCAAAAGCCGGTCTCTTTACGTCTTAGAATAACAGATATTCATTTTACTGTACTGTGGCCAAAACTGAACATCATTATCTAAATGACGCCAACAAATTTAAAGTTAAAGCTGAAGAAAAAATCCATATCTCTGGTTTATTCTAACCGTCTGTTTCCTTTCAAATAACCCCTTCCTAAAGCAATTTACAATAACCCTTTCCCCAATACCATGTGCTTGTAACGTTGTGGTAAGTCTTATATGAGGCACAAAATCAAAAGCTTTCTTAAAGTCAAGGTATGCAATGTTGCAGTGCTTCCAACTAGCCTGAAACATAGTGGTGTGAATGAGTGTAAATTGTTTAACAAAAATTGCAAATTGTTTGTGGGTTGGACATGTACGTGAGTGGGATTGGGTGGTTATAATTAGGATCTGCCTCGTATGGGCCAATAGACCTTCTGCAGTCACCTTTAATGTTTTTAAAAATGATTCTCGTTATGAATACTTAACCTGTTTAGATATAAGAAACCTCCAGCATTAACAGACTAAAGAAAAAATCTAACTTGCGTTTTCTGAAAAGGCGAAGAATTAGTGACAAGACAAATATATCAACTGATGAAAGTCTAACAAAGGGGATACTATTATATGGAAACACAATAAACGGAATAGACAGAAATGGACGCAAGTTGGATAACATTAGATTCAGAAATGACCTCGGTAAATGGCCTTGAGGAAAAAGTTCCAGATTTAAGGAACAAATTGATGGGTAACATAATACACGTGTGATCGCTGGGTTGTTTCAAGCGAAGGCGATACACATACCCGGGTCTCGATAGTACAGGGACTACTGTACCGGTAGGATCCCGGTAGTCCAGTCGGGTTCGTTCTCGACGCACAATCCGGAGAAATCCGGATTCGAGTCTCGGGGGCGGGACAGAAATAGTTGGGCTCATTTCCTTTCACCTAATGCCTTTGTTCACCTAGCAGTAAGTAGGTACTCAGGAGTTAGTCAGCTTGTTGTGGGGTTACATCCTGGGCGGGGTCAGTAATTCCACCCTGGGAGGGAGGAGGTAGGGCCTCGATAAAAAAACCTACCGCGTATGAACACACTCTGGCTTTCCTTATGCAGGCGATGAGTCACAATAACGTGGCTAAAATATGTTGACCAGACCACACACTAGACAATCGACTTGAGAATGGTCCAGGACGGACCGAAACGTCGTCGTCCCTTCACCTTCTAGTGTGTGGTCTGGTCAACACTCTGGCTTTATGTCCCTCCGACACAGAGAATTATATTGAATTATTATTACATACAGGAACATGTTTGGTGATGTAGGAGATTGCCCGAGTCTCCCTCCCATGGGCCGCTGGGTCTTTTGGGGGGTTTTAATAGTTGTTCACCAGACAGGCAGGTATAAGGGAAGGACCAAGGTTCGCCAAGCTTAATTAAGTATGGTTAAATTTGGTGATGAAATTGACCCATTCGCCAAGCTTAAGACAAAGAACAATCGACAATTAATGCTATACAACAGAACAAAAAATATATATTCTACAAAATTCGACCAGTCTCGCAGCATCGACGTGTCTTCTTTACAAACACGAACCAATAACTTGCCTGTAGACGCAGCCCCTCCTCCCTTGTTCAAGGGCAAATCAAAATTCCCACGAAACTAGTTTTTCACATTCTTGACTTACCGCATCGTAGATGGACGTCGGCCGACGTAAGACCGCGAGGCCGACGTAATGCTCAAGAGACTGAGGCGAACGTCAAACTGACTGACAGACAGACCGACGGTCACTGAGTTAGCTCTCTGTATGGATCGGATATGACGCTGGAGACTGATAAAGTGTTTTCCGCTCCACTCCTTGCTCTCTCTCAAGTCAAAGTCATGGGACACACAACTGGGGGGCATAAGAACAAGGGTCGTACGTGTCCTGCGTGTTCATCCACATATATATATGTATGTTTATACATATATACTTATGTTTACAATTATTTTCCATATTCCCTCGCTCAAATCACATACACGGAGGGTTTTCTCCGCCACCTCGCTGGGGCAGTTGAAAGTCCAGTCGTCCTGACAATGGGTGATAGCTTATATTTTGAGTTGGAAGTCCGTATAAATGACTGGGTTTTACCCTTCAGCCCGAACCATTTACAATAATATATCCTTTCACTCAAATGCGTACATGTCTCCAAACTTGACCCATTAATTGTAAAAGATTCTTTATCATCCTTATTTGTGCTCGACTCCTTAAACCGAACTGTAGCATGCCCATGTCTGAAGCTAGACAAAAATATAAAAAATTATTAATTATGGTAACAAGAGTGCATTTCATCAAAGGAATCAATGCTGTAACACAAAGCTGCCTGGCTTAGTGCAAAGACTATTTGGGTTCAGCTCCTAAACCGATTATTTGTGCGCTCAAAATCTCTTAAACTACCACACACAGGATGAGTATAGGGGTGTATATATACTAAACTCGAAGGCCTTGCATATCTACCTCACTTAGTTTTCAGTCAAGCTCTTTCGGGAACTCGAGTGCATATTTGCCCCATGAGCCAAGAATCTGAGTCTAATGGGATGAAGCTATAGCGATATGTAATATAATTGGCCGGTTGTCAACAATGGATACTGTAGCAGATATGTTTAAGAGGTACTCAAAATTACTGCTATACCACAATATCAACACAACAGAACCTGCCCCAACTATAAAACACTTCTGCAGGAGCTTCTGTGCATTGTTTCATTTCATCCACTTGGGAACTAGAAGGCTGGAACTCGCGACCCAACGAACGTGAGGCAAAAGCTCTACCATTTTTTTTACTATTCCGTGGCTTGCAAAGTGCAGTAAAGTGTCTTGAAGTACATAATTGACATGGGACAGAGAAAAACATGAGCCATGGAGAAGATTCGAACCTATGCTGTGGATACTCCCAAGCAACACCTTAGACCACTACACCACATGGAATAAAAGCATTGCACCCTGGGATTCAAGTGAATCCTCTAAGATTCCTTAGGCTTCCACTGGTGACACCTAGGGTGTCACACAATATCCTCGTGCACTCTGGCTTGTAGTCTAGGAATTCCACCTCCTACACCTCATGGTCCAGGACGGACCGAAACGTCGTCGTCCCTTCACATTCTAGTGTGTGGTCTGATCATCATACTTTAGCAACGTTATTGTCACTCATCGCCTGCATACGAGAGCAGTATTTACGGGCTATTCATGCCCGTGCCACCTCTTGGGTGGCTTAATCTTCATCAATCGAGAGCAGTACGTCCTAACCAGACGTTATATGATGATATCCTGAACAGTTTATAAATAAAAGTAATTGCGGAACTCCAGTTATTTAATACTTATCATAAATGGTATAAAACCTCGTCATAAGCCAAGGGATTTGTAGATCAGTATTTAAAGGGAATTCAGAAGTAATAATAACACAGCTGATGCCATCTGTCGGCAGCAGAGAACACTATCAACTGGCTGGTCAACAGTGGCCATAAGATACAGCTTACGCCATCTGTTGACATCAAATTACACTTATCACAAATAAGCATACAAAATACAACTAACGCCATCTAGTTATTTTCCAACGCACTATAAATAGTCAAACAGCAACCCATAAGGCAGGTTGTTGTACTCGGGTAGGAGGTTCCAAGCTCTGCCCACAAGATGGTATGGGGTGCATAATCAATGGCATATCATTGGTAGATATTCTTTGTTGACATTCACACAACAGCCAATCACCGGAAGGGATCAGCTAAAGGCTCCATCCACTTATAAATCATCTTTATTCAGCACACCATCCTTGCTAATGACATTCTGCTTCAACTTTAATCTACCTAAAAAGTGAAATGTTAAGTATTTAAAAGTATTAATATAGTGATAATTAAATACTGCAGGATGTAACGGGTGTTACAGAAACATGGGCTGGCTACCTAACTTGTGACTTCATTAGGGGGGGTTACCTCACACAAATAATATTGGCGATACAATGCCTTCGCCCTCTTATTCGTCTACATTATTCAGTTAGATGGAAATTTCTGTCTTGTATAAAACAGAAATTGTTGTTCTTTTGTACAACAACAAGGTTATTGAGCAAAAGGACGTATTTCTTATTTTGCATTTTATTCATATAAGCGTTGGCATTCCCCGCAACAGCCAATCACAGGAAGGTATTTGTTGGAAACTCGGCCTTCAACAAAGCTGATTCCTAATGAACTCTAACAATAAATTCGTTTGATAAACGTGTATTTAGGGTCAAGCTACAGACGAACATTATATGATAACGGTGTTTTAGCTTGCAGCTTCGTTAGACGGAATCCCTGGTCTTAATTTAAAAAATAAAGACTAAAAAGCGTATTTTATTGCTAACTTTTCGAGAAAAAAATCCCAGTCTCATATTTGCAAACATTTACGCATTGATTTTTTTGGCTTAAGTTCTAATCATAATCCGTTTTGCAATCTCAACACCATCTGGCTTGTATCTTGTAACTATCTTCGTTACTTAGCCTCAAAACCTTACATTTGTGTTACATATCCTCAACAGTAGATAAAAAAAGGAATTGCAGAATTCTAGATACCTAATACCAGCATGGTATAAAACCTTATTATAAGCTACCAGACGTATAGATCAGTGTTTAAAGTAATAATAATGCATTATTATTAATGTAATAATATTATTATAATAATAATAATACAGCTGATGCCATCTGTCGGCAGAAGAGAACACTATCAACTAGCTAGTCAACAGTAGCCATAAGATACAGCTTACGCCATCTGTTGACATCAAATTACACTTATCACAAATCATCCAACAAAATACAACTAACGCCATCTGTTTTTTTTCCAACGCACTATAAATAGCCAAACAGCAACCCATAAGGCGGGTTGTTGTGCTCGGGTAGGAGATTCCAAGCTCCGCCCACAAGATGGTTTGAGTTGCATAATAAAAAAAATGATGGCATATCATTGGTAGAAACTCTTTGTTGACATTCACACAACAGCAAATCACAGGAAGGGATCAGCTAAAGGCTTCATCCACTTAATAAATCATCTTTATTCAGCACACCATCCTTGCTTATGACATTCTGCTTCAACTTTAATCTATCTAAAAAGTGAAATGTTAAAAATTTAAAAGTATTAATATAGTGATAATTAAATACTGCAGGATGTAACACAGATGTTATATAAAAATGGGCTGGCTACCTAACTTGTGACGTTATTATTTTGGTTGCCATGATACAAATAATGATACACTGATCTGCCCTCTTATTCGAGTAAATTATTCAGTTAGGTGGAGATTTCTGTCAGGTGCAAAACAGAAATTGTTGTTCGTTTTCACAACAACCTTGTTGTTGTGCACAAGGACCTATTTCTTAGTTTAAATCTTATTCATAAAAGAGTGTTGGTATTCCCCGCAACAGCCAATCACAGGAAGGTATTTCTGGAAGCTCTGCCTTCAACAAAGTTGATTCCTAATGAACTCTAACAATAAATTCGTTTAATAAACGAGTATTTAGGGTCAAGCTACAGAACAACATTATATGATAACGGTGTTTTAGCTTGCAGCTTCGTTAGACAGAATCCCTGATCTTAATTTTAAAAATAAAGAACTAAAAAGCGTATTTTATCTCTAACTTTTCGAGAAATAAATCCCAGTCTCATATTTGGGAACATTTAACATTGTCAACATTGCGAACTATGGTATCTGTGCATGGGGTTCAACCACTGCAAACCACCTCAAGTCCATCATCACCCAACAAAACTCTGCTATCAGAATAATATCAAATTCTGCTTTCAGGCAACACTCAGCCCCCTTGTTTAACTCCCTAAACATGCTAAACATAATCTCACTCCATAAATTCTCTTGTGTCAACTACATTTACAAAACCCTGTTCTTAAATGCAAATCCTGCTCTGAAACTCTTCCTGGACAGATGTAATAGGACCCATTATCACCACACCAGAAATAAATATCTTTTTGATATCCCCAGAGTTAAACTTAATCTGTGTAAACACTCTATGCAAATAAAGGGACCCAGTTTATGGAACTCACTCCCTATTGAATAGAAAAGCTGTCCAACTTTTACATCATTCAAAACCAATACTAAAATGTACCTAATTTCATCTTCATAGTTTTTCACCTTTTGCCTTAAAATTGCACTGTATCTATTGCTACCCAATCTCCCAACCTTTATGTTCCCAATTTGATTATCTTCACCATTGTGATCATTGCTGTCTTCTTATATGTGCTGCCAATCTGCTGTATGGTGTTAATTAATCTTGTTTATCTGTATCTATTGCTACCCAGTCTCCCAATCTTTATGTACCCAATCTGAGCTTCTTTACCATTGTGATCATTGCTGTCTTATATGTGCTGTCAATCTGCTGTATGGTGTCTATTGTTTAAATTACCAATCAAGCTGTCAATGTAATCAATCAGAGCTTTAATATAACAATGTGCTTTAATAAACTTACTTAATTCTCTCATCTCATTTTTCTCTTACAATGTATTTGTTATCATTTATCAATTCTGATAGAAATTACCCACTTAATATTATCTGTTAGATTAAGGACCTGCCCGAAACGCTGCGCTTACTAGTGGCTTTACAAGATTGTAAATACTGTACTATCCAATGTATTCTCACAAACCCAATGTACCTTCTTGTATATATATAAATAAATAAATAAATAAATAAATAAATTTACGCATCGATTTTTTGGCTTAAGTTCTAATCATAATCCCTTTTGCAATCTCAGCATCATCTGGCTCGTTATTGTAACTATCTTCGTTACTTAGCCTCAAAACCTTACATTTGTCTTACATATCATAACAGTAGATAAAAAAAAGTAATTGCAGAATTCTAGTTACCTAATACCAGCATGGTATAAAACCTTATTATAAGCTACCAGACGTATAGATCAGTGTTTAAAATAATAATAATACATTATTATTAATGTAATAATTTTATTAAAATAATAATAATACAGCTGATGCCATCTGTCGGCAGAAGAGAACACTATCAACTAGCTGGTCAACAGTAGCCATAAGATACAGCTTACGCCATCTGTTGACATCAAATTACACTTATCACAAATCATCCTACAAATTACAACTAACGCCATCTGTTTTTTTTCCAACGCACTATAAATAGCCAAACAGCAACCCATAAGGCGGGTTGTTGTGCTCGGGTAGGAGGTTCCAAGCTCCGCCTACACGATGGTTTGAGGTGCATAATAAAAAAAAATGATGGCATATCATTGGTAGAAACTCTTTGTTGACATTCACACAACAGCAAATCACAGGAAGGGATCAGCTAAAGGCTCCATCCACTTAATAAATCATCTTTACTCAGCACACCATCCTTGCTTATGACGTTCTGCTTCAACTTTAATCTATCTAAAAAGTGAAATGTTAAGTATTTAAAAGTATTAATATAGTGATAATTAAATACTGCAGGATATAACACAGATGTTATATAAAAATGGGCTGGCTACCTAACTTGTGACGTTATTATTTTGGTTGACGATTCAACATTTCACCCACCACTCCAGTCGAGAATGCAGGATTCAATTAACCTGTCTTCTTGATGGGTCTCTGATCCGTTTGGGACAAAGTTGTACCAGTGATTTACATCCATGTACTGTAATTATTGGACTAATCTGTTTTATTGTTTTACTATTTCAGTGTCACCTGATTGATTAGTAGAACGGATAATGCGGCAGTCGACCAAGGCGAACATGCAGGTATTCCACATCAGTTAATTTTTTCCACCAGGAACATAGTGTAATCCCGTATAGAGTGACCAACATGGATAGTAGAATTATAGGATATTATAGAGCAATTAAGGTTGTAACGTACGATTATGTTACGTTGTTGGGTAGATTAGATACACATTGTTTAGTGAGTTTTCATATTTATTTAGTAGTCCTGGATACAGCAGTGTCTTGGACGTTGAGACGAATCCTGGAGCAGAGCTGAGTGTGGCCATAGTCGCGGAGCTCTATGTGGGAGAGCGTTGTAGCTGGATGAGGTCGTAGTCTGCTGCCTGCTCTGTGTCGAAGCTGTAGCGTCTTGGGTCGATTAGAACTGCCTACACCGAGTACTACATTCTTGACTGGAGACTGTACTGGTTTGCTATTCTAAAATTGCTGGCTTATATACGGTTACAGTAAGTAGGAGTAAGTAAGATAGGAGTAAGATAGGAGGGTGGAAAAACCGTTACCTGTAAATAGGGATATGGCTTATATCTCACCCTGTCCCTCTGTGGGTGGGGACAGGGTGAGGTAGATAAGCTATGGTTTAAGTATTTTTTCAGAGATGCAGCTTCTGGACTCGACTTAAAATGTGATCGTTAAGACTAACTATTGGATCCCAGATACGTGTTGAAGGCCTCGTTATCTCCCATGATTGCTGTAATGCTAACAGAACAGCATTTAATGAGTCTGTCATTATATATAACAGAGAACGGGAGACCTCTCGTCACGCAGGGTGCAACCGCACCTCCACATTTCTCCAGTATCATCTATTGATACTGGTAATGGCTCAAAAGGGCCACCACTTACGGGCTATTCATGCCCGTGCCATCTTTTGGGTGGCTTAATCTTCATCAATCATATATAACAACATTATAATCAGTCACAATGTGAGGAAGTCATAATCGTCCACATATTCTACAATTTAGCTGTACTTTGACTCTAGCATACAGCAACATTAGTTTTCTGTTTTAATGTGTAGGCAGATGCTTTTTTACATAAAATAATACAGTACCACGTAAATATCCACCATTTGATTCACGCCGTTTTCTTTTTCTTATAGCCAATGAATACCACTATAACCAGGTGTACTTAAAGGATTTTGTAAATAAAACTCAAAATCTATACTGTCAGGCTTATATTTTTTGTTCTCACAACTTTTAAGAACATAAAATATATAATAAATTTAAATCATTCAATCTTCTCTATTCTAATTATGCATGGGTTCACAGAATACTTAATTTGTCAAGACGATTAGTGTCTCTTCCATAACCACTGCCCACCAAAATATAGTGAAAAGCCTTAAACTTCTTTTGTATAGAAACTGACTAAACCCATAATATTTTGGTATTTTCCCTCCAAATGGAGAGCAAGTACTCTTTTTACACAATGATTCTGAATATACATAGATATATATCTACCAATTAAAAAATATATATATAAAATGAGTTGTATATACAATACTATATGGCCAAGCTGGGTTCTGTAACCTTACTTGTATGGCATTGCATCATGGAGGAAAAATTATGTATATATAGATTAAATATTGCATAACATTTAAAACACAAGCCAAGCAAATTTCAAGAGGGGTATTTCACTTCCATAAACATTAATGCATCGTAAAATAACAGATTGTGTTTGTACGACTACAAATAAAATATAATTTCTTAAGCTATTGGCTGCAGGTGAAAGGAGGAATGGCAACAGTGTGTTGAAATACTGTCTGCGATGGAGTAATGTGACTAAATGCTTAACCTCAAAGCGCTTACATCTGTATTCTGAAGAGTACGTGACGTATCACTTTTTGAATGAATGAAGGGAGGATGACCAAACCACAGATCAGAAGATGGAGAAGCGATGACGTTTTGGTCCATCCTGAACCATTATCAAGTCATATGATCGACTTGACACTGCTCCATCATGGATCGAAATGTTATCTCCTCCATCTTCTGAGTTGGGGTTAGATCATTTCTTCAGCCACATTATTGTGACTCATCGTCTGCGAATGAATGATGAGTTATATTGGGTTTCAGTAGTAGTTAGGTTCATTCTCTACTCACAATCAGGAATCCCGGATTTGAATTCCAGATAGGACAAATAGTTGAGCATGTTTCCTTTCACCTAATGAATCTGTTCCTAGAAGTAGATAGGTACCTGGGAGTTAGGACAATGTTTTGAGGTTGCATCCAGGTCAGTAGTTCAACCTTGGGGAAGAGGAGGAAGAACTGCTTCCTCCCCTAAAGTACCAAGGGAGTGAGTGAATGTGTGTGTGTATCTATCTATATATATCATTAAGAATTCTATTTGACCCGGCCATTATTCGAACCCATGCCATCCAGGACCACCCCTAAACATACACAGTACCGTAACCACCGCACCAATGATCGTCTATAAGGATTGATCAGTCCTGGTGCTTAGTATCTAAGCTCCACGACTGATCAACCCCTGACGACAGTCGTGGATCCATTTGGAGTAGTGGAGCTTAGTAAATAAGGACATTTTATATATCTTACAAACTCAATTTTGTCTTACAGTACTGTACTTCAATACAGTACATTTAAATTAAAAAAATGGACTACAGTATTACTACTTACCCAAGAAAATGAAACTTTATTGAAAATAGGGTTACCTAGATTTACAAATAGCTAATATTTTGTGTTATTAATAAGAAAACTGGCTATTAGCCAATGGTAAGTGAGTAATTAGCCAATTAGTAAGTACAGTAACCAATGTAGGAAGAAAAAATTACATGTTATTGTAATAAACTTTCAAAATAAAATTACAACTGTTCAACCCCTAACTGTACTTTCATAAACACTTCAAAATGTGTAATTTTTTTTACAGATCGTTCTACTTTTAATTAGGGACACTGCTCAGTGGTCATGCTTAAAAAAACACTAAAGGTTGATAAAATGCTAGGAATAATATGGGCAACATCACATTTTAACATTTAAATGCAATATGCATTACTATAAACACTCGATTTGGCTCTTCGTTACATAGAAATGCACGCTTCGAAAACACATTGACTCAAATTCACACAAATCTCTGCTCCCAAGACTTACTTGGGAGCTCACACCGGTATGTCAAAATTTCCAGTGCCTCCCTTCACCTTGCATTTGGCCTTCAGAGGAAATTGACTCCCCTTCTCTAGCAATAGCAAAAATACTGAATATTTACAAATTCATCATTTGCTTAATTCTGTTCTTCGTAGGCATATTTTAACTAGAAAATCTCATTTTTTTTTTTAACATTATTGTTTGAGACTGAATACTGAAAAAATATATATTTTATAACCCAGCCAAATAAGATGAGAAAAATTCAATGTGGAAAATCCCTCATTGCCTGCCTGTCTATACCCCAAAATCCAATAAAATAATAATTCAATGAAGAAATATAATTATATGCTAAACACACAAATTGCAGTTTATTATTTTGGTATAGTAAATGCCTAAAGAAAACTTTTTCACACCAAAAATTATACCTTTCATAATAATATAATTTATATATATTTATATATCCACTATAGCTTTTGTTACTATACAGCAGCAGTGCCAGTGCCTATTCAGAGCCCAGTAAACCCATCAGTCTACTCCAGTGAGTTTACTGGGTGACCGTCCTAACACAGCACTGCAACAATCCATGACCCACAAGTTGCCTTCACATTACTTATCCATCATTTTAATGCATAGCTAAACACTGTATTTATATTCCCTAAATGGTCTTAATCTAGAAGTACACTTAATTACAATGCAGTCTATAACTGTGATGGTCCAACATATAATTAATGCAGTGTATCAGTGCTTAACAATAACTTACAAGCAGGTCTTCGTTGCTGTTGTTGATTATCATCATCTTCAGAAACAAAATATTCAAATTCAAACATTACATGTATTTTTCTTTGAACTTTATTATTTCCAGAAATTTGCTAATTAAAAAATGCAATGAGTATTTGAACAGTGATGCCTTCGCTTTTCTGATACTATGTATTAATACATGTTGGTGCAGGGTCAAGTTGACAGTGCATGTAATCGCCCACTTGTGGCCAGACAAAACACAATCGCTTAAAATGTAGCATAAAAACTAAAAATAATTTAGGATTAAAAATAAATTACATCGGTATGTGCATATATGCAAGATATATAAAAAAGAATTGATTGGTTCAACCATGCTGACAGTGTCAGTGAAGAGAAAACTGTCAATTTTTAAATGTCATAATTTAAAATGATTTAAATTATGAGCAGTCATAAAGCTGATGATGAGAAATTAAGGCAGGACCTGATATGTTGAGATGAAGGAACCTTAAGCACAGAAGAGGAACAGTTCCCAGTCATTACATTAATTGACTTCAGTGATTTATGAGGAGTATAATGTTCCTGAGCTTTAAGCAGGCTATCTTTACAAGGATTTTAGTTACCATAAATACCCTGTATTTATAGTATGTATATAGTTTCAGGTAACTCTTACCTGACACTGTTTATAATCCAGAAAACCTCTGACCCTTTATCCCAGGTGACCATAACATTAGGTTGTAATGTTGATGAACACTGTTACACATTTTAAGATATTACAGAGGAATTGAGGATGGTGTGTATAATATAAATATAATAAACATGTTTATAGTGACACTTGATCCCTTTATAATAAAGCTTTAACACCCTGTCCAATAATCTCTTGGATTGGGCCAAAAATTCAGCCTCCAATATATTTTGTATATTAAAGATATATATCCACTGATTTAATTGTAGTATCAAATGATGGCTAAACCTCTCAAGTTAATACTGTCTATTGTTCTAAAATTTATTTAAAATTTGATTTTATACCAATAAGAGGAAAAAAATGCTTGTGACCTAGGACTGGCAACCTTTTTTTTTTTAAGAATTAATTTGTATTGCCTACCAACCACTTGCATGCTAGCTACCACAGTACTAACAACATATTTGATTACCACATAAGCGAAAAACGTTTCCTTGCCACTGATTATTTCTCGGTGTGTCACCTTTCTCTCACATGTGAGGATCCAGAATATATTTAATGTAAAACAAATGGTGATTACAGTATATAAAAAAAAAATTGGAGTAACAACAATAATGATAAATGATATTTCACCAAGACCACAGTTTGAAGGTGGCCTTTTAAATCATTATATCCTCAGGACCATGGCTTGAGTCTTCTTTCTTTTTTAGGATAATTATATCTTTAGGTGGTCATATTCCATTGTACTTAGCACTTAATCCCAATCTGAAATGCTAGTAATTGCCCAAAGAATGTCCTAAGCCACATATGGTAATAATGAAGTATGCACAACTTGCACAAAATGATATATCTATGATCAAACATTGAAGCCTTATGATTGTATCGAACCCGCAACCCTGTGTGTGTGTGTGTGTCTAGGGAGTTCAGGAAAGTGGGCTTGATCCCCTCATATGGCTTCAATATTTTTGTAATGGAGAATAATACCATTTAAGTCAATTGCAAATGCAAAGCCATAAATATTACTCAAGATGTCACCATCAAGCCATGGTACTGAAGAAACAGTCATGGATTTCCAATGTTGCCCTTCAAATTACAAATGTGCACATATGGGAAGATACTACAGTATTCTATACTTATACATTGCAGATAAGACTTCATATATGCATGACTTATAGGGCAAACAACATTCATACAAGTCTTGTGATGCATCTTATTATGCTTAATGCAAGTGAAGTATAAGAGATTTTACATTTATCCAAGTAATATACTTCACTACAGTTTTTACAATTTATTTGCATTGGCTTTATAAATAAAATGTTCTACGTCTGCACGCACTTTTTGAGGCCAAACAAAAATTGTAAGACTTCATGAAATAGGGAAAAAAATGGTGAATGGTGACTGATACACAGACCACTGAACATCATGATACATTTCTTTAACACCCTATAAAATGGAATATAGTTCCTTTTAATTATGAACTGTACTGAAATTTAACTTTAAAAAAAACAGGATAGACCCAGATAGATTTACGATCCTTTTTTTTTCTTAAGACTGACAACATAGCAATTTCCCAATCATGTCTAAAATTACAAATGCACTGTATTATCTTCTATTCCCCCAGCTCTCTAGCAGCCTCTATTACAGTACTGTACCTCATAAACCCACATGAGAATGTGGAAAACACACACACACACACACACACATCCTGAAGCTTTAGACTTTAAATTATTGATTTGCAAACAATGTGAAATACTTAAAATAAGATGGTAATATATACAATATACATTAAAAGCTTGAGCAATATCTCTATACGCAGCTTTGCATCAATGTGACGGTGCCTTCCTCACTTTATCAAAAATTTGTTCAGTTTATCAAAAATGTTTATAAAACTGTTTCTTTAAATTCTCATATACCTGATTTCCTGAGATGAATCTGCATCATATATTTGTCTCTACTAAAAAGATGATGAAACCCAAAGCACCGATTCCCATCATTAACTTTGTAAGTAAAAATACATGGTCTACTTGCTTTCCTACCTGTCATCTATATGGCCCAGAAAGTGCATGGATGACTAGAGCTATTTTCAAGAACTAGCTTCCTCAGCATTTTGTCCCACAAATGAAAACCCTTGGGAACAGCTGACCTGCCAAGTGATAGCAAAGTGGTTTTATTTCTGAATAGCAGGTAAGAGCTAATAAGCAACAGAAACAGCTGTCTCCTAATAAGATTTCCTTGATCCAACATTGAAAGAAAAACAAAACAAAAATGCCAAACAGCTCGGTGATGATCAGGATTCTATTACAAAATAATTAAGTAATATTCACCTTTCAGAATACACTGGATAAATGTTGGTTGTCATCTGGCATGTTTGCTGATGAAGACAATCTAGCAGATTTTGAAGGTTTTGTAGCAAAAAGAATTAGTGAGAAAAAGAAATTATGAAAAAGATTTTCATGCATATATTGGGGATATAGTCCCAGGAAATGAAAATGGGCACAATCGACTTGATAATGGGCCAGGACGGAGCGAAACGTCGTCGTCTCCTCATCTTCTGGTGTGTGGTTTAGTATTCAGGCACTGATATTGCCCAAACGTGAGGCCAAAATAGATCAGTGATAAATTATAATAAATATATGCTGATCAGGCAGCCCATTCAAACAATTTGCCCCAGCATCAAATTCAAAGTGGTTTTTATCTAACCTAGTGAGTTTTTTAATCTAGGCAATCCACTTAACTTATCAAGGCCAATGCTCATTAATCCAAGGGAATATTAATACTAGAGTGCTTTTAATTGTACTAGAACACTGGATTTTTTACCGTGTGGTTGATTGGCATCAAAATTGCGATGCCTTAGGGTGAAGACAGACTGAGGCAGGAGGATGAGTAAGATGATAAAGAAAAGTTTAAAGTAACCATTCAAAACTACAGTGAAAGCATTGTAAATTTGAATCCAAACCCGATTCTAGTAGCAATCCCACGACCGGACTGGCAATCAAAGGAGAAAGTGAGGCGCCAATAACAAACTAAGGGCACCCACTCTCAGGCGATCCAAAACCCAAGAACCCAGCAGGATATTTCTGCTCCTATACCTTTTAAAGTGTGAAAAAGAAATCCTTACCAGAAATACCAGATGAGAGAGTTATGATTTTACTCTATAAAATGTCATCCATACTTCCATGGAAATAAACACTCCATTTACCTGGGCTCTAGGAGACTCGAACCGCAGACCACACATGGTCCACAGTTCAAGGTCCCAATAATAACTTTCCTTACTAACACACACATATCACAATAGCATGATTCAAGTAAGTTCAGTAGAACTTTTGGTTGCAATTCTTTTACCATGTCGTAGCTCAGTCGATTAAGGCAGCGTCTGGGATGCTCTTGGACGTAGGTTCGAATCCTTGTCACAGCCCATGTGGATTTGTTCATTTCCTTATTAAGACTACTCAATAGCTCAGTCGATTGAGTTTCGGCCTCACACATGTGGGGTCCGCAGTTCGAGTTTCGAGAGCCCAGGTGAATGGAATGATTATACACCGAGACAGAAAGACTGTTGGGCTTATCTATGTTACCTTCCCACAGGATGCAAACTACAAACTACAAACATAAGTCTCGGGTAAGTATTTGCTATTAGGTGAACAAGAGCCATCAAGTGCATATAAACATACCCAAACGTCTCATCCTGCCTGAGAATCTAACTCGGGTCCATTCAATTCATCTATTACCTATCCAAGAGGCAACTCTTGGATAGTTGAAAGTTATATTGATTTGTGGTAAAAAATAGTTTAACAGTAAATTAATAGCAATTGAGAGACGTAAAATATATGTTTGAGATATGACAAGAAATATTCATCTCCAAATTAACTGAGAGACTTGAAATGTGATAGGCTAAATTAGGAATTTGTGCAAGTTGGAAGACGAGTAAACCAAAAACAAAAAAGAGCAACAGTGATGGACAAGCTGAAAGAAATGTATTGAGTAGGAAGGACTGATTACCAGACCTTCGAGATTATGAAAAGAAGTGGAGTTTAAAATAAAAATTAGTTTGATATGAAAATAATGTTATTCGAAAAGAATGTATATTTAACATTTTATGCAGTGTATATGAATGAATTTGAGAGGTAAAAAGATAATGAGGTTGATTCGGGTAAATTTTTTAGATGAGAGAAGGAATAACTAACAATTAAGACAAGATAATGGAACAATGGAAATGGAACACTTTACCCTAGTTTTTTAAATGACTGATTAAATATCATCATCACCTTTATCATGTGGTGGAGGTATATTTCAGTTAAGATGTGTCAACATGGGGAAAGATCCTATGAACAGTGAGGAGTAGTGCTCTCGGGCATGTTACATTCCGAAGCTGGTGACATGCTCAACTACTATATGCATCACTCTGTTTCCATCCAACCTGTCCTCTCACCTAACATATTACAATTTATACATTAAAATAGGACATAATAGTGAAACTTACAGTACTGTAATAATGACATTTTCTAGGCCTTGGAGTCTACAGGTTAGGTGGGTTGTGTAAGGGCGTACATTCCTGGTTAGGCAAAACATTTGAATATTTTATGGAATGACAAATTGAGAGAACAAGCTGCGCTGTCAGTGGTCTGACAGCACTTCCATATAGATTCTGGGTTAATGCCTCCTCACCAAATGAAAACAGAGAAGCTACTGTGGCTAATGATAATGATGGAGATAAGGTAATGTTGATATTTAGGCACAGGGCCAAGGCCAAGTACCAGTGTATAATGGTGGTGATGATGACTACTGATGATGATGGATGCCCCAGTGGTGATGACTGCTACTAATGATGATGATGATGATGATCCATAATGTTCTCAGATAAACACCAAATTTGTAATAGATGACAAAGGCCTATAGTGATTTTGCCCTTAGCTTATAAAATACAAATAAAAAAATTCTTTATATCTGTGAGTTTAGAATAGCTTCCATAGCCTCAATAAAGATACTGGTTTCCTGATTATTGCCATCTGCCACTGTTGTAGCTGTTGTAGCTACTGTAGGGTTCTGTTGAACCTGAGGGGCAGCAATGGTTGTGGTAGTGGTAACAGACGAGACAGGTGGCAGAGTTGCAGTGGGTCCTGCAGAAGTAGTCACAACCACAGCTGTTCTTGGTACTGGCCAAGCGTTCTCATTTCCATCACCTTGGCCGAGATTTTTAATAGAGACAAAGAAAAAAAACTAATTTATTATTATTACATGACAAGAGACTTTGATTAACTAAAAAATTATGTGGCTTTTGAGAAACATCATTAAGAGTCTGGTCAAATATATATATAAATATTTGAATGCCTTTTAAACCCTGGGAAAAACAGGGCATAAATTGCGCAAGTGGCTCTATAGATTTATGTAGGAGATCTTATATGAATTTCATCATAGGTTTGCATATAATTTTGTTTATTTACATGTGTATCTGTTACATGTATAACTTCTGATAAATAATTATTATGGATAATAAAAAACATTACATCAATACATTTAAATTTATTCCCTGTCAGTTCATGGTAAGATAAAGTGAATAGTCTTTCATATCTTCTAGATCCCTCAAAAGAGTTCAGATAGGTAAGGTTAAGGACCTAATTACTAAACCGAATCAATGGGTATAAAATCCTCAAATTGGAATGCTTATCAACCTCAACCATCAACTGACCAACCAAACAGGATCTGTAATAGCCACACCAGAGCATAATTAATTTTTGTACAAGTTATGAAGCTCAATGTCTGGGACAATAATACATAATAATACCTGTATTGCATTAGTACACTTATGTCAAGCTGGGTGTTGCAAAATGCTTAGTGAAAGGAGGCACTGGAAGTGTTATGCCTTCATTTATACAGTCAAGATTTCAACTAAGAATAAATAAAGAAACTGCTCCTACAATTCCCCTATTCCTTTCATCCTTTTTTGAAACTTTATTCAATACACACAATGGAGTAATTATACCTTCATTAATTATTATAATTTCCATTTAATAAGTTCTGTATTCTTAATTTTTTTTCATTTTACCCCACACAGTCACACTCGAATAGAACAGGATAACTTTCACCTAAGCTGTGGTGTATACTTGGGAAAGGTACTCAAGTGATTATCACGTTGCAACCAGCCAGGCCAGTCTGATAGCAAGCAGTGACTATGTCAATGTAGGATAACAACTTGTTTAAAGCCTAGTGACAAAATAGTCCTGATGGATCCTACTGGCTCTGAGAGAAACCAAGGAGGTATAATTCAGAAGACAAAAAATCTACGAAAACTAAAATTATCTCTTTTTAGGAAATATGTTCAAATATAGAAGGCTTCTGAAAATGTTTGCCTTACCTTGATTATCTCCGTTTTGTCCTACTATGCCATCTACCACGTGGATCTGTGCAACGTGGGTTCCTCCAAGTAGTGTGTCCATCGTCTGCTGATACTTGAGCTTGGCATGCATCAAGTCTTTATATAGTTCACGATATGCTTCGGTTGTTCCAGGTTGCTGCAGAAAGGTTAACACATCAGCAAGAAAACAGTAAGTTGTTTAAGTTATACTGTAATTCAAAGTTAACACTGTGTCTATTATTATCTCTGCACATGAGGGAACCGATAACATTGTGACTCCTATGCTATTCATACATCACATTGTAAACCTACTTAACTACACAAGCTTAGGAATGGATGGTAGGAAAGAAATAGTGGGAATAAAGTAATATTTTACAGGAAGTAAAACAAAAAATAATTAGCAAAATACACATGAGTTAAAGGGATGTGAGCAAGTACTCCTTCAGTATATGAAGTACTGAAGGGAGTGTGTGTGTATTTCCCACCAACAGCAGAGCCAGTCGTCAGTACAAGCCACTCTACAGTACTAAACTGGACTGTGTTCTTAAATACTTTTTCTTATTAAAAAGTCTTTATTAATATGGTATAGATTTTGCTTGATTAAAATGCTTAACACAAGAGACATGAGAAATGTGAAAAATGCATAAAATATTTAGTAAGCAATTATCAAAAGAAAGCACCAAGCCAGGGAGACTTTTTTTTTGGCATTTCATGTAATGCAAAGAAAAAATTAATTTGAAAACTGACCTTGTATGTAAGCCCCATGATACCTTGCAAGATTTCACGCACTTCCTTGGCTCTGGCTTCTGTGTCATCTTCTTCCACCTTCATACGCTTTGTTAACTGTGCGACATTTAATTTCTCTTGCTTAACGGGATAATATACTCGCTTGCTGGAGCCTGGTTCATTGTGACCATAAAAGTCATTCTTCACAAATAGACGTTTTGCTCCTTGCTGAAAAATGCAAAACCCCCTCACATTATTACAAAGGATTTAAACTTATTATTATGAAGGATTTCATTGCAAATACAATGTGTCCAAAATACAATACAAATACAATGTACTTAAAAAAACAGTAGAGTATACTGATCTTTTATAAAATAAAATTGGAAGGAAATACATCAAATATTTTTAATGTCACATTCTACAATATTTGTACTTTGTACTTTGTTGTGGAAACAGTGAGTCCTTTTTTTCCATGAGGGATGCATTCCAGAAAAGTCTTGGCACAAGCAAATTCACATACAATAATTTAAGATTATACTGTATAAGAAATAAGAAGGTGCAGTGCAGAGATCTTTGAAACTCTACTTTTCTCAACTCCCCTCTAACGAAACCTACCAGAACATTACAATTAAGAACTCCTGCTACCTCTCAGCTGCAAATATTATTAACAGCCTGGTTGACTAGACCACCAACCAGGAGGCCTGGTCAGAGACCGAGCCGCAGGGATGTTGATCCTCAGAATCATCGAAAGGAAAATGAAAGTATCCACAGACGGAGATGAGAATAATCACCACTCTAGAGTCTCAGATAAACTGCCACTGCAGAACATTTGGGAGGCATCATGATATGTGAATCCTTAAAAATTATAAAGTGCATGAAAACCCCAGTGTTAGCCTACACTTAGGAAATCTAGCTAATAAATGCCTATGTCATGTTGAATGATTTTCATAATTTCAAAACATCACAAAAAATTAAACAAAATAATCATGACACAGTAGTTCATAAATATATATAAAAAAATTCTTTAATGATTTAGATATTGAGCTGTTAAAATGTTTTCAGTATTTTATTTGAATTTTCTATACAGTAACCAAATTTAATGTATTTAATGAGATGAAATATTAAAAAAAAAGAACGAGCACAATAAATTACTGCTGCACTATATTTACGATGAATCTAAGACACTTTACATAAAAGATTTAAGCATGACTGGTATGAGCACACTGACAAGCTTAAGCAGCAAGTGATGAGTGATACTGATTAAACCTTAATGCATAATTTGGCTGTATTTTTACACCCCAATCATTCTCACTATGTTAATAGTTATAGTTCTGAGTAAACAGGAGGGAGCTACTAACCTTTGTGGTGCCCTGTTGCCAGATACAAACAAATTAAATAACAAAATTAGCAACAAACGTCAAACATTTTAATATATGCTCACAATTTATTGTGCAATATTGATACATTCAACTTCACATATATAACAAACAATAGGAATTTATTGGAAAATCATTGATTCCATATATAACACTAATTTATTTGCAACATTATCAAGACAATCATTAAGATATTTAATGATTCTTCAGCTTACCAGTCCAACCGAGTGACCAAAATGGTCAGACATTGCAGGTACTGTGACGTAGATTATTCGATCTTTCTGTACAGGAGCCTTGGACTTCAATGCATCTTTAAGTTGACGTGCGACAGCAATGCGATTGTTTTTTGAGTGCTCAAAAAGCTGTTGAATAATAGTAACACTGTAATAGTAATCATTTATGACATTATTTACAAACTATCACAAATAGTATTTTAATACAAGGTTGTCTTCATTAAAAGTTACACCTTAGCCCAAGAAATGCTTCAATTATGTAAAATAATGTGAATAAAAAGACCACATAGTGGATTTTGCTCCGATGGAATTTGATCAATGGAAAGACTGGAAGCAATGGAAGAATTCTGATCCAGTTACTATCAGATGTATTGAATTAGCTATACAAATCAGAAATCCCACTATACCACATCTGTGGATTTTATGAAAATAATGATGGTTCAAGTCACCATAAAGAGCAGCTTTCTGAGAAGAATCATTTAATTGTGTAATCTACTGTTATTGAAAATCAGATTCACACTTATATAGGCAGAACAGCATTGCCACCAAAGACACAAAAATCTTTTAAAGTGTACCTGCAAAGTCACTAATGTGCTAGAGAGGCACTGGATGGAATGGAGGCTAAATGGAGTTCAGTATGACCACCAGCTATACATTTATAGACCTAATGGCCCTACCAAACATATACTTGGCATTACGAGTGACTGCCAATGAGGAGGGGGGCCTAGCTTACTGCTCATTGCTTGCTTAGCCAACCCAGCTGGCCACCAATTGGTGGGAGGGGGGGGGAGATATCAGGTGGTCATTTATTTTGACTGGTACAGTAGTTTGAGTTCCCTTTAGCAGTTCATGGGACTTCATTATTTTTTCCTTGAGAACAGATTCTTCTGAATATTTGTTATTCATTCCAGTTTCATTTTATCACTGGTGATTTCCAAGTACTGTACCACTACATGGTCCAAACAAGGGGAGCTGTACATAGTCCTTGAAGCACTGACACAATGTGAGGATTATGTGTATAGTGATTGGTGGCTACAAGGCTGTAAGATTCAACAAGGTATCAAGTGTGTGAAAAGATGCAAGGAAAAGCAGTTAGCTTCTGCAGAAGATAGTGAAGAATACATTTCAAAATTTGAGGAAATAATACAGGATGATTCTTTATATCCCAATGAAATTAATGATGCTAAAGGAACAAGTTTATATTGGTGCCATGAGGGTGACTGTGATGATACTCCTGGGTTCAAGGCAAAGAAGGAAATTCATTGTTTTGCTGTGCCATTGCAGCTGAGATGTATAAATAGAAATATAGCTCAGTCTACTGCATGAATGTCCAGTCATGTTTCACAATTGGTTAGAAGGTCATTTTGTACCTGAGGTGAAAGGTCACTCCAACAGTGTTAGCTAACCTAACCTAAACATCATTCCAAGGTTGTATAAGGAAACACCTGGACCCTTGGAGAGTATTCATGTTATATAAATTTTTACTCTTATTACCTATACTGTACAATGAGCTTTAGGAGATGCAGCTCAGAAAAACTAATTAATATTAATAGTAATATTCAAAATGCTCCATAAAAAGTTAAATATAACTAACCAAAACAAAATACATAGTAAAAGCTTTAAATAAATAATACTGTATATTTTTTTCATGCTGGGCAATAAAACTACTAAACTAACCTGGAACTCAGGATAATATATGACTTCCTTCATGATGATGGTGGCAGTACAGCCAACCTTATGGGTTCGACCAGCCTTCTTTTTCTTCTTGATCATTGGCTTCATGTGCATGGGATCCTCATCATCCCCCCCAGCATCCCCGACACCTGCCTCACCGATCACACCTGCTCCAGACCCAGTCAGCTGAAACAGCAATTTAGAGTAAGCCATATCTGCTTGATACCTGCTTGATGGGCTTTTGGGAGTTGTTCTACTCCCCAAGCCTAGCCCAAGGCAAGGCTGGACTTGTGAGTGCTTGATCCACCAGGCCGTTGCTTGGAGCAGCCCGCAGGCCCACATACCCACCACAGCCATCCTACAGTAATACACCACGATGATGAGAATTGAATAAATTATCACATGAAATTTAGCCTGTAACATCTTAATCAAGCCCAACATAGCAATATTACTATTGCTTATCAAAAGGCAAAATGAGAAAAGGGTAACATGAAGTCAATAAGGAAAGGTTGACATTATGTATTAAGATACAGTAAATATATTTATGAAGGATATATTTAGCAAAAGGTAGATATGTTGAATTTTCCTTCATTTTGTTTGATGGTCTTGCAATGTTTGATAGCTGCAGATTCAATACACTGTTTCCTACAAAATAACACCCATGTTACTGAAAGATGTGTATTAAACTAGCATGTATTTCTAAGAAATATTAAAAATATTATGTTGGAATACTGTATACTTTTCATTCTTTCATAAGCAGATCATATGTTGACTAAGACCTAATGGAAATTTTGATGGAAGTTATGGTGGAACAAAATAAAATGGAGGAATTTAAGAGATTTAATATACAACTATAATCATATTTTGTTTATAAATCTCATATATAGTTAGTAGAAGACAGCTCTCCTACCACCTAGGTTAACTTTTTATTGCTAACTTTGTACATTTTGTAAAATCTATCTTAAACAATTAGTTAACTTACATTAAAATATAATTGCAAATCAATAACAGCATCATTCACTAACAATTCTGAATATCAAGTTGCTTCTTAATGTTACACTACAGTGTACTAGACAGCATCATTCACTAACAATTCTGAGAATCAAGTTGCTTCTTAATGTTACATTACAGTGTACTAGACAGAAGTATATGGAAAACTTATCTCTATAGTTTTGCTGTATGACAAAAATTCTCCCAGAATTAAGTCTACTCACATACCAGGAAATACTGAGGAGCTCATATTAACAACACTACAGATTAGAAATGACTAAGGTAATCTCAGCAAGACTTTAAAAATAATAAAATACATTTACAAATTTAACAATATTCATCCAGACCATTCGTTACATAACATTCATAAAAAGTAATAGACTCCAGCTCAACAAGCCACAGTGTATGACAGACAAAATCAGGTGTTTTTTACCCATTGGACAATGAACATAGAACTGCATACCCACCAAAGCTATAAATCCAAATTTAAAATCCTTCTCAAAAAGAACCTTGGAAATAATGGAGAGACCTCTGACAAGCTGCCAGCTCCCTGTCCCAAGCTACGTCACTATGGATTGTGGCCCTCAAATTAATCCAGTTGTAGTGATCTCCTTTCTCCCTTCCACTGTGTATATCTCCCTCATGCAGACACACACTATAGGCCTATACGTGTCCACCTGTAGATTAAAAGATAATTACAGTAACGTGGACAAGTTGGACCAAGTTATCACAAGTCGTCAAGGAGTAGAAGAACTCCCAGAACCCATCTCGTCGTATGCTCCAGGATATATTCTCCTAATAACAGCTTGTCCTCTACAACAGCTCTTGTAATCCTATTAACACACCTCAATTTTGATCTCCTTCTTCTTTCTTCCTCCTCGACCTCTGTACGACTGGCACTGGAGAATCTTGAGTCCCGCCACAAAAAACGGCACGCCACAATAAGGAACTCCCACCGTTTCAAATCTGACTTCGTTTTCGTCATTTGCACAGGCTGAAATGAATACTAAGCATTAATTGTTACAACTACAAGTGAATACTGTAGTTAAAATGAGGAGTGAACATTAGCAATCAGGAGTGAACAGTAGTAATCAAGAGTGAAAAGTTGCAATCAAGAGTAAACAGTTGAAAGTAGGATTGAATAGTAGTAATCAAGAGGGAATAGTTGTAGATAGAAGTGAATAGTAGTAATCAAGGGGGAATAGCTGTAAGTAAGAGTGAACAGTAGCAATCAAGAGTGAAGAGCAAAGAAAAATCGTAAATCATAACAATCATGAGAGAATAATATAAATTTTGATTTATTTATTTATTGATATATACAAGAGTTCTTACATTCTTGTACAGCCACTAGGAAGCACAGCATTTTGGACAATAAAATGAAAATAGCTACAAATTCACACCCTACAAAACAATAATCATATGAAACAAATATGCTCTAAGAACGCCGAATCGCGAATGCAATGACATTTACAAAAAAAAAGAAATACGACACTAGGACATTTAAATGGTCCTACCTGGGACATCAACACAGCCGAAATTCTTGGTGGACCTGAGGAGAGCGTATGTGGTCTTAGTCTTCCTCTCGTGCTCCCGTATGATCTGATCTGCCTCCTCTAGCGACCTTACCTGGTATGTCGACATATTACAAGCATTAACTTCACGTGTAAGAGGCTGAAATTCCCATGAAGAAGTTCTCAAAAGCGTCCCTCCCGCGCGATATGTTTACATACAAAGGGAATCGGTCGCCAGCCAGCGAACGATTGGCCCAGTGGGCGGCAGCGAACGCTTCCAGAGCAAAAATTCGCTAGTGAGTCATAGGCCTATTATCTAAAATTCGATATGCAGTAATGTATTGGTATTTGGGGCTTCAACGAATAGGCGGTGCCATGTGGATTTTTTCAACCTATGGGTGAAAATGCGTATCCTGTTTTCTGTCCTACAGTGTGCACGTGGCTTGTTGAACTTGATTGCTACAATCTTGTAAATACAAGATTGTAAATACATAAGTCTCCCCGTCATGGTGCCTTCTTTTGATAATTACTAACTTGTTGAGCTTGAAGTCGAGGAAGCTGCAGTGAAGAATGCTAATCAAACCCTAGGAATAGTCAAGCAACCATTTGACTTCAACGAAAAGAAGGTAGTTATTCAACTGCATAAATCTCTGGTACAATAATCCAACAACTTGGATTATTGAATCCAAGCATGGAGGCATCATCTTCAGAAAGACATATCTGCTTTGGAGAAAGTTCAATACTAGTCCCAAAAAAATAATTCCAAAACTAAGTCGACTCTCATACCATTAACAGTTTAAGACCACATGGCTAACAACACTGCAAGCCAAGCATGACAGGGCTGATCTCATCGAAATTTTTAGAATACTGAACAGTTTGGAGGATGTTGGTCGAGACAACTTCTTCAAAAAGTCAAATTGTAACAAAAACAATTAGCAACGGTTAACAGCCCAACTAGCCATACTGTCGCTATGATCATGTGAAGGGACAGAAAACAGGATATGCTTTTTCCCCCGCAGTGTTAGGGTTATAAAATGAACATGGTTATACATCTATGGAACCGCCTAGCCGCCGAAGACGTAAAGGCCAAAACACTGCTGAATCACAAAAGCCAGCTCGATAAAATCATCAAGACAAAGTGGGGAGGACCTTTAACAATCCGCCAGCCTCCTGTCCTCATTGAGGCTACTAGAAAGATAGTGGTCTTCAGGTAAATTCAAGTAAATATCTTTACTTGAGTAAAGAACCTTAGTAAATTAAAAGAGAATAAATTAAACCTTACAAAAAAATTGACCGTAAACAAAATCTTTCATGGATACGCCTTAAACATTAAAATTTTGTAACTAGCGTCAAAAGATTGTTATTTGCTTAGCTAAACGAACTATAGGGTTCAGTTCCTGAACCGATTATGTGCCTCTGTAATCCTTTACACCACTGCCCACGGGATGGGTATGGGGTGCATAATAAAG
Organism: Procambarus clarkii; assembly: GCF_040958095.1. Lineage (NCBI taxonomy): Eukaryota > Metazoa > Arthropoda > Malacostraca > Decapoda > Cambaridae > Procambarus > Procambarus clarkii. The sequence goes on from NC_091213.1 coordinate 10,925,996, forward strand.
AAAGAAAGAAAGGAAAAGATACGCCTTATATAGGCAGATATTATATTTTTGGTCGTTAGTGGTGTTCACACGTTGATATGCGTTCGTCGCTGAATGCTGAACCCTGATGCTAAGGGACGCTTGAAACGAACATTTTCAAAATGAACATTAAGGCCAATATTTGATTATGATTATCTGATATATTGTCTCCTTCTGAGTTGATAACACAACGTTTTGTCATTACAAAATAGGAAGTATTTTGACACCAGCAACAGCAGCTGGTAATTTTTTAAGTCATTATTCCATTCAGATTCAATTGATTTTCGTGAGCGAAACTTACTGAAATAAAACAAAAGAAAAGAGAAAATACCTCATCATAGAAGATGGAATTTCAAATTTATCTGGATAACTTGTATATTTATTACATTAACACAATTTCTTTATAATTCATATATTTGTTCCATTTATCCTAACCTTTTGACAGAATATAACATTGTTCAGATTATTCTCATCAACAGCACAGTTGCAGAAGTAGATTCAAATTCACAAAGCTCTACCTGCGTTCTTTAATGCGAGATGACAGATTGAGTTACCTTAATTGCTCTTAACTGAAACGCAGTTGGCCATATATATACTGAGGTTGAAATTAATAAAGTAACAGATGACTGCTGTTATCATGTTATATGATTGGTGACAAATCGGCCACTCACTCAAAGATCGTTTAACGTAGATAACCTAAATGAACTGCCGGAAAGAACTTAAAAGTTTCAGCTGTAGTTGTTCCTATCATTACAGTCTTATGGAAACCTGTATTATTAAATGGATTGTAAATAAGTGTTTTATTTGACTTTCTATTTGCTTAATTTATAATACTAGGAAAGGGGAAGTATGTGGCTCCACCAAAGTATCTCTTCCCCCTCCCTCTCCAACTTTTTTCCCCACCAATCCCTCAGTCCCTCTCCCACTTCCTCTTCCTCATGCACCTCTTTCCTATATGGGTGTAGCAAGTAGATTATCCCAATAATATACTCACTCCAAAGGCATTAGCCTCATGAGAGAAGCAAAGCTCTTCTTGGTACTAATTATGCAACTCAAACCTTTCCCAACTTCCACATACTATTCCTGTTAATCTTTGGAGAACGGTGAGGTGTTGCCCAAGCATAAAAGCAGCAGAGTGGCGAATAATAACTCACGGGAGACATCTCCCGTCACGCAGGGTGCAGTCGCACCTCCACAGATCTCCAGTATCAGCTCTTGATACTGGTAATGGCTCAAAAGGGCCACCACTTACAGGCTATTCATGCCCGTGCCACCTCTTGGGTGGCTTCATCTTCATCTTAACACATTCACAAAGGAGACATCTCCCGTCATGCAGGGTGCATTCGCACCTCCACAGATCTCCAGTATCAGCTCTTGATACTGGTAATGGCTCAAAAGGGCCACCACTTACGGGCTATTCATGCTCGTGCCACCTTTTGGGTGGCTTAATCTTCATCAATCAATCGAATAATAACTAGTCTACTTTCAAGTGTGGTCTAGAACAGACACTTGCGAGATACTGTACCGACGCTCAGTGCTCTCAACTCACACCAAAGTATCACCTGCGTACTTCTGTATATTCAACCAAATATATATATATATATTATCTTAGTGTTTGTATTTATTGTCACCATACTTTACGTAACAATAGAACTGTTACACGGGCTATTCATGTCCGTGCCACCTCTTATGTGGCTTAATCTTTATCAATTGTAGCGAGTAGATTATCCCAATAATATACTCGCTCCAAATGCATTGTTAATATTCCTGTCAACTTTTGGAGATGAATGAAGGTGAGGCGTTGCCCGGGCAACACGGTGAGGTGTTGCCCGAGCATATAAGCAGCGGAGTAGCGAACATTGGCTAGTCTACTTTCAAGTGTGGTCTAGAGCAGACACTTGCGAGATACTGTACCGACGCTCAGTGCGCTCAACTCACACCAAAGTATCACCTGTGTACTTCTGTATATTCGACCAAATATATATATAGGATATATATATATATATATATATATATATATATATATATATATATATATATATATATATATATATATATATATATATATATATATATATATATATATATATATATATATATATATATATATATATATATATATATATATATATATATATATCCTGCCCGAAACGCTTTGCGTAATAGTGGCTTTAGGCATTGTATGTACTAGCTCTATCTATAAAGCCAACAAACTTTGTAAAATCTCTTTATGTATGTATCTTACCTAAATAAAATTATTATTATTATTATATAGTATCTTAATATCTGTGTTTATTTGTCACCATACTTTACGTAACAATAGAACCGTTACAGGTCTGTTTCCAACTGGGGTTCGAATAGAGCCATTACCAGTATCATTAGCTGATACTGGAGATCTGTGGATGTGCGACTGCATGCACCCAACGGAGAGGTCGTGACCTCTCTCCTCTCCCTCGATTGATTGATTGATTGATGAAGATTAAGCCACCCAAAAGGTGGCACTGGCATGAATAACCCGTATGTGGTGGCCTTTTGGAGTCATTACCAGTAACATTAGCTGATACTGAAGGTCTGTGGAGGTGCGACTGCACCCTGCGTGATGGGAGATGTCTCTTGTGCGTGCTTTTTGATTGATAAAGAAACACTTTAGCGCTCCCGGGTCGTAAATAAACGACGCATAAATAGTCGTATTTTCTCCAGTAGGCGCCAGAGCGTCGTAAATTTACGCGCGATTAAAAAAATGTGTATAAAATCCAATTCTAATTCGATCGACATGGGGTTAGTATGAAAATGTTTGCCATTAAATTTCCGTTTTCTCTAATAGGCATATGGCCTATTTAAGAGAACGGCACTGTATTGTAACTTGGTGGAAAGACTATTGTATTGTTGACACGGCGAGGGTAATCGCCCACTTCACACACTCTTGGTGTGAGCCGCGATCATGATTCTATATTTATATGCATATGTTCGTGTAGAGAATTTTTTTATAATTACAGTGATACCAAATTTAACGCTGTAGGACAAGTGTGGAGTTGACAACCCTGAAAAGAGTGGAAACATTTCGTCGCTGTTTGGAGCTCAGAGATCGATGTAATTCTTTAGCTTTTTGTGAGATATAACTCATGCTTTGGTGACATATACATATGTTCTTATATATTCTTATAGATCATTCTATTGCAAACACTTTGGTATAAAAATGAGATCAGTACATCGAAAATTAAGGTCAGGACAGCGAAAAGAGTATGCACTTTTCAGTGTTGCCGCTCGGTCACCCGAAAACGCCGGGCCCATGAGGGGGTACATCCAGTTAAGCCACCCAAACGGTGGCCCTGGCATGAATAGCTCGTATGTGGTGGCTTTTTGGAGCCATTATCAGTATCATTAGCTGATACTGAAGGTCTGTGGAGGTGCGACCGCACCCTGAGTGATGGGAGATGTCTCCCGTGCCGTGCTTTTTGTCTCATCGTCCCTTTTATAACCACTCCTGCACTTCCCCAAATAAGAATGAATCTCTAATGAACTAATAATGATCACCAGCTTGAATGTTTGAAGTTGTTAATTTTAAATCAAATTCACATCCAAATACAACATTCTATTGTAAATTTTGCAACAGAACAACAGGCACAACAGAGCAACATTTGCAATAGACTCGTTCATCAGTCAAGAACTGTTATTGGCCGGTCGACAACTACAATATACAGTATATGTAATAACAAACTAGGAAACCCAACAACCCAAAGCTCCTGACACAACACTAGATGATGTTAAATATTTGCTTTTAATTGACTTAAGATATTGCTCGTTAATGACAAACTGCGTGATTTTAACTTATCGAAGTGTCGACATTTATGCTTTATAATAACTATTAACCTCCAGGATGACATTGATCAGAATATTATTCTGCACAAGTGGCGTCCTCAACCATCACCATGTGACGCCGGATGGGTCGTCGACGCTCCTCTCGTCTTTGACACAAGATTTCCCATCACCTTCCTCGCTCTTCTTGTCTCCTTCTCCCCAACGTACTCCTCGAGCTCCTGGAGTATAAGTCTCAAGACGAGTCTGTCAGGATGTCAGGCGGTTCCCAGCTCCTTCTTACACACCATCTACAGCTCCAACCTCTTCAGTTCTGCCTGTTAGAGCTGTACGTTTACCTTGAGATTTATAAGCTTATATATAACTGTCTTATCGTAACCTCCACCTCAAACGACCACAGCCAGACAGTAAGGAAAGCAACGAAGACTATCTCGGGGTACTAAAGATAATCTACAGCGACAGGATAACATAGCACGACATTGACTCTCACTACGTCAAGTCTGTCACGTGACACCAGCCTCTGATGTTGATGCCTCTCGTCGGTCTTGCCTGTCATATCTTCCTACTTGGGAACCTGTACACTCAAAATTGCTACCTTTAACACTTCCAATATATCCTCAGGATGAATATAGGGTCCACAACTATAGTCACTCGATGTGTATGGGGTCCACTAACAACCGTAGGATGTTTATGGTGTACACTATCAACTGTTGGATAAGTATGGAGTCCATTACCGCCCATAGGATGGGTATGGTGTCCACTACCACCCACTTGTGTGCGGTAGTGAACCCCATACCAATTCTTTGGATGGTAGTGGACCCCATACTCATCCTATGGGCGGTTGTAGGCCCCATACCTATCATACACTTGGTATTGGACCCCTTTACCCATCCTGTAGAGGGTAATGGACCCCATACCTACCCAGTGGACGGTAGTGGACCCATACCTATCCAGAGAGTAGTAGTGAGCCCCAAACCCATCCAGTGGATGGTAGTGGACCCCATACCCATCCAGTGGGTGGTAGTGAGCCCCATACCCATCCAGTGGATGGTAGTGGACCCCATACCCATCCAACAGGTGTAGTGGACCCAATATCCATCCTGTTTGCTGCAGTGTACCCCATAGACATTCAACGTCACATCCTTTTGACGTTTCTATAATCCATTCTCTTCGTTTTTCAAAGCCTAAACTATTGTATATAATGTTTGGTGCACGAACCATTATTATATGTAATAATTTATGAGTGCTTATAATAATTTACTGAGAAGCATCAAGATTTCTCATTAGTGCTAACCTTTAACAGGATGCACTGTAGAATAGTGGTTTAAATCATGGGTTGAAACATTAGGTGACGCAGAATGGAGATTAATTATAACGTTTTTTTTAACTATTTTAGTAAAGAAAGTTTGACCAGACCACACACTAGAAGGTGAAGGGACGACGACGTTTCGGTCCGTTCTGGATCATTCTCAAGTCGATAAAGTAATGGTACATACATTGAAAATGAGTTACCAACATAATGTTGGATTTCTAGATAGAGCTAGTACATACAATGCCTGAAGCAACTATTAATACGTACAGCCTTTCTGGCAAAAATATGGAATATGGAAGTACAGGGTGCGTGTGGTGGTACAGAGACCATGTGCTGGTAGTATTGGACCCAATACCGATGATGATTAAGATTAAGCCACCCAAGAGGTGGCACGGGCATGAATAGCCCGTAAGTGGTAAACCCAATACCCATTCTGTGAGTGTTATATGGTCCCTCTTTCCATTCTATGGGGGGGTTGTGGATCCCATACACATCATGTGAACGGTATTGGTCCCCATACCCATCCTGTGGGCGGTAGTGTAGTGTAATATAACCTAATGGAAACTGACCCAACTATGGGATGGGTTAACCCAAGTATCGCGTTTTCAAAAGGGTCACCCATGTTAGAAAAGACGAACGCCGAAAGAATATTGTTGAAAACATCTTGATAACTTATTAAACCAAAATTTGTTATTAGTCAAAAGAAAGACAGAGACGCGATCTATATCTGTGCTGCTTTTTCAACCATGTTCTCCCCTCTTTTACCTCTATTTTTATTTGTTCTCAACACATTTTATTCTTTTTACCCATTAGTTTTAAGCTTTAGTCATTAATGTTTTTCCTGCCCGAAACGCTTTGCGTAATAGTGGCTTTAGGCATTGTATGTACTAGCTCTATCTATTAACCCAACAAACTTTGTAAAATCTCTTTATGTATGTACCTTACCTAAATAAACATTTATTTATTTATTTATTCTTATATATAAAACCTCTACCAGACAAATATTTTAAGTAAAACCGAAGATATTTGTAGTTGTATAAAGTGGCAGTTTTCGTCGCTCGTCGAGCTCGAAACCCGCTGTATTCATCTCAGAACTATGCCTATTTCACGCAGATTCTTTAATAAACGTAAGAGTTTTATATGTCGCAATAAAGATAGAAATATAAACTTCATTTTAAATACCTTACCATGTGCATATTTAAATTTAAAGCAAAGATAAGTGTACTTTTATAATAGCCGAGCTTCGACCCCGGACAGATCGATCGACGGAGCAGCTCTCACTCTCAGAACAATGTTTAATTCACGTGAATTCGTTAATAAACATATATGTTTTATATGCCTCAAGAAAGATAGGAATATAAGGCTCATTTTAAACACTTTACCATAGACATAATTAAAGTTCTAATGAAGATTCATGTGTTTTAAGGATCGCCGAGCTCCGACCCCCCCCCCCCAGACCGGTCCGTCTAATTACCACAAGCTACACAAGCTTTATAAAGCTTCCTGGCAATACGTTAGTAATGAATAAATGTGATATATTTACTCATTATAATGTTGATGATGAATGTACAACACGAAAAAGACTATACAAGATATAGTCTTGTAGTTTCTGACTAATAAATAATTTTGGTTTAATAAGTTATCAATTGGCTGGATACTGATACCTAGGTAGTTTTCGTGAGTCCGGACACCGGCGATAGGGTGGTATTATTTATTTAACTTAAGAGATATATATTTTTAAATGTTGTCACATTAACGGCTACATCTTCCTTTCTTCTGACATATAGATTTTTAAGGTTAATTAAAATATATGGAAACTAATTATACAATTTATTGGCTAGCTCCACAACATTGACGCTTGGACCGTCGACTTCCTTTGATGCCACTTATTTCATAATGAAATTATATTAGTTTGGAGTAAATATATGTTTTCTCATGTTCTGCATTCAGCACCCACATTATAGTGAGTAAATATACCATATTACTTCATTACCTAAATAATGCTAGGAGGGTTTGAGTAGCTTTGGGTCTTTAGTGGGTAGAATCTCCAATAGATGGGGCGAGAGTCGCCCCATCTCTGGCCCAAGCAAGAGTCAAAACTTAATTTAAAATTGATATATCTTTGTCCTCCAACATGATATATTTCATTTGGTGCAATCATAATAATGTTCATATCTCGGTCTTTCTGGAGGCATATAAGGCTTTATTAGCGTATCTTTGTTAATTACACAATATATCGGCAAGTGCGTAGGCGTCTACTCTCCATGCCCGACAAGCTACTGAACGCCACTATAAAAACATATGTATCTTCACTTGAGCTATAAATATGTCTATTGTAATGTATTTAAAATGAAGCTCATATTTTTATCTTGCTTAAGACATATAAACCATTTATGTTTATTAACGAATTTACGTGAAATAAACATTGATCTGAGAGAGCGTTGCTCTGTCGTTCAGTCTGTACGGGGTCGGAGCTCCGTAATTTTTAAAATACATGTATCTTCATTAGAACTTTAAATATGTCTATGGTAAAGTGTTTAAAGTGAAGCTTATATGTGTGCCTTTCTTGAGACATATAAAACTATTACGTTTATTAAGGACTCTGCGTGAAATAGGCATAGTTCTGAGATGAATACAGCGGGTTTCGAGCTCGACGAGCTATGAAAACTGCCACTTTTATACAACTACAAATATCTTCGGTTTTACTTAAAATATTTGTCTGGTAGAGGTTTTATATATAGATCGTGTCTCTGTCTTTCTTCTGACTAATAAATAATTATGGTTTAATATGTCATCAAGATGTTTTCAGCAATAATAATACCCTATTGGAAGCGCGATACTTGGGTTAACCCATCCTATCGTTGGGTCTGTTTCCTACTGAGGTTCGAATATATGCATATTATAATTTGGCGCCAATTGAAATATTTCCAGATTGTAAGTCATATAATAATTATTATAATTTACTAAGAACTACCAAAATTTCTCAAAAGTAAACTACGAGTCTACAATAGGATGTAGCTGATCCATGATATGCGAATAGGATGGAAAATATTACGCAAATATCTTCGGAAACTTGTGTAATGAATCATTCAGAACCTTATACACCTCATATGTGAGACCAATACTAATGGAATATGTGGCTCCAGCCTGGAATCCACATCTAGTCAAACACAAAACAAATTTAGAATAGGTTCAGAGGAAGAAAATACTGGAGGGACAGGTCCCAAATCTACACAGTAAAATAACAACGTACTGGAGTGAACGACATGGAAGAAAATGCAGAATAGAACCAGTGAAGAGCAGAGGTGCCATGGGCACAATCAGAGAACACTGTATGAACGGTGTTCATACAGTGAATACACTGTATTTACAGTCTCCGTGGTGTAGTGGTAAGACACTCGCCTGGCGTTCCGCGAGCGCTATGTAATGGGTTCGTATCCTGGCCGGGGAGGATTTACTGGGCGCAATTCCTTAACTGTAGCCTCTGTTTAACGCAACAGTAAAATGTGTACTTGGATGAAAAAACGATTCTTCGCGGCAGGGGATCGTATTCCAGGGACCTGCCCGAAACGCTACACGTACTAGTGGCTGTACAAGAATGTAACAACTCTTGTATATATCTCAAAAAAAAAAAAAAAAAAAAACATCAGAGGCCCACGGTTGTTCAACGTCCTACCAGCGAGCATCAGAAATATTACAGGAACAACCGTGGACATCTTTAAGAGGAAACTAGATTGTTTCCTTCAAGGAGTGCCGGACCAACCGGGCTGTGGTGGGTATGTTGGCCTGCGGGCCGCTCCAAGCAACAGCTTGGTGGACCAAACTCTCACAAGTCAAGTCTGGCCTCGGGCCGGGCTTGGGGAGTAGAAGAACTCCCAGAACCCCATCAACCAGGTATGCCAACAGGCTAGTCCACGAGCTGAGAGATATGAGCTATGAGGAAAGATTACTGGAACTGAACCTCACGACACTGGAAGACATAAGAGTTAGGGGAGACGTCATCACTTTCTATACAATTATCAGAGGAATTGACAGGGTCGATAAAGATAAACTGTTTAGCATGGGTGGGACACAAACAAGGGGACACAGGTTTCAGAGTAGTTAATAGATCGAATGCATTAGGCAATGGTGTGGAGGAGGCAGACTATACACAGTTGCAAATGTAGATATGATAGAGCCCAATAGACTCAAGAATCCGTATACCAGTTGACTGACAGCTGAGAGGCGGGACCAAACAGTCAAATCGCAACCCCCATAAACACAACTAGGTGAGTACACCAGAAGTGAGAATGGAAAATTACAATTATCGTTCAAATTTGATCAAACAGACTATTCTGGTGTCTACGGCGATGGAAAGGGTACTATGGGACAGGTACTATGGTACGCGAGGAAGGGTTGGTGCCTGGTGATAGGTAATAACTATAAATCTACCACAGGGAAACTGTGAACATTAGCAGCATAGGAACTATGATCATTATGTCCCTGAGCCCATTATGTGCCTCTGTAACCCTTTCCACTACCTCCCACAAGATGGGTATGGGGTGCATAATAAATGAACTAAACTAAACTATGCGACACAAGTACTATGGTATCCCGAGGACAGGTTGCAGTGTGAGGGGTGAGGACAGTGATATTCTTGTTTGGTCTACCACAGTGTGAAGATGATGACAGTGATGGGCTCGATTTAGTCTACCACAGGGTGAGAGTGAGGGCACTGGTGGCCATCTGAAAGTGATGGGTAAGGACGGAGACCTGCTCGTTCAGCTGGGTAACATCGGGCTCGGCCACTCTCAAGAGGTCTCGTAGGCTAGGGAAGGTGTCCCACAGGTATCCGTTGATAGAACTTGGTGCCAGGAACACGTGACTGCAGGGAAGATGTATACGTATATTATGTATACGTATATATATATATGTTTGATAGTATGCAAGCTAAAGTTATACAGACTACACATGACCAGCTCTTACTTGAGGGTTGGCCTGCCGGGAAGGCCTCGAGGAGCCAAGAGAGAACGATCCAACAGCATCATGGCGTCGTTGTACCGCCGGAGGGTCAGCTCGCTGTCGAAGACCAAGGCCCGAGTGTGAGATATAGAGAGAGACCTTACCATACAGAGTGAGCGAGTGTGAGCAACAATGAGAGGTCAGGGCAACGAGTCAGATACCAAGAACAATTGAAATGCTTTAGCTCACTTCCTATGTTCGAAATGCACTTCCATTAATGCTTCAAATACAAATAATTTGCAAACAGAACCTAACGCCTAACCAAGCTTTAACTATACTTGCTTACGAGGTCGGGTTGAGCATTTTAACATTTGTAGAGGTGCGATTCGAACAGAAAGAAGATTGATCGCCAACGTCTCTTGTAAGATCGTGTAAAGTCTCTTTCATTCATAAACAGGAAGTTGCCGGCCGGATTAATAAGCATTTGGCCTATGTTTTGATACTGAGCAAATTTCTTGAATAGAACGAGTTCTAAAATTACTTACTCACTTAGGTCCTCAGAATCCAGGTTGTTGGTAAACTCCTCTGCAGCGTCTTGCAAGGCATCAACACTTTCGTTCAGATATTCTGTTGACATAAAAGGAATTCTGAACATCTGCCAAACACTTTCCTCCCCGGCGGACACAAAATTGTGTCCGCCGGGGGTCACTTGAAAATCTGCAGGTGACCTATTTTTATGTCTGACGAACAAATATTAGTATAAAATTCAATTCTTCTCTGAGAGACATGGGGATAGTATGAACATGTTTGCCATAACATTTACGTTTTCTTTAATGGCCACATAGCCTATTTCAGAGAACGGCATTGTCTTGTATCTTCGTGGTAAAACTATTGTATTGTTGACACGACGAGTGTAATCGACGAAGTTACTTTACTTGGTGCCGGTCTAACGCATCCTTGTGTGACATTTTATACATATATTCTTCTAGAACATTCTATTGCGAACACATTGGTAAAAAATAAAATATGTACATCGAAAATTAAGGTCAGCACAGTGAAAAGAGTATACACTTTTCCGCGTTGCCGCTGGATGGCCCGAAACAGTGATTCCACTTTGAGCAAGTTTTGGTCCTGTTTGTGGAGTTATATATAACTTATATATAAAGTTATATATAGTTATAATTATTAATTTATAAATATAAAGTTATAATTATTAAGATATTTAATGTTCTATCATTTGTGTCCACAAGGTGACGCAGGTGACAGGTCACACATTAATGATCAGCAATTTAGCGTGTGGATATAAGTTAGATGGCGCAAGAGATCTACATAACAACATTAATTAGGAAAAGGAAAAGTGGCCATGTTAAGTGGCTTAACAGTAATAACAGAGAATACAGATAAACACAGATAACTAAGATTTAGAGTCGAACAAAACACAGATGGGATAATTAAGTGGAGAGTGGTGTGGGAGAGAGTAGTGTGGGGAGAGAGTAGTGTGGGAGAGAATAGTGTGGGAGAGAGTAGTGTGGGGGAGATAATAGTGTGGGAGAGAGTGCAGATGTTGTGGGAGTGGGAAGAGAGTGGTGTTCCATTATTCACTTCCTGACAATCATTTTTGTTTATATAATTTTGGAAGGGATGGATGCTAGTGACAATGGTATTGTTTATAACTTACTCTGTGCTGCTCTCCATCTTGAATGATGGACAAATATTTGCCTTTTTCCAAAATTCCAGGTGATTGACGGCCTTCAATGTTAAATGACTATTTCCCTCCTGACTCCAGTATACTAATTTCTGGAAATAGCGCCTCCCATTTCCTCTGATCTCTATTTCTATTTGCTCTGATTCCTTCTATATTTATTTATTTACAAGAAGGTACAATGGGTTTCTGAGAGTACATAATATTGGTATTTTTACAGTCTTGTAAAGCCACTAACATGCATAGCGTTTCGGGCAGTGTTTTCATATGATCTATACTATTAAAAGTACAGATCACTCAGACCTCTGTTGTGAGTGACTTGTACTTTTCACGTACCTTTATGACCTTGTCCATCTCTTTTGAATCAGGGATTTGCTTGCAGCTTTCTAGATGTTACTGCTGCTCAGCTTAGACTCGGCTATAAGTATCTCTGGGAATTTGTATTACCTGATGATGTAGACCTGACCAAATGTAAACTGTGTCAGCAAAATTATTGGCACACCCTCCGTCACTATGTGATGGAGTGCGAAAAGATACGTGAATTCAGAGACAATTCTATAATAAACGTGCAAGAAATCTGTAAATATTTAATTCAAAATGATCTGCTGCCAGAAATTTTAGCTAAATATTCAGTCTGCTACCTGTAGATAGTGTATGTGGGTGGTTGTAACCTTTCCACCGCTACCTACTGATTGGAGGGGGGGGGGAGGGAGGGCAGGATAAAGATATCAATTATGACACTACCTCATTACATATGTCAGTTGCTTGATTTAGAGATAGTAGTTGTGGTCGGTCTCGAACCCATTGTTGATGTAACAATATACATTAAATTTTGTAACTAGCTCATCAAGATTGTAACTTGCTTAGTTAAATGAAATTTAGGGTTCAGTCCCTCAGCACCATTATATGTATCTCTCTAGCCCTTTCTACTACCGCCCACAGCATGGGTATGGGGTGCATAATAATTGAACTAAACTCTTCTCGTCAACTTCCTGCGTGGGATAAAATGCTCTGTGGCCTCTGTATAGTTCCGGATTACGAATTGCCATCGTTTCATTTATTGTCTTCCCCTTGTAATTCATTCTGCAGTTGAACTTTCTGTAGGTAGGGTCTTATCCTCCTGAAGTCCCCGAGTGTGGAGGCTTGCAATCCTCAGATCTATTCTGTGTTTGGAAGTGTGTTAGCTGACCAGCAGTGTTGACGCTGTTGACACAGAAGGCAAGAATGCTGAAGGCGAGTCAGCAGAAAAAAAGTTATTACATTTCGGCTGGAACGAATAACCGAATCTATTTCTTCTGCCCCAACCTACCTTCCTCCGTGTCTCATTTTCTCGTGTGTTTCCCACTCCCCTGTGTGTGTCTTCCCGCTCTCCCTCATCCCTATATGTCTTCCCCTCCCTCACCCCCGTCTCCTTCCCCTCTGTCCGTCACCTGTCGTGATGTTAAGTGAGGTCAACTGAGTTTCATATGAGTGAAGGAACTCTTTCCAGGAGGCGCTGATGAAGGTAGCGTAGGGTAGTACCCCGAGCGGCAGGAGGGGACGCGTGGAGAACTCCAGCGCTAGCAGGCCCCACAGTCTGTAGAAGACACGTACGAAATGCTGTTAAAACAATATTCCATAAAATAATATTGGTGTGAGTTTTACATTCTTGCAAAGTCACTAGCACACGTAGCGTTCCGGACAGATCTAAGCTGAGGTATTTATAATAAGTTGGGACTCACTCGACCAGCGGGGAGACTCACTCGACCAGCGGGGAGACTCACTCGACCAGCATGGAGACTCACTCGACCAGCTGGAGAGGGGGAACTCACCTAGCGGAGGCTTGATGATAGAGAAGTCCACGGTCCATGAGGCGAGTGTTCAATGTGTAGGTTTCGTAGGCTGTATGCCGGAGGGGAAGACCTTGTTCTCCCTGTGGTGTAAACATGAATAAATTCACGTGAACAAGTACACACTCCCCTCCCTTCTTCCCTACATGTTAATTCATCGTTACATCAACGTCATTAGATCAGCGTTGCCCCCCCGTGAAGGTGGGGAGGGGGAGGTTAATTCGCTTCGCGAAGATCAGTCAGAAAAATAAAATCACAAAGCACGCAACAAAAGCCAGAATCTGTTCATTCCATAAATTTCAGAGTTGTGGCGATAGCACTTTATTGAGCTGTCGCTGTTTACCATTTGTAATTTGTCTTGACGACAAAGGTGTGGGGGGGGGGGGGACCGTTGAATAAATCCACAAGGGCCGTGATGAGGGTTCGAACCTACGAACAGGCAGAGGTCACGACCTCTCCGTAGGGTGCAGTTGCACCTCCACAGATTACCAGCTAATGATACTGGTAATGGCTCCAAAGGGCCACAACGTACGGGCTATTAATGCCCGTGCCACCTTTTGGGTGGCTTAATCTTAATCAATTAATCATCTACAAGCAGGATGTTCCCAGTTGTGCCTTAGTCAACTGCGCCACGACACGGTTAAAAGAATTGCAACCTAGAGTGCTACTACTCTCACTAGGATCCCGTAGCTTCTCCGAAGCCCAGTCGGGGTTTCAAATTTCTTCGCCTGTGTGTATTGGCATCGTTCCTTCAGCCTGTCGTCATATCCCAGCTTCTTGTAATCCTATTCCTCCCAATTCCTATATATAATCCTCCTGGCTTAGCGCTTTCTGCTCATAATCAATTCATTAACTCACCGGGGCAACCGTGAAGCACATATCCATGCTGGAGATCCCCAGAGTAAACATGAAGGCCCGGTAGTCGCTGCCTGAGCCGATGGGCTCCACCTTGGGACGAACGACGCCGGTGGTGTTGTCTGGGAAGCGGTCAAGCCAGGTGTCGTAGAGGCTTGAATGACCTTTTTCTACTTCTTCTTGGTCCGGGTTAGGCACCATAGGAGCCAGCTCCATGATGATGTCGTGGAGCATCGGCACTCCCTTGGCCATGAACGAGTAGTTACCTGGACACATTAAAATGAGTACAAGTTGAATTGGATAAGATAAAATACGGGGTTAGCCCTATTTTTTTTATCAAATTAGGACAGTTAGTGCACGTCATGTTTGAAGACATGACTTTGGAGATTTTATCTTTGTAATTCTTTCGTACTTATATATTTGTTCAGTGAGTGAGCGTTCTCTTTAGGTGCTTTGCTAAAACTTATGTTATGTTTTCATAGGAAAAAGTAAGAGCTTGGGGGTGATCGTCAAAGACTTTAGATCCCACTGGTTAAATTACCTGGAAAAACATCTCCTTTTCATCAAGATAATATTTGGTAGTGCTGTAACCTTCTAGAATATGACTAGAATCTTTCTAGTCTTCACGTTCAAAACTCTACTACCATCTCTCATCTTTATTGTCCTCTATCTCTTACTTTCTCCGTTCTCTCTATTTTCCCTCTGCCCTTCTTTCTCACCTCTCCCTCTATCTGTTTCTCCTCACTCAATCTCACCACTTTCATCCCTCTCTCTAACTCTCCCTCATTTTTGTTTACATTTCTGAATTTCTTCGGCCCCAAACTTTCCCTCCTCGCCCCCAAACTCTCCCTCCTCGCCCCCAGACTCTCCCTCCTTGCCCAAAAACTCTCCCTCCCTCCCTCCCTCCCTCCCTCCCTCCCTCCCTCCCTCCCTCCCTCCCTCCCTCCCTCCCTCCCTCCCTCCCTCCCTCTCTCTCTCTCTCTCTCTCTCTCTCTCTCTCTCTCTCTCTCTCTCTCTCTCTCTCTCACCTGTCATCACAGTCTCAACGTTGAGATAAACCACCGCTCGGTCTCTGAGGGTAGAGCTGAACTGCTCAGCATACTCCGTGGAGCCGATCACTCCAGGGTGGCCGGCCGCCCAGCTGCAGAACACCAGGGTCCT
This sequence comes from Procambarus clarkii, assembly GCF_040958095.1. Taxonomy (NCBI): domain Eukaryota; kingdom Metazoa; phylum Arthropoda; class Malacostraca; order Decapoda; family Cambaridae; genus Procambarus; species Procambarus clarkii. The sequence goes on from NC_091213.1 coordinate 10,941,630, forward strand.
GTTGGCCAAGGACACCGGCTCGTCAATGTTTGATTCCCGGAGAGGGGGATGTGATGATTCTCACGGTGTAACATGGGGGACGTAGATGGGCAGAGCATCTGGGCCTATAGGCAGCCATATACACCGGCTGATAATGCTCTCTCAGCTTACCCAACATATGTTTGGCTTCCAAAATGCCCCTTTTAGGGGTTTCTATCACAATGCGGTTTAAATTACTGCTTGGGGAAGGGAATTTAATTCGTCTTGTTATGTAGTTATTGTTTCGTGGTACCAAAGAGTGTTGATATACTAGTTGCTGTACGAACTCTTATGCGTTGGATAAGATATTGAATTGCTTGCTTCAAAATATCAGTGCTTGATTTAATTTAAGTTAGTAGGTCGGCACAACAGCTGGTCTTACGCTAATTCTTGCAACTGTGTTTGTTTATAACTTCTAGTTTGTCTATGTTAATTATTATCTCTCTGGTTTAGTTTTCCTTTTACTAGGAGCTAAAATGCCTGTGATGTAAATATGTAAATTAAGTTATTTATATATAAAATTATTTACTATATCCAATCTTCGGTCCTCTCCATTGCAGCTATTTCATTCTAGGCCTAATAGTAATAGCCCTAGGGCGATTATATCGTGGTTGAAGGAACAGTCGTAGCACCTGATATATCTAAAAAGCTCCAAGGGCTGCTAGTGTAAAAAAAGTGAAACATAAAACATGAAAATTTGTTGTTAAGTGATCAATTATATCATATACAAAGCAGATTGCTCTCGATTTGATCTAACTCACTGAAAATATTTTTGCAGAAGGCTCACTTACAAACTCTTTAGATATATTTATATGAGTTACTATAATTAAAAAGAAGTATACAACCCCCCTTGTTTCTCTCTCTCTCTCTCTCTCTCTCTCTCTCTCTCTCTCTCTCTCTCTCTCTCTCTCTCTCCAGAAGCACCATTCACACGCCTCCCACCTTTCTATTACCATGCCTTTTCCCCCTTCCTCTCTTTACACCACTGCCGTCCACCCCCTAACCCCTCTACCTGACCTCCTCGGCCTCCACTGGTCCTTGTACATCTGGCCAAAGATTCTCGTGAGCTCGGTGAGTGTGGCCGTCGCCGAGGAGGGGTCGACACCCCCGTAGGTCCAAGCATCGTAGTGGTTGCCTAGCAAAACAAACCTGTCTGTGATGAATGAAGGAATGTGTTTTTTAGCGGCAAAAGAGAATTGTTTCCATAGTTGTATTAGTTAATGAACGACGCTGAAGGAGCAACAGAAGAATTGTTTAATATTATACGAGAGATATCTGGTGGGTTAAGGTTTAAAGCTCTTAAGCTTGTTTACATGAATCAGTAATCGTCTAACCCTTTATATATCTTCTGTATTAAATATATTACATGGGTGAGACCATCAACAAGAACTATTGCCTCACAACCTATTTATCTGTAATATATTAATTGGCTATGCAAAGTTCTCAGGCAGTATTACAGGATAGCAAAGATGAAGACTTACCAGGCTCCAAGGACCCCTTCAAGACGCCCACCACATCCTGCACAGTCTTGGTGGTGAACTTGTTGTTCACTTCCAGCTTCACCCTCGCCCCGTTGTCCAGACCAGGTCCCAGCCTGTAGGGGAAATCCAGACCTCCCTGCCACTCCTCAGGGGCCTCTGGTCCGCTCATAAGTCTGTTAGATTAAATACTTTTAATTATGCTCCGGCTGCTACAACTGCTCCCTACTACTATTTAGACATCTGCCACTAACTTCGACGCTAATATATCTCTCTTTCTCTCGCTATATGAGAGAGAATAAGAATGAGAATGAGAATTTTAATGAGAAAGACATTACACGCAAACACGCAAGCCATACACAATCGATTGGTGTGGTGGTCATAGTACTGTGTTCGTTTTGGGGTGATTCTGAATGCCTTGGGTTCGAATCCTGGTCAGATGATTTATATATATCATTAGTGATATATATAACATGTTTGTTTACCTGTACGAGGTTGTAGGCTAGACACTTGGGTCAAGCCTCACCCAACTTCGCAGGGTGAATGGTCTGGGATACGGGACAATATAGGTTGTTCGGAGTCTGTCCTACTGGTTGGAGCTAAGAAGGAGGGGGGGGGGGTGGTAGGACCGATCAGTAACCCCCCCTCGCCAACATCTAATCATTATGCTAAGATATGAAAACAACAACGTAATCGGTCTAAATAACACTATAATTCCTGGTCAAGTTACGGGGCTAGTCATGTCCATGTCACCTCTTGGGTGGCTTAATCTTCATCAATCAATCCTGGTCAAGGCAGCAGAAAACAGTCGATACTCAAAAGTAAAATGACAAAAATCTTGTTATTAGCGACTATGAAAGCCGGAAGATTTACCTGAGGAGGTTTGAGGCGTCTCCGTACCCTACCGGCTGGACGGGTATCTTGGGCAGGTCGGCTTTGTCCAAGGGTATGCGATGGGCAGCCTCTGAGTACATGAATAGAAACAAAGCTATTCAGAACATGGACGAAATAAACCCAGATACACACAATTAGCAGTTATCACCTCGGCTTTTATGCACACAAAAGCGTGTTTTTGTTGTAGTGTGATTTTCAAAAGACGGCTCCAAGCCGGGGAGATTATGCAGCACCATCTGTATCACTGGACATTCTGAAGGCGTTAATGCCCAACAAAAGAACATTGAGGCGATCGATATCAAAAGAATCGGACACAAAAGGGAAGCGAGAGCGACGAACACTCGGAAAATCAGGACATTCTACAAAGAGATAGAACATTACATAATAAATTGTTAATGATTTTCGTATAGACTTATAAATATATCTCAGTGTGGGAGCGTGTGGAATTCTACATCTTAGCTGTGGCGAGGTACTCTGGACCTTACCTGTGGCAGGGTAACCAGGTGTGAGGAGATCTCCTTGCAACCTGAGGGAGTCCAGCCGAGTAGCACCCGGAGGAGCAAACACCGTGGAAGGGAAGGTAAGGTTGGCTCCTAAGGGCGCTACGTCCGCGGGATCGCTGTACAATATGACTCCTTTTGCCCCGCGAGCTTCAGCAAGCATTACCTTCAGGAGCAGGAGGAAGGGTCATGGCTGTGTATGGAAGAGAGTGGTCATGATTGTGTATGGAAGTTAGGATGTATGGACGGGTGAATGAGTGTATGAATGTTGGTATAAAGCTATATAAATGACTACCAGGAAAACAAGCGAAGAGTCACAATAACGTGGCTGAAGTATGTTGACCAATCCACACACTAGAAAATGAAGGAACGACGACGTTTCGGTCCGTCCTGGACCATTCTCAAGTCAAGTCGATCACAATCGACTTGAGAATGGTCCAGGACGGACCGAAATGTCGTCGTCCCTTCATTTTCCAGTGTGTGGATTGGTCAACACCAGGGAAAACAACTTTGATGTTATCTTTTAGATTGTACCAACACAATAATATATCATCACAGAGAAAGCTCATACCTTGTCTCCTGGTAGGACCTGGCCGTAGCGGACGATGACAATGGAGTCCTTAACGACAATGTTTTGGTCCTCTAGGTACTGGAAGTCATCGCTGGAGCCGTAGTTGGCGTAGACCACACTCTTGCTCTGTTACTCAGGGATGTATGTCCAGTCACTTTCAGTTTGAGAGTCGAGCATTTTTAGCAATATTTGTCAAGAAACTATATCAGATATCTTCGTTGGCTATTGAATATATCATTTGGGATTTTAGGGTTTACCAAAGAGAGCGAAATTTAACACACCTATTTATTCCTGCTAAGAATCATACAGCTCATGTATGATTCCTCCTATGAACAGACAGCATATTTAACAAATATAAGGAAGTATGTGTCAAAATGTTGACCAAACCACACACTAGAAAGTGAAGGGACGACGACGTTTCACTCCATCCTGGACCATTCTCAAGTCGATTGTGGTCCAGAATGGTCCAGGACGGACCGACATGTCGTCGTCCCTTCACTTTCTGGTGTGTGGTTTGGTCAGCATATTTCAGCCACGTCATGCAGAAGAGGAGTCAAGGTAACTCCTCTTCTGCATGTGTCAAAATATTCGTCTTATCACTCTGGAAATGAACAAATAAGAGTAGACTCGGGACTCACTTCGGCTGTGCCCACCCCAGAGAAGGCGCTGAAGGAGAGGATTTGGTCTTGTCCTGCTGGAGGAGGGTCTTCAAGGGACGGCTGGGTGTTTGACGATTCGAAGATTTCGTAGTTTTCAGAATCTAAGATGTAGAACTGTTGAGTGTATGAAACGTGTCTTAGAGGAATCAACTTTAGCTACTCAGAACGAAATGTCCATGTAGCACGGTCTATAGTGAGCCCGTAATAAACATAACATGCCCTCGCTTCTTAAAATATAAACACTTAACTCACCTTATTGGGCTTCTCTGGGTCAGGAGAAGCTAGGAGGACCTTGTACTCCAGCACCTTGACCGGATGAAGACCGTGAGCTCTCCATCGAGTCGCAATTTCGTTGGCTAGAACCTTTTCTCTTTCCGAACCCGCAGGGTGTGTTTCTCTGGTCAGGAAGCTGGGAAGGTGAGATGGTGTACATATAGCGTACTCCAGAAGTCCATATGATACCTATTTTATTTCTGGGTGAATAGTAAATCAGAACAAGAGACTAGGTAGTTTCACTCAATTTTTTATAATCAGTCACACGCAGACTGACTGGCTGAGTTACTCTGGTCACATAATAAGCATATATACATAGTGCTAGAGGGATTAGAAATTTTGCAATACTCCAAGAAAAACGGGATTTTGCAGTTACATTCTAAAATTATGTGAAAAAAAAAGATTATATGTAAATGATATATACATATGTTTACCTTAAATTTTCATTTTCTAACATAGTTTTCTAAATTACAGAAAATGTATTCAATGACTATCTATGTTATTTAGAGTCAATAATAGAAACAATTCGAATTCAATAATTCAATTTAAGATGAATAAATGGTTTCAATACACTCTCCTTACCTCAAAAATTCATGAATATTATTTGTGTTTACATTGTTGATAATGTACTGTTTGTAGTCTTTGCCACCGTCAGTGGGACTCAGCGTCACTGCATTGAAGGAAAAACATTCATTAAATAGGTTGATCTATGTCCCCCTTTGCTAACTACTGACCATTCTCAGAATAGCCAGTCGTTAGCCAGGAAGAAACCGGAATAAGTGTAAGATACTTTGGGTTTTCCAGTGTCAGGGACAGAACTAATCGGTTATATTTCCACTTCCATGAGTATTTAGCTATAGGATAGCATCTTAACACCTTAAGAACCTACCCACGAAAGTGATGACGATGATAGCCAGCATCAAGGTGACCGAGACGGCTACTGTGATGGCCAACGATACCTTCATCTCCATCTGTCGTTGAGGGGTGCTCCGTCGTTTGAGATTGTTGCTTCCTGTCGTTCTCTTACACTGTAGGTTGTAAACTAACTAACTGTCGTTCCCTAACACTGTAGGATGTCACCAAATCGTTGCAGACTACAACTATTAACCCAGAGAGGAAAGCCTCTAAGCGCTTTCTTTTCTTGGAGTTTCTTGACTATTTTCTGCCTGAGAGTCACCCTCAGTGCACAGAAATAACCACTGAGCCCTGCATGTGGGTGTGTTAGCGTGGGAGATATTAATATATGGAAGATAACAGCAGCGGGGGAGGAACAGTGTTATCAGATGATATCCCCAGGGTCTTCGACCTTCAACAGAGGGGTTGATTCGAGGGGTGTACACGTGCATTTGCACGTGCGCTGTCAGCTAGTCAAGATTGTAGGGTTGAGCTCCAGCTCCACAACCTTGAACTGGAGCCTTGAGCTTCAGCTCCGGGGCCTTGCCTCTCTTCCAGCTTTCAGCAGAAAGAAAAATGTGATTAGGTTAGGTCGGGATATATTTCATATTATTTATATTTAGTGGAACAATTTTTTCAATTAAATAAGACAATTTTAATATACAAGATATTTCCTTTTCACCTAAACCAAAGAATCTGCCTTTAAAGGTGAAATTGAGTATAACTTTGGATTGTCAATAAGCAGTCTGAGAGCAATAGTACACCAAGAATTTCAACAAAATCTTGTAGCTCTGAGGCAAAGTGAAATCGACAATAGTAATTCCATATACCATCATACTGTCATGCAAGAGGAGCCACACATCTATGGATCATCCAATAAAATCAGCAGACTTCTAGATGTTACTACTGCTCGGCTTAGACTCGACTATAAGTATCTCTAGGAAGTCTCATTATCTGCCGATGTAGACCTGACCAAATGTAAACTGAGTCAACCAAATTATTCGCTCACCCTCCGTCACTATGTGACGGAGTGCGAAAAGATATGTGAATTCAGAGACAATTCTATAACAAATGTTCCAGAGATGTGTAAATATTTCATCCAAAATGATCTGCTACCAGAAATCTTAGCCAAATATCCCCAGTTTGCTAACTGAAGGTCACAGTGTCACAATTGATATGTTTGTCCTGTACTCCGCCCCCCATCCAATGGGCAGCGGTGGATAGGTTACAATCACTTAGTTACTACCTACAATTAGCAAATTGGGGATATTTGGCTAAGATTTCTGGTAGCAGATCATTTTGAATGAAATATTTACACATCTCTGAAACATTTGTTATAGAAATGTCTCTGAATTCACGTATCTTTTCGCACTCCATCACACACCTTGAGGTTACCTTGAGGTGCTTCCGGGGCTTAGCGTCCCCGCGGCCTGGTCGTCGACCAGGCCTCCTGGTTGTTGGACTGGTCAACCAGGCTGTTGGACGCGGCTGCTCGCAACCTGACGTTTGAATCACAGCCTGATTGATCAGGTATCAGTATAGTAACGGAGGGTGTGCAAATAATTTTGTTGACACAGTTTGTTGTTGTGTCACACCCGCACACACACACGCACACACCAGGCCAAAACCGTCAGTAATTTCAAAGCATTATATGACAAAGAGTGCAGGGAAGACGGGACACCACGAGCGTAGCTCTCATCCTGTAACTACACTTAGGTAATTACACACACACACACCTATCCCTTTGCTATCCTCCCCATCCCATATAAGCTTCGGCAAGACCCGAGTGCTCCATGTATCCCACATTCCACCACCCTCCAAATCCCCTGTTAACTACCTCACAGAGCAACAGCCACATCCAAATAGCCCCGCGCTCACAACTTCCTACACCAATGGAATGAACGTCCTTGCCCGAAACGCTGTGCGTATTAGTGGGTTTTAGGTATAGCATGTACAAGATCTATCTAGAAATCCAACATTCTGTTTGTAACTCATTTTGAATGTATGTACTTTTTCCTGAATAAACATTATTATTATTATTATCAAGGGTGAGAGTAAGTGAGAAGAACGAGAGCTTCAAAGCAATGTACTCTTTAATGGGAGAGATAGATGAGATTTCAACTAAAGCAAGCGAACTTTGGGAAAGTTCGCAAGAATTAGTATATCATTAGTATAACACAAAAGACCAAAATACATTTATTGTGACTGACTGGAGGGACTTCCGTCAATCACTATTTGCTTTTATGTAATATGTTCAAAGAGCTACAGTATCACTTATGGAATGAAACAGTATCACTAGCAGATACAGCCAAAACATAATTTCATAAATATTATTCAACTCTTATAGTACAAATTTCCCCTTCCCCCCTCAAAAAGAAGACAATAACAGGAGATATGTGAGTGAATGAGTGAGAAGATCTACACGAAACCAGCCAAGCACGGCTCATCAGTCTTGCCGTCGTGTGTACAATATAGGATTAGTGAGAAATGGGAGAGTGTGACTCTGGCTTCGGGCTGAGAAGTAGCACTGGGCTGGCGGGAGAAAAACACAGCTTTAGGGCGCTGGAACAAAATTGGGATGGGGCCAAACTCAGACTTACGGCTCCACGTAGGGTTTAAACCTTTCTACAAGAGATGGGATTCCTCGTAACCATTACGACAAAAAGGCTCCAGCCCATTTGTTTACATGTCGAGGCGGGGAGGGGGTGGGGAGGCGGAAAGGAGATTGAAGAAGAGAGAAAGAGAGAGAGTGAAGAAAGCAGAAAGGGAGACTGAAGAAGAGTGAGGAGTTGAAGAATAGCTGACAATTAGACTGTATTTGTGAATGTAGTATAATTTGAGGAAGTATGATCTACGTGTTGAAGATTATACCATCATCTTCAATTATAGAAGCCTACCCACTGTCTTACCCAAGACATCTGCGTGTTTCTAAATCCAAAATCTTTAACTAAATTCTCTGACTTCAGCTTGAATTTTCCTAAGGCCAAGGATTCATTGATGATTCATGTCATCACCCAATGATGTCTTTTACTGTCTGGATTAAATGCCGTATATCTTAACTGTGTTCCCTATAATAGCAATCCTACTGAAGGAAGTTAACTGCGGATAGATTGTCCTGAATGTAGTTTGTTTTTCCGTCGTGTGGTCGTTTGGGACTAACACAATTACCTCCAGTGAGTAATTGATTTGTGTTGAGCGACGGACAGCCATCCCGAGCACCCGGATAACGAATAACAGATATAAAGGGAAGAAAAGGTTGACTATTTCTTAACTGCCTAAAAAGCCTTTGACAGGTAATATACGCAAAGGAAAACGAGGTTGAAGCTACTGAAAAAACTACTCAAATGGATAATAAAGCATCGAAAATCACTCTTATTATGTATTAACGACAAGACCTACCATTAATGTATGATAACTTACTGTAAATATGTAGCTCTTGTAATAGCACTTTCTCTGTAGCTAGCTGACATTGTATTTATAAGGTGTGAAGGATTGAAGAAATTGTTTATGTAATAATCTAAGATGAGGTCTGATAAAGACCTTTTGTGCCCTCTGTAATGCTTTTGCGCTACTGCTCACAGGATGAGTATGGGGTGCACAATAAACTAGCCGCCTTCGGCGGCAACAATCAATCAAAATCACTGGGCAGAACCGTATTGAAAAAAAGATGAAGTCCAGGAACTCTTCTTACTGCCATGGAACTCTCTCCTCTGCCTTGAAACTCTCCCCCCCCCCTGGCCTGAAACACTCTCCTCTGTCGCATGTAATTCAAAGTTCTCCAGAGTTTGTGTAAGTTGGACAGGTAAATCGCGGGCACGATCTCTTGTGAGGGATAAAAAACAATTAACACCTGAGCGTGTCCTCCTCCTCTTCCATTTTCTTTTCCCCATTTTCTTCCTTACAGTACTCTTTCATCTGTTTCCCCACTCCATATCCTCTCTCTCCCATGCATATTATCCTTTCCTTACTCTGTTTTAACTAGTTTTTTTGCAAATAATATTAAAAACGGACAGAAAATGTAGTAATAAATCGCTCGAACCTAACCTAACCTAGCCAAATCTAACTTAATCTACCCTAACCTATTCTAACCTATCAAATCTGCAAAGAAAACGTAAATGTTTGTGAGCTAATATGATTTATAGTATTTCTTTGCCTGTATATTACATATTATATATATATTATATATATATCTTATATATATATATATATATAATATATATATATAATATATATATATATAATATATATATATATAATATATATATAATATATAATATATATATATATAATATATATATAATATATAATATATATATATATAATATATATATATATATATATATATATATATATATATATATATATATATATATATATATATATATATATATATATATATATATATATATATATATACACACGCATTTTACCATGCAACAATAAGTATGTTACTCTACAAGTGCATCATAATGCAGAGTAATGCCCTTTCGCTTAGAGGGAATTATAATCCCTTGATGTAGCACAGACTATTAACCAGTTCGCACAACTGACTTCAAAGGCTGCGTATCAAAGGCGTGTGGAAGTAAACTCAAGGCCCTTCATGTGCTACGCAGACGGGGGGAGGCCAGGTGCTCATGACAGAAACTCTAAAGCATTACACATACACTGTAAACTTACTGTAAACTCTCAGGATTTACAAGCGAGCAGTTGAGCAAGGGATAAATTCTCTGTGCAAATATGTATGTTATCAATCATGCATATAAAATACATAATTGGTTCCAGTATTTATGACATAGGAGGTACAAAGAATGCAATTTAAGTTTCCTCTCTGTATCGCCACATTGAGGCGCTGCAAAAGGAATGTTATATTGAATTTTTCATTTAAATGCAACTTTCTCTCTGTTTTTTTTTCGGAATTGTTGTTGATCTACAGAAAGCGGTCCCCCCGGGTAACCCCAAGGACACCCCTTCCCTCCCTCCTTTCACACTGGCGATGTCGCAGCCTCCTGCTATGATTAACGACTTACTATGCATAATCTGAAGATCCATCAAGGGACTGAAGCTGTAGTAGTCGTATATTTTACCTCTTCCCCCGACACACACACACACACACACACACACACACACACACACACACACACACACACACACACACACACATCCCTGGAGATCCATCAGGAAGGCTCACCCTCCTCGCTAAACTTGCATCGTATATCCACACCAAAGACTTCCCAGCGCCCAGCCCCCGCTCTGTCAGGACCAAGAACTTCCCCGCTAGATCTCCTATCTCCGCGCTCCACACAACCACTTCGAGGGCCTAGTTATCCAAGACACAGCGAGCCCTTCGCTCCTCGACGGCCTGGGGACCCAGCCCACCTCGAGGACCTACGAACGTCGTTAACGACACTTGAAGAAGTTGTTAAACACATGGGGGCAAAATCTTACTGAAGCGACCATACGAGTCACAAATACTCATACTCAGCCTAAGTAAAACCGGAACAAGCAACACTTAGTGGGCCAGCTAGAGGCTTAGGGTCCGTGCAGGAATTTTCTTGCAAAAACAAAAACTAAAAAGACACTTCCACCTTATTTTGCTTCAAAAAAGCAGTTAGGTGCCAACATACGAGATCTATTCTTAACCTGTTCATGGTGACTTAGTCGTTATTTACGAAACGGGGTAAGGATTCAAGCATGCTCGCATCCACCTGCGAAACCTGTACATCTTTACTCAGGCATGTTGGCTTTGTTTACATTTATCGAGATAAGAGAAACAGATCTCTTAAGCGGGCGCGCAAGTCCTGTGTGAATACTGACCGCAGATCACAGCAGGATCATTAAAGCGAGTTCTCAAAATTGGCGGTGCTGGTTGGTAGAGCGACGGTCTCGCTTCATGCAGGTCGACGTTCAATCCCCGACTGTCTAAGTGGTTTGGCACCATTCCTTCCACCCCGTCCCTTCCCAAATTCTTATCCTGATCCATTCCCATTGCTATATATCCGTACTGGCTTGGCACTTCTGATAGTTCCTGATAGATGTGGATATTTTGACATAATAATGTATTCATATACTATATATATATATATATATATATATATATATATATATATTTATATATATATATATATATATATATATATATATATATATATATATAACCTTATTTATCAAAACATAACACATAGTATAACTTATCTATGCATATACATACATATTTAGACACATTGATTTATTCGTATATTTCGACACATTATTGTACACATATTCTTAGTTTGAGTTAGACAGACCGACACGCCCCTCTTCACCAGAGGGGTAACGAGGGGGCATTGATGGTGAGGCTAATTTTTGAGTTATAAGAAAGACGCAGAAATGCACCTGTTGTCTCGTTATTAACCCTCTACAGCACAGGTGTTCCCTCCTTCTCTCTCAAAGCCAATTACCAGTACAATAGAGGGTGTGTGTGTGTGCGTTTTTGCGTGTGTTTTTGCGTGTGTGTCAACTACATGAAGGCTCTGGTACACAGTTGGCTCCTGGCTCATCCTGTTCCTGACATGACAGTTACTGAACATTAAAGCTAGTTTATTCCGAATGGAAACCAATAATAATGTTGTAAAATAAATGAGTCTCTAGGAGGGGCAGGCTTCAGATGACCTAAAGTAAAATAACAGCTCTTGCTTACAGCTTCACTAGGAACCTCACTGACGCCCCCAATGACCTCTAACCTTAGTTTAACAACGTGTAACTGTTTGAGAGTGAAAGTGTGAAAGTTTGTTTATAACTCGACTAACTCAGGAGATTCGAAGCTGACCCAATGGTTCACTTTAAAATTATTATTATTGGCACTTTTCTCTGACTGTGAAGTGGCGCTGATCACGTGTAATCTCCGCCAGGTATAATTTTGAAAACTAATTAAATGAAAAATCTTTGTTGATTATGAAAATCTGCGAGCAACATAGAACGCAAATTGGAACACGAGATGGGCGTCTTGTATATTATAAAGCTTTAAATAGTGTGTTCGATGTGGCAAGATTTAGCTCTGAGAAATATTGAATTTTTCGAACGTATTATTTATATCATAAATATTATCTAATATTTGTTCTAGTGTGAAAGTTCATGTCATTTGAAAACAAATGACATGAAATTAAATCTTTACTCACTCGCCCATATGAAAAACGGTTCTCTCTCTCTCTCTCTCTCTCTCTCTCTCTCTCTCTCTCTCTCTCTCTCTCTCTCTCTCTCTCTCTCTCTCTCTCTCTCTCTCTCAAACACACAGAAAGGCAGACGTCATCTTGCCGATTTTCACGGAAGATGTAATTTCATTTAAATATTAAGTTTGTGAGACGACTGTGTATCACTACAAACTGTTGCTCAGGTAATACTCAACACATGTGTCAAGGTTCCTCTTGAGTGAAAATGTGCTAAGTTGGTCTTGAGTGAATATGTGTCAAGGTTGCTCTAGTGTGAATACGTACCAAGTCCCTCAAGTGTGAATGCACCATGAGATTACTCTAGGTCACTAAACACACTATAGTAACCTTGGAACATATACACACTAGAACAACCCTGGAACATAAACACACTAGAACAACCCTGGAACATAAACACACTAGAGCAACCTTGGAACATATACACACTAGAACAACCCTGGAACATAAACACACTAGAGCAACCTTGGAACATATACACACTAGAGCAACCTTGGAACATATACACACAAGAGCAACCTTGGAACATATACACACTAGAGCAACCTTGGAACATATACACACTATAACAACCCTGGAACTTAAACACACTTGAGCAACCTTGGAACATATACACACTAGAGCAACCTTAGAACATATACACACTAGAGAGAGAGGGCACCAAGGGTGGGGGGAGCCATATGGCGCCACATTCACTAAGTTAGACTAACAATGTTGGCCATTTAGCAGCGATTATTCCATTTTGTGGTGCTGTTGGTGTGTCCACAAGTCACGAGGAGGCAAAGTTGTGGAAAATGACCATTGTGCGTGTGCATCCTGCGAGACTTTGTGTTATTGTGTGGGCGCTTTACGCCAGGGAGAGTAGGAAAGAGAGAGAGGATGGGGGGATAGGGCTGAAGGGAATAGAGATGATGAGAGGGAGCTGTGTGGGATGGGTAGGGATGGAGGGTAGAGGGGTATTGGTAAGGAAGGAGGGAGAGAGAGAGAGAGAGAGGAATGAGGTTGGGAAGGTGGTATGGGGTTGATAGGAAGGAGCTAGGTACTGGTAGAACGGGAGAGAGGAGAGGTAGAGAGAGAGGTTAGGGTATTGGTAGCGAAGAAGGGACGAGGGGAAAGGAAGGAGAGAGGAAGGGAGGAATGAGAAGTATAAATAGGATATAATGGAAGATAGGGGGATAGACGATGAATGAAAGTCATTGACATAGAAAAAGGGAGAGAGAGAGAGAGAGAGAGAGAGAGAGAGAGAGAGAGAGAGAGAGAGAGAGAGAGAGAGAGAGAGAGAGAGAGAGAGAGGACAGGGAAAGAGAGAGTACAAAGTTCTGCGTCTCTAATTTTAAAATATTTAACTTCCAAAAGCTTCATCTTCATTCCAAGCAAACTTCCCTTCCTCTATGGTTTTTCTTCATTAGTCATTAAGGCGTAAGGCGGCTCACTTAAGGGAGTAACGTGATTTACGGGGAACCTGCTCCCCCCTGCATCAAGATGGCGGTGCGGGCGACCGTGGGGGGGTTCTGGGTATTTTATCTGGGTATTTTATCTGGGGGTATTCTCCTGGGCATTTTATCTGGGGGGGGGGGGGTGTTCTGTCTATTTTATCCGCTCGGTTTATGTCACTCTGTTCTCCTGACACACACACACACACACACACACACACACACACACAGTGTTGATATGATAGAGCCCAATAGGCTCAGGAACCTGTACACCTGTTGATTGACAGTTGAGAGGCGGGACCAAAGAGCCAGAGCTCAACCCCCGCAAGCACAACTAGGTGAATACAACTAGATGAGTACACACACACACACCTAGTAGCCTGGTAGTTGGGGGCAGGACTCGTAATTCTGTGGCGCGGGTTCGATTCCCGCACCAGGCAGAAACAAATGGACAAAGTTTCTTTCACTCTGAATGCCCCTGTTACCTAACAGTAAATAGGTACCTGGGAGTTAGTCAGCTGTCACGGGCTGCTACCTGGGGTGTGTGTGTGTGTGTGTGTGTGTGTGTGTGTGTGTGTGTGTGTGTGTGTGTGTGTGTGTGTGTGTGTGTGTGTGTGTGTGTGTGTGTGGTGAAAAAAAGTAGTTAGTAAACAGTTGATTGACAGTTGAGAGGCGGGCCGAAAGAGCAAAGCTCAACCCCCCAAAACACAACTAGATGAATACAACTAAGTGAATACACACACACTCACACTTATGAAGGGTCCCTGAAAGAAACCCCATCGCATACCAGGCAAAATACCATCAAAGGAATCTCACAGTACACCACAGAGGTCCTCAATGCTCGCTCCCGTTCAGGTGCGCAAATTTGTTATGCTTCCTCGATATATGCAATCTACATATTGATGGGTATTTTACTGCAATATAACTCGGCTCAAACCTTCCCTCCGGCGCTTGTGTCGGGATGAAATCTTCTCGGGCAGAAAGTCTCGTCAAAATTATTGCTTTTTAATGATGAGAAAGATGAGAGTGGTGTTTATAGAGAGTGGTTTTTGATGGTGTTTGCTTTTGATACCAAAGAGAAGAGAGAGGTGCTATAGTAAAGGTGGAATTTCATGTGGATATATATATATATTGGGATTGGGTGAGTGTGTCCATATGCGTGTGTGAGTGTGTGAGTGTGTATGCAATTGTTTTGCTACTCGTCAGCCGTCCCACAGCAGCTGACGGGAATATACGACGTATATTCCCATGACATATTTCCATATACCCCCTACCGCGTTGCTCTGGCGTGGAGGAAGGCTGCCCGCAAGCAAATTGCTGACTAATTGAGTCATGCACAAGGTGAAAAGTTCCTAACTTGAGCCTTCAAATGGAGGGGAGAGAGAGAGAGAGCGAGAGCCTTTTAACCCACAGACAGAGTGGCCTTTGGATCCACTGCTCGACCATTTTCCAAACTAAAAAGAATATGTATTGGAGGAGTCAAAAGCCTCGAGAATGCAAGGTGGGTTTACCTACAAGAAACATACCATATTGGGCTCTATTTATCATAGGTGTGTCGTAGACTAGGGGCTGCGAGAATGATAATTAATCCTTAGTTAAAGGTTAACCCTTCAGCAATCCGTCCTCCTGAATAGTACTTCCCATTATGACATATAAATCACCCCCACCCCCCCGTAGGGCCAAAAACAAAGGTATTAATAATCACAGCGGTTCGCAAAATTGACGAGATGTTCCGTTTTCTATTCGTGGATCCTCGTTTCCGTTAGGTTCGGGCAATTTAGGACATCAGTTAAGTGACGCTGGGCTGAGTCGAGTGCTTGCCTAGTTGAGCACTCGTCTAGTTGTGTTTGTTATGGAAATGAGCTACAGCTCTTGGATCCTGTCTCTCAACCCTTGAGCTACTGGATTATATAGGTTCCAGAGCCTATTGGGCTCTGTTATATTTGCACTTCCTCCATCACCTCGCTTCTTTGTGCATTCAATTTCTTCTCTATTTTAGAGTTATTTGTGTCCCCCATGTTCGTTTACTCCCCATGTTAAAAAGCCTAACCCTGTCTGCCGTGTTTATCCCTCCCCTGAGTATTTTGTATGTGGTGATCGTATCTCCCCCTATTTCTCCTCTCTTCTAGTGACGTAATGTTTAGGTTCTTTAATCTTTTCTTGCAGCTCAATTCTCTAAGTTCTGAGACTAATCTGATGACATACATCACACACCAACCTCGTTACCCACTACAGCACACAACAGCCTACTTAGCCACTACATCTGTGCCTAATTCTGTCTTATTGCTCAAAGAATAAACTAGTAATTGCTCGTTTAGAAAATTCTGTCCAAGGAGATGATACCTCGCCAAGGAAATTGTGAGTCGTTCCTTTGGAAATGACATCTGATGTGGGTAATGAAATCTTCAGAAGTGATGATCATTTTCGGAAATTGCAGCCATGGCAAGGAGATTTGCTCTCGGAAATTATACCCTCGAAAATGGCGTTTAATCTCTGAGATCTGGGAATATAAGAGAGATTAACGTGTACTTCTGATCTCCTGTTGGGGTGTGTGTTTTATCATATAATATTTTGTTCATAATAGTTCATGAATATTTTCTCGTCAGATCTCGGTAAAATTGCGAAAAGTGTGTGTGTGTGTGTGTGTGTGTGTGTGTGTGTGTGTGTGTGTGTGTGTGTGTGTGTGTGTGTGTGTGTGTGTGTTTATATTAAGAAATGTTCTAAATGTTAAGAAGTGCTGCTGATGATGCAGTGTTATTTGGCTCATAATTTAACCATAGCTAAACCACATGTCCTGACTTCATTGTAACGAACATCGGACTAGAGATAAGGTGAGGTAATTATAGAAGGGACAAGAGACAGACTAATAACTGAATATGAAGGAACAAGTCTCCAGCCATTTGGGCCCTTGAGGATCGAACGCTGAGCATGACAGAAGCGAGATCGCTCTTCCGGGCCAGTTTTAGTCGATGGGCCTATACCTGAAATTCCCTGAAACGTGGCACGAACAACCCATAAGATGCTTGGTAAACTTCTTAGATTTACCGAGCATCTTCCTAGGTAAACTTTCTTTAAGACCGGGCCAATTAGAGGCTAATCTGGTTTACCAAAGATTTTATGCATTTGGGCAAGTATTTAGTTCTGTGGAAACGACATCTGATGTGGGTAATGAAACACCTATTTTGGTTGGTGTTGGTTGGCGGGACACCTAATGTGGACATCAGGTGTCCAACTGGAGTCAGAACCACATTTTAAGACACAACAATAAGAGTGACGCCCGCCTACAGTAACACGCGTGAGTGCAGGTACTTGGAACCTTTGTATAACGCCTTTGTGAACCATTTTCAACCCTCAATACCACAGCTGCCAGTGAGGTTAGAAGGGAGCGTTCTTAAAACCAATTTATGCTAAACACTCTTTTGCATTCAGAAGAACGTTGACGTGCAAATCGTTACAAATTTGCCGTGCATGGCATACGCACATGTTGCAGTGTTGCCATGTAAGTCACTGGTATTTCAGCGTTGTCATACAAGATATATTTGCATACAAACACAAAAGCAGAGTTGCCATGTAAGGCTCCCCCACACACACTCCATGTAAGACTCCCCCACACACACTCCATGTAAGACTCCCCCACACACACTCCATGTAAGGCTCCCCCACACACACTCCATGTAAGGCTCCCCCACACACACTCCATGTAAGGCTCCCCACACACACTCCATGTAAGGCTCCCCCACACACACTCCATGTAAGGCTCCCCCACACACACTCCATGTAAGGCTCACACACACACACACTCCATGTAAGGCTCACACACACACACACACACTCCATGTAAGGCTTACACACTGCAGAAAAATGTTGTCATGAAGACAGTGCCATGCCATGTAAGATACACAGTCTCATTTATCACTGCTGTTTTTTTAAGAGGGCTTTCACGTGATACATTGCCAAGCCAAAAGAGAGACGAGAGAGAGAGAGAGAGAGAGAGAGAGAGAGAGAGAGAGAGAGAGAGAGAGAGAGAGAGAGAGAGAGAGAGAGAGAGAGAGGGGGGGGAGAGAGAGAGAGAGAGAGAGAGAGAGAGAGAGAGAGAGAGAGAGAGAGAGAGAGAGAGAGAGAGAGAGGGGAGAGAGAGAGAGAGGGGAGAGAGAGAGAGAGAGAGACCATAGAAAGAAAAGCAGACAATGAGATAGACAGAGAGAGAAAGAGACAGATTGACAGAGAGATAGACAGACAGAAAGTGAGAGAGAGAGAGAGAGAGATATATATATAGAGAATGAGGGAGACAGGAAGAGACAGAGAGACAGAAAAAGAGAGACAGAGAGAGAGAGAGACAGGGAGAGTGTCAGTTCAGCCCAGGGAGCACTTACCTGGGCTCCACCACCTGATCACACCTGAGCCCATAAAGCCCTCTGCACTTATCTCGAGAGCTCCGGGTAATTGTCTCTGACGCTCTGAATGCATGTATTCCCATGGCCGGAAGCTGCGTCTTGGCGGTGATGTGTTTGACGTATTACTGACACGAAGTGGCTAGTGTGTATGCGACTACCCTGGCGTGTATGTTTACGTGTGTGTGTGTGTGTGTGTGTGTGTGTGTGTGTGTGTGTGTGTGTGTGTGTGTGTCTTGGGTTCTTAGTGTTTAGGCACTGAAGGTATCTAAATATTGACTTTTTTTATGCAACAGGTTCGAAAGGAAAGGTGGGTTGCTTGGGTTTGTTTTACTTTTAACAGTTTATAATGTGCAAAGCACTACGAGGTTGTTTATATACGTTATATAACAACCTTGGAGTGTGAAGCTTCAAAGCTCGTAAACCTGTTTAATAAATGTAAACAAGGCCGCCATGATTGTTGAAAGATATACAGGTTTCGGATGTGTAAATCTTTGATGACTCGTGGCTCAGCTTAAGCCAAATCGTGAGAAAAGACAAAGAAAATTCTAAGTGTACAGACACTTAGAATAATAATACTAATTTGAATTAGTTTCGTCGGGACAGGAAGCCTGTGTATATATACTTTACGCTTGTATCGAGGTTCCCTTAATGTCTAATTATTGACCGTCCCCAGTATGCACCCCCCCACGACAGTTCCTAACTCCCGGGTACCTATTTATCGCTAGGTGAACAGCTGCATTAGGTGAAAGGTAACATGCTCAACCAATATCTGTCCGGCTGGGGAATTGAATCCGTGATTCCCGAGTGTGAGTTAAGAACGAAGCCAACTGTACTACGAGACCAACTTGCTTGTTGATCAGTATGCTATTATCGTGGCCTGAATAGTCCTTCCCAAGGTTATAAACCTAACACCAAACAACTACTTAGCAGGAGGGATTGTTTCCTCTGACGACCCGTACAGCAGTTCAGTGTAGCTTGTGAAACCTCTGTGAAAAGGTTGACCAGACCACACACTAGAAGGTGAAGGGACGACGACGTTTCGGTCCGTCCTGGACCATTCTCAAGTCGATTGTGAATGGTCCAGGACGGACCGAAATGTCGTCGTCCCTTCACCTTCTAGTGTGCGGTCTGGTCAACTTACTTTAGCCACGTTATTGAGACTTATCGTCTCTGTGAAAAGGATTTGAGACAGACTAAGAGGCTTCAATCCAACAGGCTTAGGTTTTGCGGTTCTGTTGGCCCCACAGAGCCCTATCCCTTCTGGTTGAACTATTCCTATTTGTGAAATTCGAGACAATAACTCGAAGGCGAGACGATTATAATAATGCGACGTCTACAACCCCCTTGTTACTCCAGAATAAATACTGATCACATATACAAACACTGTAGTCCTGACACACACTCTCTCCAGCTCAAAGTCTTTGCTTTCGCAAATGATTATTTGTAGGTAATATCAATAAGTGCTAAAGATGCTCCGAGGTGTTAGGGCAACCAAGCAATAAATGTGTAGCATGTGTCGCACGTCCAACAATAAGGAGGGCAGGATGTAGAGAGAGAGAGAGAGAGAGAGAGAGAGAGAGAGAGAGAGAGAGAGAGAGAGAGAGAGAGAGAGAGAGAGAGAGAGAGAGAGAGAGAGAGAGAGAGACAGTCAAAGAATGTATGAATACACAGAGTCGTGTCAATAGACAACCTACGTATTCACAAACAAAGCCGAGAGAGATACACACCACACATCTGACTTCGCTTCTTCCTCCTCTCCGTTACTCACCAGTTCCTTCTGTTGTTCCCCGGCTCGACCAAAGAGCACCAGCAGATGTGTATAACTACAGAACCCGGGGAAACAGGGACCAAAATTTGCCGTTTATCATGTCATGTTTGCGGAAACTCCGCATTGCTGCGTAAGTGGTGGAGGGGGGGATGAGAGACTGGAGTGTGGGAGGGGAGTAGTTGAACCTACGCCAACACGTCCAAATTGCGATCGACCCAAACGCATTTCGAGGGCTTTTGTCATCGCCTTTTTGACTGGATTAATTGAGCAATAAATAATATATCAGGCAACTTAACAACGAGGACATTATCAATGTGTAAATTCAATATTCATGTAATCTTTGGGTTATAGTCTCGGTTGTATCCCCTCCCTGTAGACACAGTTAAACTGGACAGAATAGGTGGCTTGGGGCTCCAACACGACATATTCCATGAGGAACGCACTTAGTTTGTCTTCTATCCTTCAGCTTTAAGAGGAGCTGAACAAGTCACATTCAACTGCCCTCCGAGTCGTCGTTCTTTACTACAAGTCATAAATATTTGAGAGAGATAGAGATAGAAAGATAGAAAAAGGACGGAGAGAGTAATTCAGAGGAAATGAGAGGACTATACAAAGAGATAGTCTGAGTAACTATCGATATAACTCGATAATATTCAATTCAATATAAAAATCATTTATGCATTATCTGAATAGTCCTCCATAATGACAGCAGTAAGCAAAGCTGTCATGAAAGCGTTTACCTTATTTTACAGAGTCGATGGTCTAGTGGGCAGTGTGACTACTTCCTGCCCTATGGACAGTGGTTCAAATTCCAGCACAACTTACAATTTTAGAGTGCATTTTTGTAAATAAATATGATGGGGGGTGTCAAACAATATTAATTATAGAAGTCTGTAGGTTCACATCGGCACATATATAATTATGATATTTATTAAGGTAATCTAACAGTGTATATATATATCAAGGGTTTTTCTTCCATGACAGAGATTCTTAGCACTAACCATGGGATTATAACAGAGACATAAGTTTATAGGAAGCTGTTAAATGACCTTTAAGCTGAAGTCAGGCAGCTCCTATTTATACCCAGCTGAACTCACTCCTAGATATACCTAACCTAACCTTCTCTTGGAACACTCTTACAATTCCTCATCTATTGTTTCATAGATGGTAAAATGTTAACAAATCAATTGTTACTTAAATTTGTATTGTGTCTTACTGTATCCCAATGCACTTCAGGGTTCAGGTTACGTCGATATACAAAAATAAACATATTTCCTGATTAATCACACATAATTAAATGTTACATTTGTCCATTGCCTGTAAAAATATATCACGATCGTCTAGGGCTTTTCAAATCTCGGTAGATAAAGGCTATTCGGCTCGTCTATTGTCAGACTATAATAGGCAAGACTAATGGAAAGCTGAAACACGTAAGACTAGTGGAATGCTGGAATTGGTATGTCTATTAAAAAACGAAATAGGTAAGGCTGAAATAGGTACATATACCCGAAAGCAGAAGATAAATACAGTTGGAGAAGACTGGAATAGAGTATGATATACGCTGGATGGAAAGGAAATCTCTGTCTATTCTTATGTGAGCACTCAAGCTCACTCGAGGGGCGACGGAGATTGGTTAAGACTTTTGAGTACACAGTGACATAATGTTCTTCCCTTCCTCACGCGCGTGTGTGCGTGTGGGGGTGCTTTCCAGAGAGTGTGTTTACACGTTGGGTGCTTGTGTGAGCTTGCGTGTGTTTGATCTTGTGATTGGATAGTGAACTCACCTAGTTGTGCTTACGGAGGTTGAGAAGGTCCCGTCTTTCAACTGTCAATCAACCGGTGTACATATTCTTGAGCCTACTGGGCTCTATCATATCTACATTTGAAACTGTGTATGGAGTCAGCCTCCACCACATCACTTCCTAATGCATTCCATTTGTTAACTACTCTGACAATGAAAAATTATTTTTAATATAACTCTATGACTCATCTGGGTACACAGTTTACACCTGTGTCCCCCTTGCGAGTGTGTCCCCTGTGTTAAATAGATTATCTTTATCTACCCTATCAATTCCTCTGAAAATCTTGTATGTCATGTCATGTCTCCCCAAATTTTTATTTCAGTCACGTAAGATTTAGTTACAGTAGTGTCTTTTCCTCTTAGTGTGTGTGTGTGTGTATGTGCGTGTTTCACACACACACACACACTGACACTCCAGTATACTGCACAAGCCTCGAACCTCTTGTATCTTGAGATGATTTCGGGGCTTAGCGCCCCCACGGCCCAGTCCTCGACCAGGCTTCCATATTTTTTGTTTCACATCCCCAGGAAGCAATCCGTAACAGCTGTCCAACTCCCAACTACCTATTTACTGCTAGGTGAACAGGGCCATTAGGGAAAAAGAAACTCTGCCCATTTGTTTTCGCCTCCGACTCCGATCCGGAACCTTAGGACTACGAATCCCGAGCGCTGTCCACTCAGCCGTCAGGCCCCTTAGATGAACCTTGAGCGTGAGGGCATGAGAAAATCCACAAAAGTTGTCTCTTAGAATACACACTTGTGGGGGAAAATCCGAGCCCGTCAGAGATGAACGAAAAGTTTCAATACTTTTGATTGCTTCTTTTATTGCCTCTAATACTTGAGTGTTCGAGGAATTCTTGCGATTTTCTCCTTTGTTGGAGAGTTTCGCTCTTGTTTATGTGTGCGTAAAACACATATCCTACAGCAACAACATCAGTATGATATATAGTGCAACAACATGATATATACAGCAATAACAACAACAATAACATCACATATACTGGGGGAGGAAGAGAGGGAGAGGGTAAAGAGGGGAAAAGTGGGGAGGTACCCCCAGGAAGCAGCCCGTGACAGCTGACTAACACCCAGGTACCTATCTTACTGCTAGGTAACAGGGGCATAGGGTGAAAAAAAAACTCTGCCTATTGTTTCTCGCCGGCGCCCGGGATCGAACCCAGGATCACAAGTCCAGGGTGCTGTCTGCTCGGCTCCCACAAAGAGGGTGGGAATGATGGGAAAATAAAGGAAAGAGGGGAAGAAGATGAAAGACGAGTGGAGAGGCGAATAGGGGGGAAATAGAAAAGTAAGATGGGGGGAGACAGACAGACAGACCCGGGCACCGCCGGAGACCCCCTTCCTCCAGTATAAAATATATCAAAACACACAGACACACGTGTGAAAAAAAAAAATTCCCCAGACTTTACTTGAATCGAAATATTTCCATGTAGTGTGGAAGAGCGGAACAAAAAATAATAATTTTCTAGACAAATCATCGCTGAACAAATTACAGCTCCTGGTTATTGTTGGCGCGAGAGACATGACGATATATCAGAGGGGATTACCAGGCCAGCATTAGCGTGAGGTACAGCTCCTGGGCTGGATTATCCCTCATCATCTTCCACCACCAATCTTTCTCAAGCTAAACTGCACTGAAAATATTTACGCGTTTAGCAAGTCATTTATAAGGGGATTTTTTGTTGTTAATTCTAATTACCTTGATTACAGTAGGCCCGTTTTGTGAAGCTGTAGTTGGTTGTGTGAGGTTGTATATATTATATATGGACGAGAGGAGGAGTTGATGATATGAACATCAGTCGTTCAGCAGGTCAACCACCCCTCGATCAAGCCAGTAACTGGATGGGTATTGGAGTGGTTAATCCTCCTCCTCAGTAGGATCTAATATCTGTACCGGCATGAGCATTATGACGTCAAAGTGACGTCACACACCTCGTGGGCACACCGTATTAAAACAAACATTATTTCCTTTAAGTCAGGTTAAGTTAGGTTTGTTTACATAGCAGCGATGACGTAGAGACGGTGCATACTTTCTCAGGTCCTAGACCCTACTCGTTTTTCGTGGTTAGTGGGACCTGGATCACGCCACCACAAGCGTCCTGTCACTGATATGGCAGACTATGCTGTTCCTTTGCTGCCGTTTTCTACACACTGTATAACGTGTCATCTTAGTATTCCCTCGAGATGTGTCCTTAGGGACGTACTTTGAAACATGTTCTAAACGATTGTCTCAAACTAATCTACAAATTAGTTTTCAGTTCGTGTTTACCAACAACTACACGACTGGAAGCTAGTTGAAACGCAAGAGATCGTTTACCCTTTGGCCTCATTCCTGATGTTTTTATGTTTTTAAATGTTCAATACGTGGGGAAATACCTCACGAAACCTCAAACGCCGTATTTGTGAACACATGGGTAACTTACCTCACTGGTTTGCCCTTTTAGGCAAGCTTCATCCTCTGATATTCGAGGTCACTGCGAGGAAATGGGCCACCCTTTCACTTACAACGATTTCGTTGCTCTGTTGTCTAGTTCGTCACGACTGGAACTCAACATCTTGGAAAGTTAACCTCACCCTAAGTTGCTAACATTGCTCGTTAAAGCCATGACCGTCTCGCCAAGACATATTCATAAATTTTAACGCACTATGTATTAAAAATAGGTTGGTACTCATAAAATAATATTATTATATATTATTGTTCTAGGTGAACTTAGATGTCCTCAGTTGTAAGTCGTGTGTAAACCCATATTTGCTCATAAACAAGGGGAGTTTGGCGGCTGCGTTAACGAGCATTTGGCCTATGTTGCTGCGGCCGGGTTGTGGAACATGCAACCCTTCCTCAGACCAAGTTCATTCCATCCAGCTGTCGACCCCACAGACGCATTCATAAATTTTAACATGCTGTTCACTCAAAACAGAAATTTTTCTCAAATATAAAGTAATATTATAAATATTATAATATATTATTAAAATTATCTGCTAGATTAAGGACCTGCCCGAAACGCTGCGCGTACTAGTGGCTTTACAAGAATGTAAATACTGTACTATCCAATGTATTCTCACAAACCCAATGTACCTTCTTGTATATATATATATATAAATAAATAAAATAAATAAAATAAAAATAAATAAATTAGCATTTTGTGCATATTTAGGCATTGGTTAGGTTAGGTGTTTAGGTTCTGTTGGGGATTATTTGTATTTGTAGTACGTGGGTGAAGCATTTACAGCGTTGTGGTTCGAACAAAATTCGTCAGTGAAGCACTTGTTCCGAAACTGTTCGAACGTCATCATTTGTGAGTCGTGTGTAACAGCCCGTCTTCCAAAGATTCAAAAGTGATTCCACGCACCCGCCAAACCCCCTGTTTATGAATGAAAAGTGATTTACACACGACTCACAACTACTGACGTTCGAACATATCCGGAACAAGTGCTTCACTGACAAATTTTGTTCGAATCACAACGCTATAAATGCTTCACCCACGTACTACAAATACAAATAATCCCCAACAGAACCTAAACACCTAACCTAGCCTAACCTATGCCTATATATACACAATATGCTAATATATTATAATATTAATTAATACTTGAGAAAATTCCCGTTTTGAATGAACAGCATGTTCAAATTTATGAATGCGTCTGTGAGGTCGACTGCTGGATGTAATGGACTTGAGTCGAGGACGGGTTGCAGCCTGTCCTTGTAAACAAAGACCAAATTCCATTCCATGCACCCGCCAAACCAACTGTTTATGAACGAAAATCTGTTTACACGCGACTCACAACTGATGACGTCCGAACAATTCCCGAACAAGTGCTTCACTGACGAATTTTGTTCGAACCACAACGCTATAAACGCTTCACCCACATACTATAAATACAAATAATCCCCAACAGAGCCTAAACACCGAACCTAACCAATGAATAAATATGCACAATATGCTAATATATAACAATATTAATTTATACTTGAGACAATTCCTATTTTGAAGTAACAACATGTTAAAATCGATGAATGTGTCTTTGGAGTCGACCGCTAGATGGAATGGACTTGGTCTAAGGACGGGTTGGCAACTGAACATTCAGCTATGGTGAGGCTCCTATTGACAGAGCAGGTTATGCTGACCTAATAGCCACCACCTGACAGCAAAAATACTTATATTTGATGTGGATTGGGGCAACAAGGCGGAGGGGCCACAGAAATTCGCAATTTGGTGAATCTGCGGTGTGAAACGTGTGCCTGTTGCTGACATTGGGGTTGCTAATAGGAAATCACTTGCATTATATATATATTTGCAACAAATGCGGAAAACCACATTGAAAAATAAAAGAATGCTAAGCATGAAATTACCCCTTCATCTCGCCTACCCACTCCCAGCATCTCCATCACCCCATACCCCCCACCCCTCGCCCCCCCTCTGCCACGTCTGGGCTATCCATCTTACACTCCCCTATTCATTTTGCCTCACCTGGCACAAAAAGTAACATTTTGCATCTTAACGACAAAGCCGGTGGCAAAAATGGGAAGATGAATTACTTAAAACTGTCACAGCGATTTGGGAAACTTCTCCGCTTGTTAAGACTTGAGGTGGTAGTTGTTGTTGCTTGGGTGGTGGTGGAGGTGGTAGTTGTTGTGGCTTGGGTGGTGGTGGAGGTGGTAGTTGTTGTGGCTTGGGTGGTGGTGGAGGTGGTAGTTGTGGTTATATTGGCTTGGATGATGGTTGGTGTTGTTTTGGTTAAAGATCAGATGGCTGATTAGGCTAATATAAACACACTTCGCGAGGTATTTACCATTTCTTTTGAGCATTATTTTTATTACTAATAAGTATCTGTTGGTTAAATATATAATGGGTGATCGAAATTTGCATTTCTAAATCTGTTGCTTAATATTTCCATTCACATATACAGTGGCTACCAGTTAAGTAATATAAACGGGTTCTTAAGTATCTTGTTAACTCAAATGTGCCGTAAAACTGTCAATAATCAAAGAGACAACACACACGCACACGCACACGTACACATCAGAGTAGTTAACAGGTGGAATGCATTAGGCAATGATGTGGTGGAAGCTGACTATATACACAGCATTAAATGCAGATATGATAGAATCCAGTAGGCTCAGGAATCTGTACAACAGTTGATTCACGGTTGAGAGGCGGGACCAAAGGGCCAAAGCTCAACTCCGACAAGCACAAATAGATGAGTACATCCAGAAACCCCCTAGGGTACATAGGAGCCCCACGGCGATGTATATTAATCCTTCAAACCGACGAATTGACTCTGAAAGGATCATTAAATTTTGTTTATTGCCTTCCGTTCTGTAGTGATTGATTTGAGCGAGATTGATGGTCTGGTGACCTTCCTACAGCCCTGCCCAGGACGGTGTTTCTGAAGGGTGTGGCAGGTTGTCAACTGGCCTTGTGTTTGGTCTCCATTTTGCTTTACACACACACATACTTACACACTTGCTAGGGTTGCATGGTACACCCTAATGTACTATGCTCTGTGTGTCACACTAGGTGTCATACAACAGGGTGCCATACTGCCAGGGTGACTGGAGCGAGTGTAAGTTTCCGGAGCCAAGATGTAATACACGTAAATGTAAGTATTATATATATATATATATATATATATATATATATATATATATATATATATATATATATATATATATATATATATAGGCGTTTAACGCCTATATTCTTTTCTAGGCGTTTAACGATGCATAAACAACAGGGCTCCATTAAGGAACATATAATCTCTTCCCATAACCAAACCATCGCCAGAGAAATCCTAGTAAACAACACAGAAATCATCGATAGATACAGCGATAGCAGGCGGCTTGACGTTTGCGAGGCACTACACATCAAGAAGTCAACACCAGCAATCAACAGCCAATTATTGCACAACTATATTCTACCCACCTCAAGACTCCGCTCCAATATAGAAGCATCAAGAAATATGGACCAATAGGCTTTCTACAAACACTTCTATTCAATATCCATTGTTTCGTGTTCTGTCTTGTGTTGATACTTTTAATACCCTATTAATATCCTCTAGTGTTCTGTCTTGTGTTAATGCCACATCATCCTTCCCACCTCACTCAAATGTAATGCCACATCACCCTTCCCACCTCACTCAAATGTAGATATAAAATCAGGGAAACGCAAGTTCTAATCAGTTGTGTATTTGTGAAGTCTTTGAAAATGTAATAAGTTTTACGAAACGCGCCCGTGTCGCGTCAGACTAGAAATAAAAATGAATTTTGGAGAAGTGATTTTTGATTTACCTCCAACAGTGAAGCATAATGTACGAAAGATTGAGAAAATTCGTGTTAGAATTATTAATCTTACTTTTTCGGTCATATTTAATAAAATATGTCTACAGGAAAGACTGCTACCAAAATATACTAATATATATATATATATATATATATATATATATATGTATATTTAAAAAAATAAAATTAGATTTCCAGTTTTAGATTTCCTTTCAATACCTCTTTTCGTTTTCTGCCGTGATCCTTTTTTTATATTTTCCTCTTATTTTACAGTTCTTTATTTGCGTAAATTGTATATAAATTTTAAAAGTTTAGTTTAGGAAAGACCTGGGTAAATACTGGTTTATAAAGAGGGTTCTTGATTTATGGAACAAATTGCTGGGTGGCATAATGGTCGTGGGGATCAATGGATTGTTTCAAGCTTAGGTTAGACATGTATAAGAGGTTGAGTGGGTATAAATAAGAGTTGGCTCACGTGGCCCAATTGGTCTTCTGCAGTTGCCTTTATTTCGATATTCATTGTTAATAAAGTATCACGTACATGCTTAGTTCCACTGTAGAAATATTCAGTAAATTATATATCCTATTTTCGAAAAAATTGGTTGTATTTTTAAATCGCTTTGAATTGCATTTTTTGTTCGTAATTGAGATAATGTCTGGGATTTTTGTAACTATAATGGGTAATGTTATTAATGTTTATTTGAGGTAAAAGGAAATTTTAACATTGCGTTAACATAATGTGTTAAATATATATATATACTCTCGAGCTTTTAAGCGTTGATTAATATCACGGTTAAACTACCCCATTGGAGAAGTTACCTCAGGTCTTCTTAATAGGTTAAATCACGGCAGACAAGACGTGAATTCCAAACTGCCTTGTTCTGAAGACGCTGCTCTTACGGTCTTAGCTTTAATGAGAGTTTGCCTCAACCCTCGATATATTTTACGAAATTGCCCAAATGCGTAAAAAAAACATTTCGTCGTGCAGGCGATGAGTCACAATAACGTGGCTAAAGTATGTTGACCAGACCACACACTAGAAGGTGAAGGGACGACGACGTTTCGGTCCGTCCTGGACCATTCTCATGTCGATTGTCCCTTCACCTTCTAGTGTGTGGTCTGGTCAACAACATTGCGTCGTATTGGTAAAAATTACAGCACTGTAATGTTGACGATTTCTGTACCACGAAATTGATAGGTTAGGTGTGACTGTTTGGGTTCAGACACTTCTGGTAAGGCAAAATGTTGCGTGTTTTATGGTGTGATGAAGACTAGGGGGCCAGCTTCACGAAGCAGTTAGGCAAGCATTTACAACCCTGTACATCGTTTCTCAATCTTTTGCGGCTTTGTTTACAATTATTAAACAGTTAAAGAGCTCCGAAGCACCAGGAGGCTGTTTATAACAATAACAACAGTTGATTGGGAAGTTTTCACGATAGATCGAAATCGATAGATCAGGTGTGACTGTTTGGGGTCAGACATTTCTGGTAAGGCAAAACGTCGCGTTTTTTTACGGTGTGATGAAGACCAGGAGCCAGATTCACGGAGCAGTTACGCAAGCACTTACAACCCTGTTCATCGTTTCTCAATATTTTGCGGCTTTGTTTACAATTATTAAACAGTTAATGAGCTCCGAAGCACCAGGAGGCTGTTTATAACAATAACAACAGTTGATTGGGAAGTTTTCACGCTCGTAAACTGTTTAATAATTGTAATCCAAAGCCGTCAAAGATTGAGGAAAGATGTACACGTTCGTAAGTACTTGAGTAACTGCTTCGTGAATCTGGCCTCCAGCTGAGTGAAAAGTGGTTAATGGCTCTCTTCTTGTCGTAAATCAGTCCGTCTTTTGAATAACTGTTTACCAGCTGGGAAACTTCACAAGAAAATATTATTGTTGTTATAAACATATTCGTAGTCCTTCGGAGCTCATAAACTCATAAACTAAATTTAAACCACACCCGCCATAATTGAGGAAGATGTACAGGTTTCGTATTTATAAATGCTTGATGAATCCTGACAAGGACTGCCTTGGACATCGACCCCGTGTGTGCCGGTTACCCTTTCTCTTGCATTAACTTTCACATGCCAACTGAAGAGCCTTACTAATCTTGCAAAAGGTTTAGAATTCTTCCTCACTGGGAGAATACAATGCAGAGTATCAAAACACACACACACACACAAACACACACACACACACACACACACACACACACACACACACACACACACACACACACACACACACACAAACACACACACACACACACACACACACACACACACACACACACACACACACACACACACACACAAAGCCCGTGAGGGAAAGCTTCCAAAGCCATTGTCTAATTTTTTGTTCTTCAGTCCAATCTTTCCAGACCTACCTCTGTAATTCCCCCAACATTACCCTCCTTACCCCCCCCCTCTTTACCTTCTTCTCTGTTTCTTCTTTTGCTCTAAATTTCCTTTGATACCGGTTCCCCCAAAGGGGAGACACAAACCCACTATCTCAAACTCAATACAATCCGAGACAATTTTCCCCCTTCTCTTTCCCCTTCTTTTTGGTCATTCCTCCTTTCAAGACCTGAACCTTGGTGGACCCGCGGGGCCAAAATGGAATTTCGTTTAACTGCAGACAATGCAGAGCCCGTTCAGTAGAGAGTAAGGTTTTTATTCTATCCTTGGAACAGGTTCATCCGCAGACAGCTTGGAATTAATCTTGCTGGCTGTCGGTGCTCTGTTCTGCTTGAGAAAACAGAGCAAGCACTGTCTTCCATGGTCTCCTGCAAACAGGAGAGCATGCAGATGTGATCGCACGCAATCACAGATGTTTGCTCCCGCTCGTGTGTGTGTTTACGTACACTGTAATATAAAACAAAATGTTTTCCTTCTTGCGTTCACTCGCATTAGGTCAGAATGAACGCTAAAGAACTCTCGCATATACGTGCATGTATACTCACACACGTGTGCACATACTCTCATCCAAGTGCACGTACATATTCACCCATATATCAAGCATAACACATGTATACGTACCCATATATTTGAACATAACACGTAAGTCAGTTTTGATTATTTGGCATAAGAGGTCAGTTAACAAATCTTTTTATCCATATCAGTGACTCAACGCAAACAACTCACCCATAAAGAAATTGCGTGCACACTCTATATCATTCGTGTGCGAAAACGGCCTGTGGAAACTTCTCAATCTAATGATCACGTGTCATATGATCAAATTTGTAGGCTGTCCAATGTGTACAATTTATATCCTCCATAAAAAAACTATTAAATATATATATATATATATATATATATATATATATATATATATATATATATATATATATATATATATATATATATATATATTTAATATATATATATATATATATATATATATATATATATATATATATATTTAATATATATATATATATATATATATATATATATATATATATATATATATATATATATATATATATATATTCTCCAGTTATACCATCATTTCCTTACAATTATCACGCATAGCAGGAACATCCTGTATACTATTTCTGTCATAATAATAATGATACTATCTGGATATTTAATAAAACTTACTGTATTCGACTACCATCTTGCTTAATTCTCCATATACTATGATAGAAATACATTTTGCACGATCTAGTATTCATCGAGAATAAACTAAAATATATTTCGAATGATTCAGACATTCTGGACATGTAGAAATACGTCCTGAAATATTTAAGCGTAGGTCTGGATTATTTCAGATGGAAGTTAGATCATTATGCTAATCTCCTGGTCATTCGGCTGCAGCCTTGTTAGGAAACTCGGTGTTGGGACCATTGTATCGGAGAGAGAGAGAAGGGACAATTAGTCGTGGTCGCCGGTGTTATTGCTAAGGTTCGCCGCCTCGAACGCAGCGGACTATGTTTCAAAGTCTCGAATGCTTGTTCAACTTCAGAGATTTAACGTTGTTTTTTTTTGGTTCACATGCCCGTCAATGCTGGTATGTCTCTCGGCGTATCTGCGCGGAGCCGGTATCGCCTGTTCCCCCAGCTCCCATGTTTAACGCGAGTTGTTCCCTTCCTCCCTCCTTCTGCCCAAGCACCCACGTTCAACGAAAGTCGTCCTCAGCCTCACCCCGTTCGTCCGCCTCTTGTGTTCAACGGGAGTCAATCCTTTCTCCCCTGTCTCCAGCGTTCAAGGACAGCCCTGACGTCCTCTACCAGTCCGCCCTAAAACCAATCTTCACTCTAGCATGGAAACAACGTCACATCGTTCCGAAAACGTTGGTTGTAAAACTCGTAAAATTCTTCAACTTCATATTTCTTTTGTAAAAGTTTGGTGTAACAAATTCACTGTTGTTTGTAAATACGTTTAGATCTTAAATGTCAGATGTAAATTTGGTGCGTAAAGCTTGACAATAACAAGAAAAAAAATACCAAAAGTTCTGTCACAGGTACGAGCCTATAAAATGTGAAATATATTGTGTAAACAATAAAAATATCAAACAGAAGTAAACAAAAATCAACAAGACAATCAGGACGATTACGTATAATATTTTCTAAATAAATAGTATTCTTATTTAACTTTACTACGGCCCGTCCACCCCATCACTCCACACACAAACATGTGGTCTGGCTCCCACATAATACCTGGCTTATAAACCACACACACACATATATGTACTTTGACTTCCCACGTCGCCAGAGTAATGAGTGAGAGGCAAGAGAAAAACAGGAGAAGACTCCTCTCGACCAACCGCTCACCCAACACGTGACCAATGACCCCAACACACACATATGCCTTCACCTTTCACACACACACATGTGTCCAGGCTTCCCCCACACAACACCTATCTACCAACAGCCCATCAGAGTGAGCCCCACAGCTCTATTCTCTCGTCAAACTGATGCTGGAGACAAGTGGCAGGTATACAGAGGATCTCCCACGGTCGCACCAGTGACCTGTCTCCCACGGTCCCACCAGTGACCTGTCTCCCACGGTCCCACCAGTGACCTGTCTCCCACGGTCCCACCAGTGACCTGTCTCACACGGTCCCACCAGTGACCTGGCTCCCACGGTCCCACCAGTGACCTGTCTCCCACGGTCCCACCAGTGACCTGTCTCCCACGGTCCCACCAGTGACCTGGCTCCCACGGTCCCACCAGTGACATGTCTCCCACGGTCAAGCCAGGCTAGATGGCTCCGGCAAGAATTTCCTGCTGTAATTTACATGGAAATGTGCCGGATGTCTGTAGCCAGAGCCACAGCAACAACGGAACCTGCTAGAGGATTGGAAGCGGAATAAACTTGCGTTTTTGGTATGTATACAAAGAAGGCATTTTTTATGTAAAAAGAGCAAGACTTTCACATGACCTGTTTTCTGCTTTGAGAGCGGCAGAACGTGTATCTATGAGATTTCTTCGCATTTTATAATGATTTTTGCATGTTTCTGGAATTCCATCTGCAGTGTAATTGGACTAGTGTTAACTTCATTATAATTTTATATAATTATGATATAATTAACGAAATTGGCCCTAAAATTGGAAGTAACGAATAATAATACATTCTCTTTACTTATTAATCTCGACTCCTGATGTTTGTCAAGTAGTAGCGAGGCTCTTACAGGTCTCTCAAGGGGGTGACGGGGATTTCACACTTTTCCCCAAGGGGCAGTTGACGCTCCCTGACAACCCTTTTCCCCAAGGCCCTCACACATCCCCCAAGGGCTGGAAGAGACCTCAAACAAGGGCCTCTCTGTAGTAAGAGAACCCGGCCTCCTCCTTCTCGCCGCGTCCCACCAACATTACCACAAATTTAAATCAAGTTAGAAAAGCCAAAGAGGACCAAACAGCTTCCTGTCTCAAGCGCTCTCATACACATTCGTCTTGAATCACAGTTTTCTTTCAGCACCTATAATTTTTACTTAGCTTTCACTCAGTTATAGAAGGAATGAAGTATGGAGCTGTCGATGTTCCATAAAAAAACCCGAATCGCTTCACTCTCGGTAAATAGGAATTAAAACAAAAGTACTCAATTTGCTTAATAAAGTACCCAATTTATTGCTACGATATTTGTTGATGGAAAATGGGCATATTATTAGATTGTTAATTTATAGTGGCAAATGTCACTTTTGAACTGCGAACCTTTCAATGGTAGGCATTTTGTAGCAATTTGCGCAATAAAACCGATGAATGATGTGTGAGTCTGTCATGAGGGCTGCACACACACACACACACACACACACACACACACACACAAACACAAACACACACACACACACACACACACACACACACACACACACACACACACACGGAAATGCATACGCAAATACACAATCAAAAATACCCACTTAAAAAAACAGAATTCCCCCCTCTCTCCATACATACATAAACACAACCGCACACCCACTGCACACAAACAAAAACACACACACACACACTCACACACACAACTCACACACTCTCATTCCTCCCTCACACAAAATAGCGAACGCTATTATCCAACGTCATTATTGCGTTATATCAGAACAAAATTAAATGAATGAATTATACATCAATCACTCAGCGATTTATTTGCAATATTGAAAGAGCTTGAATTACCGATATTGGCATACAGCCTTTAAAATATTCATAGTATACGAGGAGGCATCGAGTCTTCATTTAAAAAACAAAACAAAAAAACAGGCAGCCTGAGATTTACAATATCTTAAACAAGCTTTAGAGATATTGGCTTTCCTTCTTAACATCTTTATTACAGAAGAAGAAAGCAACCTCAATTGGGTGGTTCTGTAGGTCACTAAGACATTCCCTATGGCTATGGTCTCAATTCTTTATCAATTCTTTAAGAACTTCTGAGGCCATAAGCAGCTGTGTCTTGTGAAGCTTCAAGCAGCTGTCTTGTGAAGCCAAACTACACACACACACACACACACACACACACACACACACACACACACACACACACACACACACACACAGAGCGAAAGGTGAGACCCCACTCTTGAATATGCATCCTCAGCATGGAACCCTTACTTGAAAAAGAACAAAGAGAAACTAGAAAAAGTCCAGAGATATCCAACAAGATTCGTTCCTGACTTGAAAGGCTTAAGCTATGAGAATAGACTGCGGGAAATGGATCTTACTACACTGAAGAAAAGGATAAAGAGAGAGGTGAATATGATAACAACATATAAAATTTTTAGATAAATTGCTAAAGTAGACAACGTACCATTGTTCAAAGCTGAGGAAAGCAGAACGAGGGTTCATATATGGAAACTCGAAACGCAAATGAGTTACAGAGACATCAGAAAGATCTCTTTCGGTTTCAAAGTTGTCCATAAGCCGAACAGGTTAGACGTAGTAGTCACTGAAGCTAATTCGATTCGAAGTTTCAAATGTAAATAAGAGTGAGAAATGAGTCATTGCACTAATCAAAGAACGTCCGGAAGGCGGAACTTGGAGCCTAACTCGACCCTACAAGCACATCTTGGGGAGTTCATCTAGGTGAGTACACACCCACACCCAAACACACACACACTCAAACAGTAGCATACAAATCACCAATCAAAGCCTGTATACTCCACAGATAATTTCCCCAGTAACTACATAGCCTTTGATGATGTGCTCATGAAGCGCTGATCGCCTGTTATATTGGTCTGATAAACAGTCATACTGGTAATTTGGGGTAAAATTACTGTCACCGAGTAATATTGTCAGTGGGGGTATACGGCCGTGCATTCCTGGTCACGTATCAAAGCATGAGGATTAATTTCACCGTGAATAAAAACAATATTACAATGACGGAATGACTGAAATATGTAATGCGTTTTATAAATATTGTGGACAGCTGATGAATAGGATTTTCGTTTAACAGCAAATGTTAATTTTTATAAAGGCTTTGCTGTGGATCAGTTGTGTGTGTGTGTGTGTGTGTGTGTGTGTATGTGTGTGTGTGTGAGTATAGTGTCGCGCAGATAAAGCTGCAGGGTCAAGTACTACAGCTCCCAAGCCCCATCTGTCCAGCTACTGGTCACCTATACAACTATTCCTCAAGTTTCTTAAGGCGACGTATAAAAATAACTTCAACAATGTCTTCTCGTTAAGCAAATTTATATGTATGTATTTGTGTATGTACGTGTATGTAAGTGTGCGAGCATATGAAACATCCTTTAGCGATCAGATAAAGAATTTTGGGGATCACTAAATAAAAAAAAAGTTTAATTGACGTCTCACTTGCTAATAATTTTAAATAAAACAGTAAAAAAAAGACATGCGTCATAGAAGCCATAAAATCAATTTGTCCCAGGTACAAAAAAATCGCTCCAGAAATAATTAGGTTTGCGGGTTTCAATTGGGAACATTCAAGAGTCGACATAAAACATTCAGGTATACAATGTAGAGTAATTGAGCAGTTGATATTGAGGCGTTCTCAATATCCTGTTGCTCTCTACTTGCTGGCTGACCTAGTGGTGCCTTCTACTTCTTAGCTGACCTAGAGCTGCTCTCCACTCGTATGCTGACCTAGCAAATATCCGGAAGAAATATCTCCGGGGTTCGCTTCTTTTATATATTTTCCTATATATGTCTTATACTATATATGGAGTACTCGGTAGTGCTCTGGTCGTCACTCTCCCCCAACCTCTCTCCTCCTCGTTGTTGTTTCTACCTTCGTTATCTCTCTCCTTCCTACAACACAAGTCTAAGGACGAAAAAACGAAGTCTATTTAGAGTTTAATTAATTCAAGGAAAGGTAATTATGATGAGACTTTTGTTTCAGTTTTGGCGTGATCAGTGTCTAACTTTAACTGATATGGCAAAATAACAATACTAATAATAATGATTCAGAGTCAAATCATAATGGTATCGTGGGGGTCGCATTGGTACGGTGCATGTGGCATTCTGTTCTTTTATGCCAATCCCAACCGCATTGGTGAAGATAGCCTTATGTGGCTAACCTCAAACCTCAAGCAGACAAACAAGCACTTATATATATATATATATATATATATATATATATATATATATATATATATATATATATATATATATATAAAGTATATATCCTGTTTTCCCTAGTTACTCCTGCAATAACACCTCGAAGATCCTTGTTTTCTCTGGAACGCTGGCTGTGAACGACCACCATTTAAGGTCTAATTACCGAGAGTGAGGCTGGGAGGACCGACCGTACGTTACCTTCTCTTCCGACACCCTTACCAAACTCTCTTTCCGTTCTATATTTATCTAATTGTCTTTCTTCGGCATTTTTAA
Organism: Procambarus clarkii; assembly: GCF_040958095.1. NCBI lineage: Eukaryota > Metazoa > Arthropoda > Malacostraca > Decapoda > Cambaridae > Procambarus > Procambarus clarkii. The sequence continues at coordinate 10,979,088 of NC_091213.1, forward strand.
AGTCTGTTTCTGCACACGCTTTGGTTAGTTACAGGATTGTTCGTGGCTTTGGTTGCATAGTTACAGGATTGTTCTTGGGTTTGGTTACATAGTTACAGGATTGTTCGTGGGTTTGGTTACATAGTTACAGGATTGTTCGTGGGTTTGGTTACATAGTTACAGGATTGTTCGTGGGTTTGGTTACATAGTTACAGGATTATTCGTAGCTTTGGTTACATAGAGTTACAGAATAAAAAAATCTTAAATACTTAAAGACGAGTCATCGTACATTCCATTTTGATAATTTTTAATTTCAATGAATATTTGTATACACTGAAATATATCAGAAATTTTCTGGCAATCACTAACAAAGCGACGTTTAGATTTCTTAATCTTAACATTACAAATGTTAAGATTAAGAAACACATAAAACTTTTAGATCAAGAAACACAAAGCGAAAAACATTCAGATTAAGACATGTAGAAAACGTTTAGATTAAAAAATGTAGAAAACGTTTAGATTACGAAAAAATACCGTTTAGATTAAGGAACATACATAGTTGTCAGACTCATTCCACTTTTAAGCTTTAAGCAATTATGATATAAAAGCTTACCTGTACATATGCAGGGAGACTGCATTTAGACACTTCCGTTGCAACGCTAGACAATCACACAGATAGACAGATACAACTACGGGCTCACCATAGCCCGTGCTGCTTGGAACTTTTTGTTCCAAGCAGCTGAATCTAAAACAACAACAGACAGATGCATCATGCCCAAGATGGAAACCGAAGAGGTGAATACGAAGAACCTTAGACAAAAAATAGCCACTTGAAACTCCCTGAATTCCAGAGTCTTCCCTGAATCCCGTTTGTGCGCGATTGATTGCTTTGATACAAACTTTTTTACAAGTGTTCCCAAATGATCTTTCTCAAAGTTCCAAGATCCAGCTTGGAATGCCGCCGCATCTTATCTCTGCTTCCCAGAGTCCGGTCATTTTCTTGTTTGTTATAATTCGACAAGGAAATTGCTCAACTGTTTCTGAAGAAATGAAAATAAAATAATGAAGAGCTTTTGCTTCTCTAAGACAGTGTAAAGTATATTATATATAAAGGATAGGGGTGGTAGGAGAAAAAAATATCAAAGTATTCAGTGAGGAACCACAAGGTCTTCTCTGAGTACTCTTTATTTTCTTCTCGTAGGCTATGGGTCCCTACACTTGCACCAGAGGTGGTACCCCTTTTATATATATATATATATATATATATATATATATATATATATATATATATATATATATATATATATATATATGTATATATATATATATATATATATATATATATATATATATATATATATATATATATATATATATATATATATATATATATATATACAGACAGACCTTACATCGAAAATCAAAAGTGCCAAAAAATATTAAGGTTCAAATAAAACCAACACCCCCTATTAGCCAATATTGATGTCTGTAATTCCAATCATCAGTAGTCGTTTGAATGCATTTATGATCACTGCTATTGGTCAATGACAGATTGCCAATATTTCTGTCAAACGTTTTGCAATTGTCAAACGCCCCATAACGAGTGTAAAATTGCCAGTTACGCCATTCGTCTTCCGTAATGTGATCAATTTCCATTTGTCAAGGGATGAAGTGAACAACCTGAAAATTTGTCAAAGAATTTTATTTTACTTCTTTTTCGTTCTTGTTCCAATTCTCTCTCTTTTTTCCTTTCTTTGTTTTTTCCTCTTTTACTTCATTTTAGCATACTTGTTTCTGTCATATGCACGAGGGAAGAGATCACAGCATCAAGGACAACACCACAGCATCAAGGACAACACCACAGCATCAAGAACAACACCACAGCATCAAGGACAAGATCAATGGGGGCATCAATATGCCCCACAAGCTCACCCGTCATTGATGTTGGCCAGCATATGGATGCCCCCCCCGGTACTGAAAAGCTGATAGTCTAGCATCAATATGCACCTCAAGCCACGGGGTATGGTTCCGACCCGTCCCACCATCCACCACCGCCATCCACTCGGCAGAAAGAAGAGAGGCGGGCATCAATATATTGGTTCTGGCAGGGCTTTCATCGGTAGACCGGCGCTTGGGAGGCTCAGTCGACACACGCCATCACCTCTTTATCGGAATGTGTCTTATTTTTTAGTTTTCACTCTGGTTGTCTTAATGCCTTTTCTCCCTCTCTTTATGCTGCTATTATTCCTCCTCTCTTCCTTCTCTAACTCATTTGGGATGCGAAATTTTTTGGCGTGATTTTCTTGCGTAATTAGTTTTACCGGCAGGATTTTGTCATGTTAGAAATTAGGGTAAGTTGTGTGTTAGAAATAATTGATGTTTACAGTGTGTTGGATATTGATGCTGGGGGCCTCTGCTTCGCTCTCCGTCATCACCCCTAGCACACGTTCAGTCCCTTATTCAGTAACCTCAGAACACGTTCAGTCCCTAATACAGTAACTCCAGCACACGTTCAGTCCCTTATACAGTAACTCCAGCACACGTTCAGTCCCTTATACAGTAACTCCAGCACACGTTCAGTCCCTTATACAGTAACCCCAGCACACGTTCAGTCCCTTCCTCAGTAACCCCAGCACACGTTCAGTCCCTTATACAGTAACTCCAGCACACGTTCAGTCCCTCCTCAGTAACTCCAGCACACGTTCAGTCCCTCCTCAGTAACTCCAGCACACGTTCAGTCCCTCCTCAGTAACCCCAGCACACGTTCAGTCCCTCATACAGTAACTCCAGCATACGTTCAGTCCCTTATACAGTAACTCCAGCACACGTTCAGTCCCTCCTCAGTAACCCCAGCACACGTTCAGTCCCTTCCTCAGTAACTCCAGCATACGTTCAGTCCCTTATACAGTATTTCCTGCACACGTTCAGTCCCTTATTCATTAACCCCAGCACACGTTCAGTCCCTTATACAGTAACTCCTGCACACGTTCAGTCCCTTATTCATTAACCTCAGAACACGTTCAGTCCCTTACTTAGTAACCCCAGAACACGTTCAGTCCCTTCCTCAGTTCTTCACCCAAAGTACCACCTCTCATCCGCTCCCTCATTTCTCCCTCCCTTATTAACTCATCAACACCGCCAAACCTCATCAGCCCAGTCATCACCAATCATCCTTCTCTATCACCTCCAGGCGTCAATGACCGAGTATTTGCGTCACCAAAGAAATTAACCAAAATTGAATCTGTCCTCTAGTCCTATCCCTCCCCGCACCTCTTCACCCTCTCCATTCCTATTCCTCCACATAACCTTTTCACCCCTCAAGTCTATTCCTCCCTCTCTCAGCCAACACCCCACTCCGAAACACCTCCCCCACTCTGGTCCCACGCCAGCCCGCAGCCCACTAATGTTCTCAATAACATATATTCTAGTGTGTTATCTCAACCCAAAAGGCGTACCCCGGCGCTTATCGCTCGCATTCCTGATACAAACTCCTTTCTCTGATAAGATTTTGCTGTGCAAAACTTTCCGCAAAATCTTCTGGCAAATTTTCCACCCTTGTTAAAAAAAAAAATAGAATTTCGGAAGTACTTGGCTATATAATTAATGTAAACAACAGTCTAGAGAAAGAGCTTAATAGATATTTACAAGTTTTTTTCCCCCAGTTGGAAACCGAGTAGCGGGAACCCATTATCATTGCACCCACTTTTATATGTCCTCGTCCTGTCGCAAGCAGTACAAAGCGACTCGAAAGGCCGCAATGAAAACCAATTGGGACCAGCATCACCTGCAGCGACCTTACCTGTTATAACACTAACTCTCCCAAAATGAGCCTCTGATGCCCTTTATCTTTTCCCAATACTCATCAAGTTTCTTATCCTACAACCATTTGGCAACTTTCGATTTAATAAAGTTACTCTGTATTATTTTTTGCGTTCCCTGATCGTTGCTGTTCGTTAGTTTAATGTCTCGCTGATATCCTGGGCTAGTGGTTATCTAATTGAAGATGAATAGCAAGGTTTTGTGCTGGGATTGTTGCAAGCGAACATTTGCAGAGTTGCATTTCCATCTTAATTTTGTTTTGAACGAGTAGTGGAAATACGGACGAGACAAAAGAATTTACGTTGTCACTAATATTGTGATAAACACGACAGTCTTATCAAAGTAATACTAAGATAATAGATCGTATTGTTTAAATAATGCCATAACGATTCCTTAACCTAAATATTGTGTTTTATTTTATATATTTATATATGCAGACTGTTTGAACAACATATGACCTGTTCTCATGAATTATATTAATAAACGTAACAATTTAACTAGCAAATAAATACGCTAGCAGTTTCATCCAGCCAGCAACTCATAGTTATGCCTCCAAAGTACAGAAATGGCTATTATTTTTCTCAAGCTTTGCTTTTCTCCTCCTTTCTCTGATAGCATAGGGAAGACGTCTTAAAGGTGCCCGAAGGTTGCCTACTCCTTATCCAGAGCTGTGACACTTGTTCCATAGTTCAGCAGAATTAAGATACCTTCAAGACGGCTGTCTTTCCCTGAGCTGAAGGGACGGTGTCTGCAGTGTCTAAGCCAAAGGTCAAAACAAAGTTTGATGGAAATAACTGCCATTTTCTATACTTTGTAAACATAAACAATCAGAAAATAATACTACCAAGGAAGAAAAGGTAGTTTTATAATGTATCAGCGACGGGGCTGTGACAGGAGTTGACGGCCGACGAGTTTAACAAAAATATGTAAACTTTAGACGGGTTTAACAAAAATATGTAAACTTTAGACGGGTTTAACAAAAATATGTAAACTTGTCTAGGTGTTCTCATCGATAACAAGCTAAATTTCCAGGGACACATTCTAAATATAGCAAAAAAACAAAAATTCTAAAACTGTTTCGCTTCCAAACGTTAGAAAGTGTAAACAAATATCGCACTCGCCACCTAGCGACGACTGTAGGAACTATTTTTTGTTTCATAATAAATATATACAAATACAAATATGCTGTCTCAAATTATAGCTTATATGTTTAACATGTGCTGTTCATGTATAGCTTGAGCTATTCATGTATACGCAGAGATATACATATGTACCACGAGGCGTTCATGTATATCTCGAGCCAATTATGTATACCTCAACTTATTCTTGTCTACCTTGAGCCATTTATATATTTTTCGAACAATTCGTGTATTTGAGCCATTTATATAGACTTCGAGCTATATACGTATACCACGTATACCTTATACACCAGGAGCCAGTTGTGTAAACCACGAGACATTTATGTATAACACTGGCCACTCCTGTTCTCTAATAAATTATACAGTTTTTTTTAATTGCCGTTTAAATTGTTGTTACTATGTTGAATTGGTATAGGAATAAAAGTTCAGTCATTTTTATATTGAAAATTGGTTCTAACAAACTTTAGTTTGTTGTCTGTGAATTACACGAATGTAATGATCAAAGGTTATTGGATATATATATTTTTGAATGTGTTTTGTAATATATTACCATATTTTAATAATGAATCATTGAGAGCGAAAAGGGATAATTTCAGCAGCCCGTCCTCATGAACAATGGCCAAATGGTCGTTAATCCAGGCACTAAACTCCATGTTTATGAATAAAAAGCACTTTACGTACAACCCGGCCAAGCTCGTTAAAGCAGCGGCCATCACCCAAGACGCATTGATCCATTTTAAGATATAGTGTATTGAAAATAGGATTGTTCTCATTTATATATTAATATTATTATATATTAAAGTTCTATGTATAGTTAGGCGTATGTTAGGTTAGGTGTTTGAGTTCTGTTGGACGATTAATGGGTTTGAAGTATGTGGGTGAAGAATTACAGGTTGTGATTCGATCAGAGGTCGTCTGGGAAGCACCGTTCGAAAAATGTTCGGACTTCGTCAGTTTTGACTCGAGAGAGAGAGAGAGGGAGAGAGAGAAAGAGAGAGAGAGAGAGAGAGAGAGAGAGAGAGAGAGAGAGAGAGAGAGAGAGAGAGAGAGAGAGAGAGAGAGAGAGAGAGAGAGAGAGAGAGAGAGAGAGAAGAGAGAGAGAAGAGAGATAGTGTGTGTATGTGTTGGGGGAAGGAGGTGTCGGATAGCACTGTAATCCTCACAGTGTATCTGTTATAAATGTTACTGGTACTGAGGCCTATAAAATAAACCTCTCCTCGGCTTCCAGGGATTTTTCCTTCCAGCTTCGATTGTTGTTGCTGTAATTGTTACCGGGTGATTGTGACGTATTTGAGCCTGGTGCTTAACTTGTCTGGAGCTCAGGTGAATGCTCTCTTTATAATACACATTGTATGGGAGAGGCGGTAAATATCATGACTTCCCTTCTACAATGTTGATCTCTTACCCCTTGGTGCTGTGTATTTCCTGTTACACCACAGTCTGTAAACCAGATCACACACTAGAAAGTGAAGGGACGACGACGTTTCGGTCCGTCCTGGACCATTCTCAAGTCGATTGTGGACCATTCTCACAATCGACTTGAGAATGGTCCAGGATGGACCGAAACGTCGTCGTCCCTTCACTTTCTAGTCTGTGGTCTGGTCAACATACTTCAGCCACGTTATTGTGACTCATCATCTGCATAGTATGTATATCTTGTTTATTTATACACTGCATCCTCTTAACAATATTCAGTAGAATTTGTATATATGTATTTACTAATTTTATTTAGTATTTGGATTTACTGTTTGTATTTACTATTTGTATTTTATTATTTGTGCTTGCAGGATCGAGCTATTAGCTCTTGGGCCCCGCCTTTCGGTTGTCCAGTGTACTGACTTCCATCGTGAGAACTGCGGCGCCCCACCACTTTCCCATACACTGTTAGTCACTCCCACTACCTCATACAGCAGGATACACCAGGATACACCAGGTAGTGTGGATGCAATCATGTATTCCCAGACAATCTGTTTACCATTCCAGGATGCAGAATTACCCTTGCAGCCTGAGGCCTGCAGATTTGAACATTTCCGTTGAGCTGAACATATTTGATCTATGCTGGGACAGAGGGGGGGGGGGAAGGGAAGAAGGAATGGTGCCCAACCACTTGGACTGTGCTGTAGAGCAAAGGTCTCGCTTCATGCAAATCGGCGTTCAATACCCGACCATCTAAGTGGTTGGGCACCATTTTTTTACCACCGTCCCATCTCAAATCCTTATCCTAACCCCTTCCCAATGCTACATTGTCGAAATGGCTTGGCGCTTTCTACTAATAGTACCCTTCCCCTTCCCTTTTCATTCAATATTGCTCTGACCTTTGACCTACGAAAGACGAGACTATGGTGGTCCCGTTGCGGCTGCTTTAAACTCACCAGCTAAACACTCGCTGTATATTCCATCCATCTGGGTTCTAGGAGACTCGAACCGTGAACCCCACGCGTGTGAGACCGAAGCCCTATTGACCGAGCTATTAAGTATTGTTAATATGGAAAGTTTCGAGAAGCACCGCCCTGCTGCCAAACTGGAATTTTCGACTCTCCTCCCCCCTGACTCCTACCGAATTACTCGTAATATATCAACATCAGCCGTATTGCAATCATGAACCAACCACATGTCGGCCATGTGAGGAGCCAATCATAGTACAGCTATATGTCAACTACAAACCAGACATAGACCAGCATATGGCAATCAGAAACCTTACACAGACTAGCAATATAGGAAGTAGAAACCAGCTATATAGCAGTCAAATTCAAGCTACAGCTATATATAAACTAGAAACCAATCAGTCAGTAATCAGAAACCAGTCACATCCCAGCTATACAGCAACGAGAAACCACTGATATAGCAACCAGGAACCAGTCACGAGCTAGCCACAGGCTAACCAGAAACCAGTCACGGGCCAGTCACTGGCCAACCAGAAACCAGTCACGGGCCAGCCACTGGCCGACCAGAGACCAACATAGCCACTTCCTTCCTCGAAAAGATCCTAGTAAACTCGCCAATTTTATTTTCGCTGACCACCTAAGGAAATAAATTGCTATTCATGAAGTGTATATTGAGTGTGAACCTCAGGTACATCCCGCTAAAGTCTGCCCTGGGCGTTGGACAGGACGATGGGTAAGGTGGGTAAGACGATGGGGAGATGGGCAAGGCAATGGGGAGGTACCTTCTGCGAGACATTCTTTCTCCTCTACCTCCTCTGCTCATTTCCTTGTTCTCTTCCCGTCATGTTCCTTTACTCATCTCTTTAATTTCCTGACCATTACAGCCCTGCCTCATTCTCCTTTACTCATATTACATCACAAAGCTATAGCAACTGTCTCTCACGATGGGCTCGCTAACAGCAGTACTCACCTATTCTCTGGCTTTCTCTTCCACGGTCTAGCTTTCTCTCCCACGTTCCCTCTTTCTGATCTACACTCCTCCTCCCTCTCTCCCACTCTCCCTACCTTTTCCCACAGGCCCCTCCCTCACTCCTACGCTCTCTTCCATTTCTCCCACACTCCCTTCGTCTATCTGACGCCCGTCATCTCTGTCTCTCCCACGATCCCTCCTCTCCCACGCTCCCCGTCCCTCTCTCCCAAACCCTTTCCTCTCTTCCACGATCCCTCTCCCTATTTCACACTCTCTTTTTTTCCTACGACCCCTCCCTCTCTTTCTCACGCTCCCTCCCTCTCTCCCACGCTACCTCCCTCTCTCCCACGCTCCCTCCCTCTCTCCCACGCTCCCTCCCTCTCTCCCACGCTCCCTCCCCGTCTCCCAGGCTCTGCTCAACCAGCCACCACTATAAAAGTTCTCTCCAGTGTCCTGAGGGAGAGAGTTCCCATCTCGCGGATCCGTAAGCTATTTCACGCCACATTCCTGGCACTCTTGCTTCTCCTTCCTCCTCCTCCTCCTGGGACGTCTGCCAAACATCCTACTGCCCTTTCGCCGTTCTCAAACAGTTGTGGCTGCCCCTGAATGTTTTGACGTTCATGGAAAGTACCCAAGCAGCTGTGGCTTTTTTTTTTTTGCTACACATCCAAAGGGCTGTGGATTTCTTGGAACGTACCCAAACAGCTGTGGCCTTTCTGGAAAGCATTCAGACAGCTGTAACCTTCCTGAAACGTCCGAAAACAGCTGTCGCTCTCTTGGAACGTACCCAAAAAGTTATGGCTTTTTTGGAGAATTACTCCATCATTTGGGCCTTTTTCGAAGCGTTCCTTAGACGCTTTGACAAACTCCAGTACGTTTCAAAACAGCTGTGTTTACAATTTGGAACATTCATGGACAGCTGTGACGTCCTCTGAACGTATCTCAAGCAGGTTGTGTCGTCTGCCTTACTTTCAAGCTCAAGAACCGGCTAAAAGTTTAACATCCGGATCGTTCACAAACAGGGCATCTCACGAACGTTCAGAGACATTTCGGAGCCATTAGCGTTCTCAGACATATCCGGCGTCTCATAAGGATTTATGGATTCGTGAATGATCAAAAACATATGTCGGGAGGTGTCTCCCGGAAGTAAATATAAATGTCATAGATATGATGGGAATCATTGCATTAAACAGCATATAATGCAAAGGCAACTGGCCCAAGAGTGCAATGACGACCATGCAAGCACATATCAGTGAGTACAAATAGGTGACGCGAACAGACACTTGGATGGTCTCTGGATCGAAAGAAAATGGAAAGTGAGAAAATGGGAAGATTAACCACACATTACAGGGTGAAAACGACCCAAAAGGGATATATGATCAAGACGCAAGATACGTCGGGGGCATTAGCAAGGTTGACAACCTGTCCTCAAAGGAGTGGGACCAGAACGAAGGGTCACAAGGGGTGGGGCCAGGGGTCACACAAGGGGTGGGACCCGAGGAAAAAGTTTACATATGAAACATTTATATCCAAATAAGCCACAGAGCTCTAGCAGAGGTCACTTAGGGTGGTGACAGTAAATAAAATTCCCTACAAGAGAACATGGCTTTCTGGAGGGACCAGAAGGTAGACTTCATGCCACACATAAGTGAGTACATAAGCCTGCAACAGTCCTAGGGACCCATTAGGTCCTATATCCAAACAGAAAAGTAATCATTGCGTTTACACTTCCATATAATAGGTACCTTCCCATCCCATTCTATACTCTCTCACTTTCACTCTCTCCTCTATCTGATCATGGTGCTATGCTCCCTCCCCTTCCTTCACTCTCCTTCCCTTCCCCTCATCTCTTCCCCTCATCTCTTCCTCTCTCATACCACTTGGGCAAGTGGTTTTTAAGAGTGCTTGGATACACTTTTTACGACAGGTAACCCTTTTCCAGAAAGATATAAAAGTTAGGTCATTGCTGTGTCATGTATGAGGTTAAACATGTGAAGGTTTCCTCCTCACGCTGACCACTTAATGAAAGAGAAAGAATCAGGGTCACTTGCGAAGGAATATTATTGTTTTGTTTATGCAAATCCATTAAAAGTTAGATTCCAGTTGGTCTTTTGTTGTTAGTTTAACCCCACCTCACTACAGCAAGTCTCACCCTGCCTCACCCAAACACCTGCAGGAGGGAGGTATATGATCATGAGGTGCATTAAAACATGTGTGGATTTAAAAAAAAAGAGTTTAACACAAATTTGTGGAAATAAAGGGTAGCCAAGGAGAGGGAGGATTCTGGTGGTTGGGGATTGGTAGCTCCTGGGTGTGGGTTAGCTGGGGTGGTGGAGGTGAGGGATAGGCAGGGATGGGTTGGGTGGGAAAAGAGGGGGATTGACAAGTACTTTTTATGTTTTCTGTGGGACTGCAGTTACTGCCATATCTCGAAATCCTTAATACTCTGTCATTACTTATCTTTCTCTTGTCTCTATATCTGTTTTTCCCTATTCCCTATTTGCCTCTTTTACCCATCTTCCTCTCTATTCCTTGCTACCTTCATTCCTCCTATCACATTCCTCTTCTTCTGTCCTTCACGCACGTTCACCCTACCTTTTGCCTCCTCCTGCTACTTCACTCTTCCTCTCTCTCCCACCTTTTCCATCCTTCCTCTCCCACTATTCTTCGTGCACTTTTACCCTACCTCCTCCTTCTTACCCATTTCTTTCCTTCACTTCTCTTGCTTTCTACCTTCTCCTTACCTCCCTATTTGTCTCTCACCCCCTCCCTCCCTCCCTCTCTCTCTCTCTCTCTCTCTCTCTCTCTCTCTCTCTCTCTCTCTCTCTCTCTCTCTCTCTCTCTCACTCTCACCCCTCCTTCCCTCCCTCTCTCTCTCCCTTCCCTGAGAAACTCAGGTAAAGACCAGCAGCCGTGTTATTGGAACATTAAGCAGTAATTGCTGCCCCAAATCACCCTCGGGCCAATTTAGAAACATCGTTGCAGGCTGAGTTTCATTTCCTTCTGTCACTCGAAGGCCATTTTTGCAGTTTTTTTCAGCCCTGTTTTCATATCGACGCCTTAGTTGGGACTCCCGTGCCTCAGCGACCATTTGTGTTCGTTTTTCATTCATTTCTTCAGTTCATTCTTCTATTTTGGTTATTATTTCCTTCCTTTCAGGCAATGATGAGGCTCCGCTGTGTTATCTCTGCGATCATTCATCAACCGCATGACAGCGCCCATCAGCTGAGGCTTCCAGGTGTGGGGCAGGAAATTGCAACCTTCAGAACTCTATTCTATGATGCCTACTTTCCCTTCACCCCTCGTCCCTGCCTCTCTATTCCCTTCGTTCCACCTCAATAATTCCATAATCCCCCCTCCCCCTTCTCTCCCTTAACCTCTAAACATCCCCCTCTCCCCCCCACTCCTACTCTTCCCCCTCCCCTTCCCCCTTTTTCCCAATCGCTTTCTCTTGCTCCTAATTCTCAGAACCGGAACACTGGGCTTGATTCCTTACTTTGGTACTATTTTCGTCCCTTCTGTGTTCATCTGTTCAACGTGTTTCCGCTCTTTCAAGTCACTAAGCAGGTGTTTTATTCGTCTCTACTGCACATGTTTGAGGCTTACTCGGCCCTCGACTACGTCGGAGGTGGAACGAAAGGTGGGTGGTCCTTGAGAAACCACCTCAAGGAACCTCTCAAGAAACCACCTCAAGGAACCTCTCAAGAAACCACCTACATTGGTTTCGACTAGTGTCTTTGTAGATTTGTTTCCCCCCTCTGACGACAGCTGTTTCGAAGCGTCGATATACTTATATGTACGATTTATAATTTAGCTTCTGGTATGTACAGAAATTAACACCATTCCCTTCCTCTAATCTTGTTTGGCAGGCAGAAATTTAAACGTTGTATGTTTCTTAATGCTATTTTACCCTCTTCAAGCTGTCTGCCCTCAGGCTTTTTCTTCCCCAAGCTGTCTTCCCTATTATTTTCTCCCCCAGAACCTTCAACTCGTCTTTCCCCTCAACACTATTTTCTCTCTCTCACCTATCCAATTTACCACCCTTCTTCACTCTGATCATCCAAATACCATTCTATAAACGTTTTCTCCCCATTTTCCTTGACTCCCTGCAGACCTTTCCATATTTTACGATTTTTTTCAACCGATGACGCGCGGGAGCAGTAGATGGTAGATGGGCTCTTCCCTTGAGACAGGGAGTCGAACTGTAACATGGTCAGTGTAGAAGAGGGAGCAGCAGGTTGTATTTTATCTGGAGATAGAGTCAAGCTGTCTCTTGGACAGTTACTACAAGGAAGCAATAGATGAGTTGAGACAGGGAGTCGAGCTGTCTCTTGGAGAATGGAGATACGGAAACTGTATCTTTTTCTGTATGGGGTTTTTACCACGAGACAGAGCTGTCTCATGGACAGAGAAGAAGTGGGAGTAACTGACGAGTCCACTGAACATAAACATTTGCCCTAGAGACAGTTTCTATAGACAGCCACAGGTCAGAATAGCATAGTTGCAGGAAGTTGTTACATTGCACTCCAATAAGCGTCAATCTTTTATATATAAGAACATATCGAAGTTTGAAATATTTTGCCAATTCCCATTATATTCAATTCTATAAAACTGAACCACATAACCATTAACTAAAATTAAAACCATAAAAAGCTTTGAAGTGATATATTTGAAATATATCACTGAACGACGCGGAAATGAAAGAGACATGCAATTTAGAACTCTATTATGATACAAATTAAAACATCTGCGTGTTGTATAACAGTTACAATTGTATATTACTAACGAATATTATTAACGGCTATTACTAACTGCTGTTAATAACGGCTATTACTAAACAGCTATTATTGGTCATTAGGGCTCTTGCTAACGATACAAACCTGTGGTTATCGCAATCGCCATCGTTACTATTGTAACCACCGTGTTGACGGGGTCTGTGGATAAAGGAAATAGATGTTGACATGATGACGACGATGAGTATGATGATGATGCTGTGCTTGATGCTGAGGAAAATGATGATGTAGATTGTGTCACGGTAAGGTAATTATTAGGATTAAGGGGCTAAGCCATTACGACTATGTAGCATTAGAGAGAGAGAGAGAGAGAGAGAGAGAGAGAGAGAGAGAGAGAGAGAGAGAGAGAGAGAGAGAGAGAGAGAGAGAGAGAGAGAGAGAGAGAGAGACAGAGACAGACAGAGTAAAGACACCATAAGTAAATGAAAACAACAAACACTCAGCCAGGAAATAGGTCGCGAAAACTGTCTTTTGCTAACTGAATTGAATCAAGGAAAACAAATATTGTTAAGTTTCCGATTAAACATAAAACGCTTCATTCATTACATCACCCAGAGACCGATGATCTGGGGCTTCCATTTAGTTATTAAATACAGAAAACGAAATATATTTCCGACCAAAAACTATGAATATGGCATGTGTCTAAAAGAGGAAAATGGTTCTTGTGATATCGGTATTGTCATCGAGAAGTCCCTTTCTTGTATTTTCTGCCACTGACAAGGCGATAATTACAATTTCACGACGAGGGAACTGTGGGATAGTCGTGATTGTGAAATAATTTATGCGCGACTGAGGGGACCAGAGAACGAGAAATACAACGCTCAGTCGAGAGAGAATCATGCAAATTACCTCCCCAACTCGCTGTCAAAACGTCACAGGTCCACACACACATTAGTCACGAAGAATGGGATTCGTTGTCAGAATTTCATGTTATGTTGTTTGAGCGGCCAGCAGTTGTGTGTGTGGCTTTGCCTGTTGTGGTGCACGTGATGGAACGTTAGTGTGATCATGTCACGTCGTGGAGGTGATGAAACGTCACAGTTAGTGTGATCTTGTCACGTCGTGGAGGTGATGAAACGTCACAGTTAATGTGATCTTGTCACGTCGTGGAGGTGATGGAACGTCACAGTTAGTGTGATCTTGTCACGTCGTGGAGGTGATGAAACGTCACAGTTAGTGTGATCTTGTCACGTCGTGGAGGTGATGAAACGTCACAGTTAGTGTGATCTTGTCACGTCGTGGAGGTGATGAAACGTCACAGTTAGTGTGATCTTGTCGCGACATTATGTGTGGGAGGAAAAAAGCTGCAACTTATTTACGTCTGCATGTGTCTGTGTGTGTGTGTGTGTGTGTGTGTGTGTGTGTGTGTGTGTGTGTGTGTGTGTGTGTGTGTGTGTGTGTGTGTGTGTGTGTGTGTGTGTGTGTGTGTGTTTGTGCGAGTGAGCTCTAGCTCAGAGTCCCCACTCCAAAGTTCTCATACGTAGTGCATTTATAACCGCTGACTTTCTAAAACTATCAAAATGTATTTTGAAGCAATGACTGAAGATGACTTCCATAACCTCTGCTTCGAAAGCGTTTCAAACATTCCAAATCCGGAATGGAAATATGCCAGTGACATCACCACCTCGAAGTATATCAATGTCGAATAGTCATTAGAGGTCACACACTAGTAGTTACAGACCCCTTGCAGGATTTCACCTCCCAGATTTTACACTTTCCTGAGTTGAACTTTAGTAGCCATTTTCTAGACCATTCCTCTAGTTTGTCTAGGTCGTCCTGTAGTCTCTGTCTATCTTCACCTGTCTTGATTCTTCTCATATGTGAGTGTGTGTGTGTGTGTGTGATTTCCATCGCCCCATTCAAAATAGAAATTCACAATACCACTCAAAATAGACAATTAGTGCACCTCTCTCAATAGACAATCATGGCACCAATCAAAGTAGACAATCACCGTACTATTCCAGGTAGACAATCACAGTACCATTTCCAAATATCTTCAGTCAACCAAATCCTAACCAAAACAGCACGCTTGCACACGCGTTTAATTCTCTTTAACAAATGCCCACTATCAACAAAACCAATTTCTTTGATATTCGCGCCAAGTCATATATTATCAAGAGATTAAATACCATGCAACTCACTACAGCTGTTCCAAAAACAAGGAGAAGCACGAAAATAATTAACTGTTTGCTGAACCGATTCTAGATGAAAATGTCCGAAACAAACCCGGAAGTTTCGTTCACATCCATTAGGTAGATGAATGAACAGAAAGTCCCAACTCTTTTTTTATGAATGAATCAAACATACGCAATGCGTTTGTTTTCATCTGGTTGATGCGGGAACGAATTCCAGGGGATCTTTTTTGTCACAGCTGACAGCATCAGAGGCAACACAGCAGTGAGAGAAGCTGCATCATAGAAGCAGGAGCAGTAAAAGCAGCAGGGACCGCTAACAAATAGTAGCATTACCAAAAGTCTGCATCATAAGTAGCAGGAAGAGAAGCACTTGCAATTATAGCAGCAGCAGCAACAGCAGCAGCAGCAGCAGCAACAGCAGCAGCAGCAGCAGCAACAGCAGCAGCAGCAGCAGCAGCAGCAGCAGTAGCAGCAGCAGCAGCAGGAGCATGATCATTTACACCCACAACAGAAGCAACAGCAGGAGCAGCAAGAAATTAACGGGAAACAACAGACAAACAGCTACAAAAAACGGCAACAGAAGGAGGATAGAGAAGGAAGGGACATGCTTGGGGGAGGGGAGGGGGACGTTGCAAACAGAAACACAACGGCAGCCACTCTCGCCCTGCACTGCGTGATGAGAGGGGGGGTCATGCAATCAACCAGGTGATTAGCATGCAAATGGTTTAATCACCGACATTGTCTGACCTGACATGAGCTACGCTGGAGGTAATTTATGCTCGTACGGAAGCCATGAGGAACAAGGTCACCGGAGCCTGACACGTTGGGGACAACGCCGCAGAAAATAGACCCATTAGCACACTTATCTCCGCTAATGAGTAATTGTTTATGCGATGAACTAGAACCCATTTCTTTTTGGAGTCGTTTCCTAAGTAAATATAGAATCACGGTTTAGGATTCTGGAAAAAAAAAAGATTTTTGTGTTCGTTTTCTATCAAATGCTCTTTAAACGAGGTGGTAATTTGTGCTTGAATTGTCCTAGTCATTAGCGCCGTCAGGGGTGAGGGATTGGACGACTGACTGGGTTTTGGGTTGTGCGTGTGTGACAGTATGAGTGAGTGTTAGGGTGAGGTGTGCGTGTACACTCATACTCACATGCGTGCGTGTGTGAGTGCTTCCTTATGTGTGTGCATATGTATGTTGTTTTTTGTGAGTAGTGTCAGAGCTACAACACTTGATGACAGGTGCTGAGGCAGTCCGTCCTCCTAAGTTTCCAAACGTCAAGAAACTGTCGTACTAAAACGCCCTAATCCTAACCTTTCAGAGAACCCAAAACAGAAAACGGGACAGTATGTCAATTTCACGAGCCGCAACCATATTCAGGGGGGTAGAAATAGTCTAAGCTACTCTATCCCTTTGAGATGTATTTTTTTCTTGTCTCAATAAACATACTTGAACTTGAACCATATTCAAGTACGACAAATTTTGGCCTTAGGTAGAGTATACGTCAAACTGCGACGTTCTATTAGGCTGATAGGTTGCCTGAGGACAGGTGCTGAAAACAGATACTAAGGACAGGTACTGGGAACAGGAGATTAATATTAATCAGTACACGAAAATGCAATAATTCAACAATTCTTTGAATTTTCAGCTAAAAAAATTTCTCTAGGCTTCTACAGGAACCAGTTAGGCAACAGGCCAGATCAGCTGGACAAGACATGAACGCGATTTAATACGTGTATAAGACTTTCATTTAGTAAAGATAGGTGAGAGGAATACAGGTGAATGAAGAATGTAGAAATTAGGAATAAAGAATAGATGACAAGCTATGGGGAAGATAAGGAGGAAGGAAAGGTTTGGGAGGTGAGATGTAAAGGAGAAAAGAGGAAAGGGAAGAAGTGAGATAAGGGAAATAGAGGGAGAGAAATGGGAAAGACAGTGCGTGAAGAGAAGAGTGAGGAGAAAGAAGGGAGAAGAGTGAGGGAAGTGGAGAGGGTAGGAAGGGGAGAGAAGTGAAGGCAAGTCAACAAACCACACAGGAGAGGGTACAAAATGCCAGTAGTTTACTGTTTAGAAAAACAAAAAGAAACAATTACAAAGTTAATTATTTAAACCATATATAAAAGAACATGAAATATAATTATTATGAGAGTTACAGATCCCGAGCCGCTCATCAACAAATTCATCTTGAGCTATCTCTCAACAAATTCATCAAGAGCCACCCCTCAACAAATTCATTATAGCCTTGCCCCCTACTAATTTCACCATTATAACACGTTCACCATAAAACTAATTACCTTCATCATACCCTAAGAACATGGGGGGGGGGGGGGTTACGACCTTCTGGAAACCATCAAGAGCACTAAGGGAGCGCCTACCATAAGATTAATTATACAATAAATCTCGATATGAATTTCGACTTAATATCTTCATCAAATCCTCTCCCGAAGAAAGATCTAAGCCACTTGCCCACCGCCGGGAAACTTAAATGACAAGAAAGATTGGTCTGAGGTGTGCTTAAGGGTTTAATAAGGATCCAATCTGTATCTTAAGGACTCCGAACTGATATTAAAGACGGCAAAACAGACTTAGTAGGATAAAGACTGACTTCGAAGACTCCGGGACTAGCCATAAAGACTCCAGACCTACCTTAAAGACTTCAGACTCACACAGACACAAGACAGAATTCCCCAACTCTTTATTCGTGGTCCTCCTTCAATGTGTAAAGTTAAGGAGCAAAAAAAATAAAATAAAATAACAATATTAGGCTTTCCCCAGGCTGCTGCCAACAAGGGAACCTGTACAAGGTTCCTTGGGACCCAACGTGTCCCTGAGAACAAGGCTAAACAAGTGGACAGGAAAGGGAATTAAATGGAGATGAACGCAAGGGAAGAATATTTGGGAGAGAATTGATAAAACCGAAGGATGGGGGAGGAAGTGGAGGTGGAATGGGGGAAGGGGTATTCTAGGTACTGGATAATTACTTTTGTCTGTCATGCCAGCATTGGCGTGGGTTATTGGAGAAGGGGGGGGGGGGAGGGGGAGATTAAGAGTGAAAGGAGGTGGACAATGGAGTAGTGAAATTAAAGTTTAATGGGTAAGTGATTCATTAATCCTTAATGAGTCTCATTAATCTTTAATGAGTCACTTACAAAGGAAGAATTGCTCAATTGCTGGAAGAAGACAAATATATAAGCTAAATATTATATATATTAAATTTGGTTGAAGGGTTCCAATGATGGAGCCTGTATATCCTTTTGTATTTCAATCTTCTAGTTCCTCAAACTTCCAATTTTGGTATATTAGGAGTGCCACTCCCCTTCCATGTCCTTGTTTCGGTTCTTTCCTTCTTTATATTCCCTATAAATATTACTTTTGGGATCAAATGATAACAACATGTAAGAGGAATTGACTTAGTAGACAATGCATCATTATTTAAAGCTAGGAACAGCAGAACGAGGGGTCATGGATGAAAACTAGAGACACAAATGAGTCACAAAGACGTCAGAAAAAGCGTTTTAAGTGTTAGAGCTGTTAATAAATGGAATATGTAAGACGTAGGAGTAGTTGAAACTAATCCAATTCAAAGTTTTAAATCCAATTAAAAAATGAGTGAGAAATGAAGTCATTATAGTAATCTAAGAACATTTGGAAGGCGGGGTTAGGAGCCTAGCTAGATCCTGTCAGCACATCTAGGTGAGTACACACACACACACACACACATACACACACATACACACACACACACACACACACACACACACACACACACACACACACTATACACGCTTGCGTGCATGCATATGTCCATTTCTGCTGCGTCAATACACATGTTTGCTTCAGTACAGAAGAAAAGAAATATTACAGAGCAAGGTAATGTAATGTGCAAGAGGAAATATCAAAAGGAAAAGAGAACAGGTGGCAATAAACAAGAAGGGAAAAAAAGGATGCAGGAGTGGAAAAGAAGATACTTGTTTATGGCTCTTGGTCGAGCCTCTAATGGGCGTTGTGGGGATGCTGTTAGGGTCAGACAAGGTAGGAAGGGAACAAAGGTAGGAGGCAAGGAAGCAAGTTGAAACATGAAGGAAGGAATTAAGGAAGAAACAAGGGGAATTAAGCAAGGAAGGAAAATGTGAACATAAACTAATAAAACTTACTAACACAGAGGCTTAAGAAGCGATAAAGACGCAGAAGAAGAAGACACCGATGAGAGAGGACAGTGGGACGGGAAAGCACAGGTGAGAGACCATAGCACACTTGAAAAAGGTGGAAGACGCCGGAAACTGAGGCACAGGTGAAAGCAGTGTCTTGGACAGGACACGGACGGTGAGAGCAGTGTCTTGGACAGGACACGGACGGTGAAAGCAAACACTAGGACAGAACTCTGGTGTGAAACACCCCAGGTGACATACACTGGCTTAAGACACATTAATTATTAGGATTAGGAGGAAAAAGGAGGAAGGGTAGGGAGGAAAAAGAGATAAATAGACATAGACAAAGATATGTTTTAGGTCGGAAGGAAAGGAGAAAGAGGAAAAGGTAGAGGAAAACGTAGAGGAGAAGGTAATGGAAAATGTATCAGAGAATAAAGTGCAGGAAGTTGTACCTGAAGTAGGCAAGGAAGACACAAAGTACTAAGAAGGAGAAGAAGAGAAGGAGGAAGACTAGAGAGAACATTTGGACGCGGAACACACTATAGAAGCAGAACCAAATTATGGAAAGTGCAGGAGCAAAAACACAGACAAGCAAGAGGAGCAGACGGAGAAACAGGAGGAGAAACAGAATGATAAAGAGGAGGAGAAGCAGAATGATAAAGAGGAGGGAGCACGGTGGAAAAGAGGATGGTGAGGGAGTAGGCGTGATCATGGTTGGCACAGCACTTGTCAGCCACCGACGGACGAGAGGACCTACTCTGGGACACAAGAATTGGACCTGACAAAGCCCCTTTTCTTTTCTTTTTGCCTCTTTTAGTTTCCTTCTCAAGCTCCGGCAACGTCAAGTTGCAAATATTTTTATAGTCTGGCAGTAATAATGCAAAGTATGAACGGTATCCATGAGGGAGTCTCTCTCTCTCTCTCTCTCTCTCTCTCTCTCTCTCTCTCTCTCTCTCTCTCAACAACAAGCTTCCCTCATTTCTTTCCCATCATTTCTGCTAATCCATTCATTATATAATTACAGATCTTTCATTTTTCTCTCCAGGAAATATATATTTTTTTTCAGTGGGGTCTCCAGTTACTGATTGGGTGGGTGTGTAGGCGGGATGTGTGTGTAGATGGGATGGGGTGTGGGCGTGAGTAGGCGGTTATGGGCGTGGGTGGTATGGAGGGTAGGTGTAGGAACAGGCGTCGAGACTACTTTATAAGGTGGGTGGGTGTGAGCCATCTCCAGGGAGTGCTCAGGATCCTGGTAATTGCTGGTGGGTCTTGAAGGAGTCTGGGCCAGGTGTTGGTCTGCTCTCTCTTTTCTCACGGGCTGTCGTCCTCATGGTCTTAAATATCCGTGAGTAAATACATACCGGTAACTGCTCGCACGCACGTAAGGGCTGCAAATACACAGCACACACACACACACACACACACACACACACACACACACACACACACACACACACACACACATATGATACTAAGGATGGCTGTGCACAGCTCTGCAGAGCCTCGATAATTTACAAGAATGACTTACAAATGGCTTCTAGACTTTAATCCTGACAAATGCAGTGATAAGGATGAGAACGGGGGAATAGAAGACAAGAACAACATTATACGCCGATAAGGAGGCATATCATAAACAAATAGAATCACAGTTTATCAAAAACCTATACAAATAAATACTAATGATACTATTTAACCTACGTAGGAATAGGACACCAGTATGCAGCTGGCGTCAGATCTTAGTAAATTTAGAAATGGTACCAGAAATATACAAGAAAATACTCATAAATACAGACTTAGAGAACAAAAACATAAGGAAAGCGTGGAACCAATAGATATGAATACAATGATCCAAATATATAGCATAATGAATATTAATTTTTTTTCGATATATTACGACGAATGCAGAAAGGGACATTGTGGGGCACGTTTCCTTGCACCTGCGAGTTACTCAACTATTGTGGGATGAATCCTGTGGAATGTCCTTCCCCCTAGGCGCTAGGGGGGAACTCGATAATCCAAATAAGCTTCATTTCGCCCAACAAGGGGACACCATATGATTAAAAGGAACAATTAGATAGCAAATATGTATCATTCATTCTGTAAATCTGGGTATTTTACCATATTGGTAAATATGGTAAAATAAAAAATGGTATTTTACCATATTGGTAAAATATTCAGATTTTTTTACACCCGGAAAATGATATTTTTACAATATCGGTAAAACGGTGCTTTTTACCATCTCGTTACTATCTCCCCCCCCCCCTCCTCCCTGGCGTTGCGATATCCTTTTCGTTAGCTGTTCCTCTGCCATTGTGATTTTCCGCCGCGTACCGTCACCATGATTAATGCTTCCGATACTGTATCTCCTGTTGCTGCGTCTTCAATTCCGTTACCATCCCTTTATTACCGTTGCGTTTCCCCTTCCGTTAAAGTCCCCCAATCCCACTACCGCTAACGTCCCCCAGCCGCTAACGTCTACCTCCTCCCTCTACTGTCACCCGCCCAGAGGACAAAGACATCCATGCCAGATATTCAAGGCTTCTCGGTCTGGTATTCCATAGCTGCCGCTGAGGACTCCTGCAGGAGGGAAAAATGATATACCGCTGAAAGAGATTCCTGCGGCACGAATGAAAAGGGAAAGAATGATCTCTGGATGTTTTAGATTCAGTATTTGGATGGTGTTTTATCCCCGAGGTTAATCACTGCTCGAGGCAAAAGTGTTTCGTAGAGAGAGAGAGAGAGAGAGAGAGAGAGAGAGAGAGAGAGAGAGAGAGAGAGAGAGAGAGAGAGAGAGAGAGAGAGAGAGAGAGAGAGAGAGAGAGAGAGAGGGAGAGAGAGGTATGGCGTATATATTTCCACATATTTCTCACTAGATTAAGGAAAATCCCTCAGGAAGTAGAGGTACGCCTATAAAAGTCTGAGAAATCGAAAAATGAAAATTATGTGTTATTGAGGAAACTTTATCCTACCAAAAAAAAAAAAATGCAATTTAGCGAATGACTAAACGCAATCGTGGAGGCAAGGGGGGAGCTAAGGTCACTGAGGAATAAAATCCTAGAGGGATACAAATGGCAGCGATCTACAGCCCCCCAAGCAGTGAAGCTGGGGACTTGTCCAAAGGTTTCCATGACAGCTGCTGACAACTGACTGACAACAGCTCTCATCACGGGCCCTCGCAAGGTGAAGAATGGATCAGCAGGCAGACGTGGGGTCAACAGGTGCACCAGCTAGCAGGCCGGTCATAAAGAGCTAGATGTCACTTCATCGTTGTTACTGTTGGATACTTGCGTATTGAAGTGTATTATGAGGGTGTCTGGAGTGTTATTCAGGTGTTGGCAGGGGTGTATAATAGAAAATTTGACGCGTGTAGGGTTTTAAGGGAGGATAGGTAAGGAAGGAAACTATCCAGGAGGAAGGCGAGGCTAGGAAGGACTGATACGCCGACCTACATGAAGGACACACACTTCATGAGGACCTCATAAGTCTCCTCATAAGTCTTCATGAGGACTTCATGCCGACTTGCATGAAGCGAGACCGTCGCTCTACCGTCCAGCGCAAGTAGTTGGGCTTTAACAGAGGATAGTGTATTTATCAAGATGAGGATGCCTGGAATGTCGACGTAAGAACTATTGTTGTACAGAAATTTTGTCATGGTATCGTGACGGGTAAGTGAGTGAATTGGATGCTTAGTTGGTAGTGAAAGAGCAAAGAATATGTTTATGTGGTAGTTTGGAAGTGTTGGTATATGGGAGTATTTATAGAAACGTCTTAGACATATCGGAAGATGACGTGAAAGGTCCGTTCTTTTTGCTCTCGCACTTTCATCTTGAATAGTAAGATAAGGTAATTAGTAGAAAGCGCAAAAGTCAGCGTGACTGTATAGCACTTGAAACTACTATACAGTCACACTGGATAGTACTTGAAAGTGAGATGAGAACAAGGATATGGGATAGCTGGACTGGTACCCAACTACTTGGACTATCGGGGGTTACACGCCGATCTGCAAGAAACAAGACCTACGCTGTACCGACCAGTGCAAGTGGTTGGGTGATATCCTGAATGATATCTAAGAATTTTGTAATATTCTGTGACACAGACGGCTATGAAGAGCCTTACAAGCTCGGCGCCTTCGTTTGATAATTATTTAATTGAAAGCTCCCTCCACTCTACCCTGCAGAGGGCAATATCGCGCCTCCCATTTCCTCATAATACTTGGAGAAAATCTGTAATAGGACGAGGAATGAAATCCTCCTTCTACGAACGTGATACACGATTCAATCCTAAACCGAACCTTACCAACATCTGATATTAAACATATCTTCCTTATACCATACAGTCTCTGGATCCCCGCGTCTCCTTCTTAAGGGATTCTCCCGCGTCCTTCTTCCATCGATATAACACGAATTTGGACGAAATTTGGAATACGATGCATGATTTGGGTGTCCAAATTTGACACGTCAAGGTTAGTAGGTCCAGGTAAAAGGAAAGTGTCAATTCATTAGATTTATTGTTTCCACTGCTGGCTCCGGTTCTGTACAGTTCTATGTGTGTGTGTGTGTGTGTTAAGGAGAGAGGTGTGTGTTGTTCCTTTTGTGTTGATAAATAGCTAGAAATTATAGACGGTGGTTACCAGTTCCTAACCTGGTGCCAGGATCTGAGAAGATAGGATAGAATGTCGTCAAAAACATCAGGGAGGATAATTTAAGAACAACGAAGGATCAGAGAGGACTATATTAAGTCTAACAGGATCAGAGAGAATAGTATCAGGTCTAAAAGAATCAGAGAGGCTAATATCAGGTCTAAAACTATCCGAGAAGAAGGTATAAGGTCCGAAAAAGGACAGTATGAGGTCAACAGGATCTTCAACTCATAAAAACCCTCTTTCCCTAGCGACACAACTCACCCAGTGTTCACTATGCGCCACCTTATTCCAGGATACCTGGAATCGAGGGTCGGCTGGAATATATGAAGCCAAGAGCTTTCCAGCACAAGAAAGCCAAAGTGTTCCTGTATAAAATGAGCAGTGTATGTATGAGGGGTATGTGACTGGTGTATGTGTATGTGTATGCCGGTATTTGAGAGGTGTATATACGTATGTGTATGGCCGTATATGATTGCTGAATGAATTCGTATCTCGAAATTTAATAATTTTGTTATATTTTGTATGACACTTTCAATTTACTGAAAATTTTAATTACACTCTTAATGAAAATTTTAATGACAATTTTAATGGTAACTTAATGAGAATTAAAAATAAAAATTTAAGGGCTATTTTAACAATGTAAACTGCAATCAAATGACAATTTTAACTGCAATTTGTATGACTATTTAAGCAAAACTTTTAATGTCACTCTTAATTTAAGCAATATAAACCTTAATTTACATAAGAATACTGTGATTTACAAAATGACTCTTCTCTTCTACATGGAACCCACTCATCTCATGATTCGACACGCGTCAATGCATTTTCACTCGAAAAAAAAAATGCATTTTCTTTGAAATAATCGGAGAGAAACATCATTCGTTTGTCATATGTCATGCCTGCTTCACAAACATTTAACCTGACGTTAGACAAACATTTGAAATGTGTACTCCATAAAATAAAATTGGGGGTATTATTCAGATATTTGGCATGAGTATTATACAAGCATTGACGTGAGCATTGCACAAAGATCTGACAAACATACACACACACACACACACACACATGTCAGTAGCTTCAAAGCGTCATATGACAAAGAGTGCTGGGAAGACGGGACACCACGAGCCTAGCTCTGATCCCCTATCTACACTTAGGGAATTACACTTAGGTGGCCACACACAGACTAAAATCCTCTATGAATATATTTCTTAATAATAGTCTGATAGCCCTAAAAATATATAATAATACACGGTTTTGTAATTAGTCAGAGGCAATTAGGCATAACGAAGTGCTAATGAGTTCACACGACATGCAATTAAATCTAATGAATAGACACTTTCCTTTTACCTGACGTGCTATATTCTGGTAATATAACCTGGTGGTGCTGACCTGGTAGTATATCCTGATGGTGCTGACCTGGGAGTATATCCTGGTGGTGCTGACCTGGTAGTATATCCTGATGGTGCTGACTTGGTAATATATCCTGATGGTGCTGACCTGGGAGTATATCCTGATGGTGCTGACTTGGTAATATATCCTGATGGTGCTGACTTGGGAATAGTCACCACCTGGTCGAGGCGGTCAAGCCAGGTCAGATCAAGCTAGTCAGGACTCATCAAGCTCTTACGTGTACACATACGAAACCTCTACATCTTTCCTCAATCATTGCAGCTAAATTTATATTAACTAAGCCGTTCATAGGTTCCGTAGCTATACGAATTTGTGTATAATAATTATACCTTAGGGGTCGAGAACGACCTTGCAGGACAAGGGGGGGGGGTGGTTGGACGTGTGTGTGTGGAAAGGGGGGGGGGAAAGGAATGGTGCCCAATCACTTCGGGGACGGTCGGGGATTGAACGTCAACCTGCATGAAGCGAGATCAGCGCTCTACCGTTCAGCATAAGGGGTTAAGGTAGGACAGGGTCAAAATAATGATATTAACTGGTAATTCCTAGTTGATGAACAAACGACTCAACTCTCAATCCACCGACAGATGGCTCCACCGGCGTCACGTTTTCTGTGATTTCCATATTTGGCGGCCGTATTTTATTGGCAATTTTATTTGTTCATTTATCTGAATTTACTCGAGGACCACCGTCAATCTAGTGGCTTCGACGGGGACAGGAAGGCGGCGGCTTGTTAATGGTCCCTTCACATTTTCTCAGAATTTATTTTATTAACTGGATTTTGAAATGCAGTAATGATATCTTAGTATTTATGACTTTTTGGGGGAGGAGGGATGGAGAGGGCTGGGGTAGACGTTGTTGTTGTTGTTGTTTTAGATTTAACTACTCAGAACGAAATGTCTATGTAGCACGGACTATGGCGAGCCCGTAATTTGTGGGGTAGACGGTTTCACGGGCTTATAACCCTCAGGGTGAAAGCAACATATCTTTTCTGTCCTACATTGTGGCTTGATGAGCTTGAAGCTCTTGCCTCTCGTACGTGTTACATTTGGCCTTTTAAGGAAGTGATCTGGATTAATATCCTCCAGTAATTTAAAAGTCTCAATGACATCATTCCTGTCTTGTCCGGTTTGAAGTGTTGTAGGTCATGTGGTCCCCCAGACCGTTCCTGGTATGAGAGTCAGCTCAGGTCTGTAATGATTTTTGTTGCTTTGTGTTGAACTTTCTCCAAAGCCTGTAATTTTTTGTTGAATTATCTGCATGTCTCTTGCAAATTGTCTATACAGTATACCTAGGTCATAAAAGTATTTATGTGTACGTCTGATACCATACTACTTGTGAAGGAGGAAATGTATATGTTTATCTCTCAGATTGTTTGGTAATATGTTTATTGTTTGTGATGTGTGTATATGTATGTATTAACACGATGTACTGAACGGGGTGAGAATAGCTTGAGCTACCTCATCCCTTTGTGTGTATTTTACATCAATAAACTTATTTCAATTTCAATTTCAATTTCTCCAAGGCCAATATGTCGTCCTGAAGACGAGGTCTCCATGCTTGAATACTATGGATGTCATAATGAGACGCATCGGAGATTTCTTTCCATGACTACAGGTATAGCAGCGGCCAGCGTCAATGTACTCCTGAAAGAGATAGACAGCGAAGACCTGATTCTATTAGAACTTCCCTCCCCCTCTATTCCCCCATTCTAACCAACCCCTCCTGCTTCCTTTTAACCAATCCTTCCCTAGCCTTTCTAATCAACTTTTCCCTAGCACCTAGCATTCTATCTAATCCCTATCTAGTCTAGCCAATCTATCACCCTTCTAGCCAACCATCCCTCCTTTCTCATCAAATCCTCCCCCCCACTTCTAAGCAACCAACCCTCCCTTTCCTTTTCTTACCAACCTTTTCCTTCTAAATAAAATACAAAAAATATTATATGATAAAACTATTGTGAAGTGTAAAACGCTTTTGTGGTCCCTTCCTCGCTGCAAAGTTCACGAGACTTGGGGTAAAAACCGAGGCAGCACCGCGGGCTTCAACGGAATAGGGGGGAAAAAAAGGGCCAACACTGTGTAGTTACGACGAGGTAACCCACGTCAAAACTTGCTTGTTCGACACAAAATTCGTCCTTTGAATATATGTGTGTTGAGTCATGGGGTGATTTTGTGGATGCTATAGGGGTGGATAATGACATCAATTGCACAATACAATTCATAACAAATGTATTTCATTATACCTTTCTACTTCTTTGTCAGTCCCTCACCTACTCTCCTTTATCAGTCTCTACTCTCCTTACCTCCTACCTTCTCTTGCTTCCGATGTCTCTTTTGTGTGTGCCAGACAACGGAAGATAAGGTAAGCTGTGATAACATGTCCTGCCCCCCTCCCATCTTTGTTCTCTCCTCAGCGACGAGAACGACAATAATCATCAATATTGTCCATGGAGACGACGAAGTCAAGTCAGAACGGCGGCAACTCATCACTCTCCACAAACCAGCATAATGTTTTGTTTAGTTATCAGGGGAAAGCGCTGTTGTTGAACAAGTCCACAAGGGCCGTGACGAGGATCACGGCCCTTGTGGATTTGTTCATTGATGCATCACGCTATTGTGATTTCTGTGTGTAGCGTTGTTGTTGTTTTAGATTTAGCTACTCAGAGCAAAATGTCCATGTAGCACGGGCTATGGTGAGCCCGTTCTGGGAAAGCGCCACGCCATTAGGACTTTATAGCACTTGGAAGGGGTCAGGAGAAGGATTTGGGATGGGATAAAGGAATGTGTGCCCAACCGCTTGTAGACGGTCGGGAATTGAACGCCGACCTGTATGAAGCGAGACCGTTGCTGTATCGTCCAAAAGTGGCTGGCCACAAGCCAGCCTAGCTGATGTATTAACTTAGGAGTCTCCAAAACCTCTCAATACCATGGCCACGTTGTATATTTTCCCGGTGCAAAAACAAAATATCAGTTGTATAAATTAATAGGTTTTATTTGGATGGTTTTTAAGTAATGATATGATTCATATTAAATGTTTAATATAACAATTACAAAGAAAGAATACCATACACTGATAAATAAGTTAATAGGGTGATGAGATCTGGAGTAATCGGTAAGTAACTAACTCAATATCAGTTGCTATCCCCATCCCTCATTGTCTGTATGTCTCATCCCCCCATCCCTATTTCCCCCCACTCTCCTAACCCATCCCTTTGGTCATGAAAGGTTGAACGAAAGAGTTACAAGACATCTCGAATAACGAAGAGGATTCGAACTCCGTGCTCATAATACTACCTCTGGACTTGATGTAGAAAAAAGGCAGATTTTCGTGAACAAAACGAATTTTACGCGAGTGTAGATGGTGTACTGTGAGTGTTTCAAGGCTAAAGTGAGTGTGGATGGTTCAGTGTAAGTGCTGAAGATCTAGAGTGAATACACAAGGTGTAGTGTAAGAGTTGAAGGGCTAAAGTAAGTATATAAGGTGTAGTGTGAGTATTGAAGCGGTCAAAGCGAGTGTTGAAGAAAGTGCGAATTTGAAAGTTGTAGTTCAAGTGTAAGGTGTAGTGCAAGTGAAGTGTAATGCAAGTGTTTAAGGTGTAGTATAAATGTATAAAGTGTGAGTGTGCAAACTGTTGTGTGAGTGTACAAGGCGTAGCGTGAGTGTAGGTGTAGCGTGGGTGTAGGTGTAAGTGTGAGTATACAAGGTGTAGCGAGAGTGTAGGAGGTGCAAGTGTGAGTATATGAGACAGAGAATAGGGCACGAGGCTATTCCAGTCGGAAACATACCAGGTGCAATTTAAGATTTGCATCTCCTAATTAAGTTGTCGCAGTAATTCCTGTACTGTCTCTGACATAAGGATTAATGAATATAATCAAGACGCTTCCTACCGTCCCAATCATTGTCTCTCCCTCCGTCTTTCTCTGTCTAATTTACCATTCCTTCGTTTGTACTGGTCTCAAATTTTTCTATTATTGTCCTGGGATTTCTTTCTTCCTTTAATGTTTTAATTTTTATTTGCACACAGCAATGTTTACATCGTGGTGTGAGTCTTATTCCCGTCTACTGTTGTAATTGTAGCGAAGTGGCCTTCGTAGCTTTTCGTGTTCATATTTCAAATTTCCTAAGAAATACTGTTTATCTTGATCAGTAGTGCAAGTCCAACTTCTTGTATTTATTATATTTTTACGGTCTGAAATATCCTTCCTGGTAAACAATCTATTCCTGTTTACACCAGGGATCTTTATTTCCACCAACAACTATTACATAAGTTTTGTTTTCACTGAAGAATCTTTTAATTCACATGCCTTGTTTGTGAGTCCATCAGCATTGGTGCACGAAATATTAAGGTTTCACTTCAATGTTATTTTCCTTAGCCATTATGTTTGATGGTCTTCTTATTCTAAGTGGAGTGACTTCTAAGTGGGAGATGGGAAAGATGGTGGGGTAGGTGGAAGGTAAGACCAGCTGGTGAGTGGGGGAGAGGAAATCTAGATGTGTTGTTGCAGGGATTTATATTGAGATTTTTGAGAAGGAGGAGAATTGAGGGGAAGCATTCGGCGAGAGAGGTAGGAAGAGGAGGGTGTACTTGAGAGGAAGAGAACGAAGGGGCAGGAATGGGAAGAAAAAGGTAAGGGTGAGACGCAAGTGGCCATACAGGAGTGATCAGGCATTAATGGGTTTGCGAACTGTGGCCAAGGTGACAAGCATATAATTGTCTATGCTAATGGCTATGAGGGATCTTTGGCTTCTCTTTGTTTCCCCCCCTTTCTCATTTCCAACTCTCTTATGTCACTCTTTTTCTTGTTCCTCTCATGTGAAATCTCTGTAATGTATGCATAATAACAATGCTCATCTCCCCTACTGGTTATTTGAATCCATTTATAATTCTCTGTTATATATTATATAGATTTCAATATTTCAATTTTGTTATCTAGTGGAGTTATCTAACGGCGTCTTCGGGGAGTGAGATTTAGCTCTAGAACCCCCGCCTCATAGCTCTTGTAGCCTGAGTATTTATTGTATATAATCCTTCCATTTTTAAGGATTTATTTATATTTGTTATTGAAGGTGTTAAAGGTGGTTGCGTTCATCATCTCTGCCTCAGATTTATTATACATGTACATTATTATAGTGTGAGCATATCGACTCAGTGAAGATGTTTGTGTGTGTGTGTGTGTGTGTGTGTGTGTATGTGTGTGTATTTCCCTATTTGTGCGTGCAGGATAAAGCTGTTAGACAAGCTGTCGGTTTGTCTAATGTCCTTACTCCCGTCCAATGTGTGAATGCACACATATGTATGTATGTGTATGCATGTGTGCAGGTATATGCAAGTGCCGCAGTATACATCACCAATGTGAGGGTCGTCTGGGATATACGACCCGGGGAGGAGAGAGGTAGAGGGAGGGAGAAGGAAGGAGAGGGATTGAATAATGCAAGCCAGACCGCACGCTACCCACTCTTGCATAGTTAACTCCAGTCTTGGCGCACCTCCTTTACCTATGTAGTTCATTCACGCATATATATATATATATATATATATATATATATATATATATATATATATATATATATATATATATATATATATATATATATATATATATATATATTTGAACCTTTGTTCTGACAGCAAGTTATCTGATCTGCTTCTTCACTGAAGAACTTTTATAGATTTTTCAGGAAATTCTCAAGGGCTAATTTTTTACAGGTAATTTTTACATTACGGCTTCATATAATCACTTTTGGCCCTTTTTGATGGGAAATGAGGGAAGCACTATTCAAGAGTCACGTATAAAGTGTCTTTCCGTTCATAAACAGAGGGTTTGGACGCTGGCTTAATGAGTATTTGTCCAATGTTTACTTGATTTGGTGGTGGATCTAGTCAAGATCTTTTTTTTAAGTGCTCTAGTTGAAATACCCAATGTGTGCTGGAGAGCCTTAAACATTGTATAGGTGAACATTTGACTATGGCGCTTAACGTGGGATGATGTGGGTTGGTGGGAGTTTGGAGAGGGGGGGATAGAGGAGAATGTGGGTAGAGGAGTGGGAGTAGAGTGGGGGTAGAAGAGAAGGTTGGGGGGTAGAGGAGAAGGTTTGGTTGAGAAGATGATTAAGAGAGGGGAAAGTCAGAAGCCCACATCAGCATAGACCTTTTAACAATAAAACACTCTACAACAAGACCTTGCTCTTTCCCCTTATGACTTTGAGTTAATCAAGACACTCACAAAAGCGTAAATTTACGCAAAAAAATGGAGGGAAACTTTGAAGAACAAATATTAGCTGTGTAAAGCACACAGCGAGCGAGGTAAAAGTATTGTGTCTGGATGAAACTCTGACGTGAATATTCTGCCGCTCGGGGAAGGATAGACTGAGGTTCTGCTCATAGCAAGAGTTGTAAAATCATTTTTTTTCTATATTACTGTTTTCTGTTGTTTCATGTTGACGAGTTTTTTTTGCGTGCAAGCGTGGATTGTATTGTTTTGCTGGTGTGTGTGTTTGTGTATTTTTTAAAACAATGACATACTCTGAACATGGACGAAGCCAATCAAGAGTCATGGCATAAAAGAACAACAGTTAGTTCATTTTTTAGGCAACTATTGACTAACATCTTAAAAAAAAGACAGAAATATTTAGGAAAAATATATAAGGGTAAAACTTAATATAGGTTAGCAGGTGAATGAGACTGTAAATAAAGTTCATCTCTAGTGTTTCATACAGTAATGATATATTAGGAAAGAACGACCAAGAAATATACGCGTAAGGAGTTTACGAAATTTTGCAACGCCATATTAAAGGATTAGACATAGCCCAAGCACTCTATATTAACCACTCTCTTCCAGTTACCAACAGCCAGTTTACACTCAGGTACGTAATGCAATCTTCAAAACCAAGACACTTTGCACTACACCAATTACCCTAGCCAAACAATAAGAACGTAGGGAATCACATCCTATATTTTAATGCCTGTATGTCATGTATACAGCTGTCTTTGCCAATTGTTATCAATTTTCCAGCACCACCGATGATGCTAAAGAATGTTTCAGCTAAACGTGTCCTTTATCGACACAAGTCGCTAATAACCAACAACCAATAATATTGGTTATTATTAATTTATGAGAATTATTATTTTTTTCAGTTGTTCAGTTATGGTATTTTTCAGGTTAGTGATCATTTATTTTTTGAAGGGCTTATTGCTGTTATTTTTAAGAAGTTCAATGCTGCTACTTTTATGGTGTTTAAGGCTGTTATGTTCAATGCTGCTATTTACATATAATATATAATGCCAGCATGTTTATATATATATATATATATATATATATATATATATATATATATATATATATATATATATATATATATATATACATATATATATATATATATATATATATATATATATATGTATATATATATATATATATATATATATATATATATATATATATATATATATATATATATATATATATATATATATATATATATATATTTTATGTAATGTTTAATGTGTGTATTTGCCAATGTGAACATACCTAATTGCATTTGCAGGATTGAGCAAAAGCTCACTAGTCCTGCCTTTTCATCCCTTGGTTGGTTAATGCAACGAATTTCATTCGCCCTGTTTCCCATCGTATTTCCTATTAAAGCTGTTTATTGAATTTGCTTTGTAGTCCTTTCCATTTGCTTCTTCCAACTTGCTATGTATTTGGTATTTGTGCCTGCAGGACCAAGCTGTTAGTTCTTTGACCCCGCCTCTCTAGTCATCAGTAGTCTAATGTACTGACACTCCCAATTTATTTTTCTCTATCATATCACCTACATATTTATCTCTCTCACACACACACCAATAGGATGCGGCCTATTGGTGTGTGTGTAAACAACTAAATAACACTCAGGTATCTATTCATTCCAAGGTGAATAGAAGAATTATGTGAAAGAAACTTTCCTGAAATCATGACGATCATTCAGGTCTGTCATCAAGGAGTTAGGAAGTGGCCTGTTTACTACCCCAAGGAGGTGTCACCCAGGCCTTGGGAAGTGAACTGATTAAATCTGTGACAAAAAGCAATCCAGATCTGCCGTATATGGCGTAGTTTTCATTAAAGCTGGATATAGTCTTTGTGGAATCCAAAGGTCGTTAAGGAAGCAGGAGTTAGGACTGGTTTTGGATTATGGAAAATAGATTGTCTAGGCATGAGACCTGGAGATTCAACTTACAGGAGAAAGGCGGTTGGTAGTTAAACGTGATTAGTGGAGAGAGAGAGAGAGAGAGAGAGAGAGAGAGAGAGAGAGAGAGAGAGAGAGAGAGAGAGAGAGAGAGAGAGAGAGAGAGAGAGAGGGGGAGAGAGAAAAAACGACTTCGATTCGCAGTTCTAACTCCCGGGGTTTGAATGCTGGCCAAAGTGGAAAGAATTTGACAGCGTTTCCTTTCACCTCATAATCCTATTCACCTAGCAGTAAACTGATTCTTGGGAGTTAGATAGCCTCTTTGGGCTGCATAATGAGGATGGTCGGTAGTTGACCTAGCAATCACATATATATATACACACTCATGCAAATTCACAGACACCAGAAATAACTTTTCCAGTGTTAGAGCTCTCAATAAGTGGAATATGATAGACGCAGAAGTTGTTGAAGCTAATTCGATTCAAAGTTTTATATGTAAATAATGAAAAAAGCGTGAGAAATGAGTCATTACACTAATCTACGAACGTTCGGAGAGCCAGGCTAGGGGCATAGCTCGACCCTACAAGCACAGCAAGGTGAGTACACACACACACACACACACACACACACACACACACACACACACACACACACACACACACACACACACACACGCACACGCACACACACATACACACACACACACACGCGCACGCATGCACGCAAACACAACACACACACACACACAAAAAACACCACACACACATGATACACACAGTAGCTTTCCACGTGACAAATCCGGGGGAGGATTGACTGGGAACTAATCCGTAACTGCTCGCCCCTACACCCAACTGCAATTGGGGAACTTGGGAATAAAACCATTTGGCAGGCCGGGTTCCAGAGAAAAACATGTAGGGTAACGCTCACTTGTACATGCATATGGAAGCACTCGTATGTATAGTATGTGTGATAATGCATGTATATGGTAATACTCCTATGTTTGAGAAAATTAGTGGAAGCCTTTAGGAGGATTTGAACCTGTATACTGCATACTCCTAAGCACATGCATTAACTCACTTAACCGCGATATGTGCTTTCGAGTGCACACTACTACTAATTTTCTGACTGATACATCACATTAATATGACTTCTTTGCGTACACAAATGTAGATTACATGGCTTTCCATTATAGTAGACAGCAGAGTTGTTTAGCTTACTGAGGTTTCTCTCAGCCAATGACTGACCTTTTCCAGGAAGCAACCCACAACAGTTGACTAACTCCCGGGTACATGTTCAAGGCTAGGTGAACAGATGCATTAGGTGCATGGTCCCCCTAAGGTATGGTCGCCTTCCTCCTGCTCTACGAGATGATATACTGTGCACGGTCGCTATTCCCAATGCTGAAGCCTACGTTTCTGCAAAAAAATTATACTCTGGTCGTCGTAATGCAGTTACGTGTAACATCTGTTACACGATGTTCCTGAGACCACAGTCTTTAACGCTGCTAAATCCATAAGAAATTTAAGGGTCGAACTAACCAAAGATAGTTATTTCGGGACGACGTCCTCACCCAGCACATTTCAAGTTCCCTTACTACTGGCTTCAGATGTAATGCAACTCTCTCCCCCTCCCCCTTCTCCTTCTCTCTCTCTCTCGCTCTTTCTTTCATTGTTTCTCTAACCTTTTCCATGTCATGCTGTCGACTTGGCTGTCATGCCCCTCAAGTAACTCTACTTCACGTGGAAGTATTTTTGTTGGCAACGCTGCTCGTGGGACAATGGCAAAGCATCTTTTGGGAAAACTTGAGATGAAATTTACAGAACTCCAAAAGAATTTTAGAGAAATCTTCAGAACCATCTCCAGTATTGTGAGAGGCTATTTTTATCTTAGTTTGGACTTGATATCTTCTCAGCCTGGAGTTTCGTTCTTGGTAATTTCCTCAGTAGTCTAGAAGCAGTTCGTTTATGGGTACAAACAGACGCACTTCCCCAGTGAGCAGAACAATTAGCTAAAAGGGAAGTAGTTAAGGCTAACTACATACGTAGTTTTAAGAGTTCGAATGAATTAACAGCAGTGTAGGCTGCTGTTAGAGCCTGAATTAACAGTCTGACTCCAGGCTGGAGTCAGTGTAGGTTTGTTTTCAATTTTTTCTACTACAGTCGTGGCCAATCATTTACAATGGTAACCAGTAAATCTACGTTCTCATCTGTCTTACAGAGACAGTGTAGTGACCGGAGACCGAGGCGGGACCCATGACCACTGATTGCCTGGGGTCTAAGGTCAATAATTACCTGGGGTCCAGGGCCACTGCTTTCCCTGTAAGTGCCTGGAGGGTTATCACCTCTGTTCCTTGCCCAAGCGCTAATGTAGTCATTGTTTCGCCACTCGGTCACTGCATCACTATCAGTTACAGCGTTATTATCAGTGTACCTGTTACCTTGAGTAGACCCATCAACCAGGTGGTCCTCCGTGGGTATAATGGGCAGAATTTAACATTTCTGAAAAATCCGGAGGTCACTAGACTAGTATACGTTACAAAAATCTCGCCATTCTCTGCCTAACCAATATAAAACCTACCTTACGGTATACAAACACTCCTGAAACACTAATAAATTTTCATTTAGTGATCCACTCTAAAAGAGGAGAGAAAGCATATGAACGTCGTCCGAGAGGCACATGAGGCGGCCTCTACAATTGCCTCATCTCCCGATGTGCTGACATTGTAGTGCTAAACTTCGCTTTTACTGTCCGTCCGCAGTGTAATATAATATATCCCGAGTATTACGACTTCGCTGTCTGCTCGTGGTACGGGTTACTACTGTGTAAGTTTGCTATTCCGTCTGCTCTGCAAGACGATATGTGTCTATTGATTGATTGATGAAGATCAATCCACCTAGAGGTGGCACGGGCATGAGTAACCCGTAAACGATATCTCAATAGGTCACCCTATGATATATCAATGGCACGAGGTACGACTTCGAAGACTACCAGTGATATGGGTCTGCCACAGACGCCGGTGCAGAACTCGAAGACGCTGCTGCAGGTGATCCTAATCTTCAAGGAAAAAAAGGAACGCCTGGACCTTTTTCTTTAAATCCTATTAACAGGTTTAGGAATGTTTTATTTTCATCAAGAAGGTAAAACTGAGTTCGCGAAGATATTTGATCTTCGTTGAAACCCTTAAAATAGATTTAGAGTGAATGGTCTCTGCATTAAAGAAACAATAAACGTCAGGAGTCCTAATGAATCGCCAAAACTGACTATAAAGAGTGTTCAGCTCTCCCAGCCACTGAAAGAACCCACAAGAGGAGAGTATAATACCACTGGGATTACGAACGAGAGGTTCAGGCCCGAACGCTCACCAGCGACCAGGGGGTTTGTGTCTCCATTATAAACAGGTGTTTATAGGTTGTAAATGGAGCAAATGTAAATTTGGCCAAGGGGGGTTAGACTTGGAGAGGAGACATATTAGTATCGTGTTATGGCATTTCTTTTTGAACTATAATGAATGATAATAGAATTTCCTCATTATACGAGAATACTCAGACGGTTTATATATGTTTAAAGTACTAAAGGAGGTCCCCGGCGTTGCTCGGGTGCCGGAGGTCACACATTCACTACACGCTCCCTTCACTACTTTACCCGTCATCACAACAAACTGTGACCATCTACACAACAAACAACCATCCTTACCACTGAAGCTATCTTCGCTATATAATGTTTTTATCTCTGTAGCCTCCCTTCACCACCCTCCCACACTTCACTACCTTCCCCCTACCCTCTACCACCTTCCCTACCCTTCACCACCCTCCCATTCCTTCACTATCTTCCCCTGCCCTCTACGACCTTCCCTACCCTTCACCAGCTTCTCTACTTTTCACTACCTTCCCTTCACCCGTATAAACATTTTCACTAAACACTGTCTCCACCAATATATAAACAATGTAATAGTAATTAATAATAAATCGTAAAACAAACTAATATGCTTGATGAAAATCCATTTGAAAGGGACATTCCTATGTAGGTCTCCTTGACGTAGTGAGAACGCCACCTTTCCCAGACTGTTACATCTAGGAGAAGCAGCTTATCTTCCCTCTCCATCTCGCAAGTGAAGCTTTCGAAAGTGTAAAAGTATTAGATGGTTGTCTCCTTGATGTCCAGACTTGACACCTCTTTCTGGCACTCAACTTTGATGTTCACGCTCATCTTACCAGCCCATTGACACACTTTACAGACTAGACACTTATTGCCTCTTTAATGACTCCCCGGAAGCCATCTGGCCGGCCCTGTGGCACTCTTCTTAACGAGGCTCTCATACTGTTTCTGATAGTACTCTTACACCTGCCTTAATAATGAGGTCTTGCTTCTCATCTTTTGATCTCCTAAAGGGGTCACCTACAGCGCCTTGATCTTGGCTCATGCAGGTGAGAAGCTATATCTTCATCCACTGGCGACTCAAAGGTGAAACACTGGCAATTCAAACATCAAGGCACAACTGTACCAACACTATAACCACTCACCATCAAAGGAAATGCTTTTTTAATGGTGAGAGTTTGTAGTTCAATGGCTGTCGTCTCTTGCCCTTCTCGTATATTGGCACTACATTAGCTGTTTTCCAAATTTCTGGTAGTTTCATCCCTTTTTAACGTGATGAAAACTATGGGAAGTGGATCACTTAATGCACGAG
Organism: Procambarus clarkii; assembly: GCF_040958095.1. NCBI lineage: Eukaryota > Metazoa > Arthropoda > Malacostraca > Decapoda > Cambaridae > Procambarus > Procambarus clarkii. The sequence goes on from NC_091213.1 coordinate 11,017,366, forward strand.
TTGCTTTCTGTTGATTCCATGGTATTTTGCTTGGGCTGTGGCTTTCATCATCTACAGCTTTGTACATATGTGTGTGTGCATGTCTGTTTGATGTGTGTCTGAGTGTGTATGTATATGTACTTGCGTGTGTGTATATTTACATGAATTTGTATCTTGGTTATCTAATCTCTTGATATCTCATAAATATTAATATTAAAATATTAAACAACGAAAATAAACAAATTCACAAACGCCTTGATGGGGGTTCGAACCTGTGTGCTGGATGTTCCCAGACGCCCTCTAATCAACTGTACCACGACATGGTAAAAAGAAGTGAAACCTGGAGTGCTACTGGCGTGATATATCACGTTATTGCGGTTTCTGTGTGTAACGAAAATCACTTTTATTTCAGTGTTAATTTCAATTAAAAATTAGTTGAGGTTGTCTATCAGGATACAAATGCGAGGGAATTTCTACCAATAATAATAAAAAACTCACGGGATATGAGGTAATTATATTAATTAATATTAATTGCTTAATTTCTGTGTATTTCTATACTTTTTATACAAGTATTTAAAATAAATTTATTTGTGACTATAGTGTTTTTAATATTTTATTTTAGAAAAAAATATATAATCTGACGAATAACTAGATAATTTTTAATCTTCCTGCACAGTATCGTCACATTATCTTCGTGTACAGTATCTTTTTGCACAGTTTCTTTATTAACGTTATCTTTCTACACATTAACTTCTTGCACCTTATCTTTCTCCACGTTAGCTTTCTGCACAATAATTAACAAGAGCTAAAAACACTCTCAGATGAGCAATTCTATATTTCCGGTTGAGTTTCAAAGCTCTTTATGTCGCATCAAAGATTGATGACATCATAACCAGGGTGATCACGCCATGCCGAGGTCGTAGCCATGTGTCTCATCCTCAGTGGAATGAGAAAAAGAGTACGTCTCAGAGTGACAATTGTTAGTTATATATTTCACAAATGTTATAAACAGCTGGATGTTTCTCAGATTATATGTATATTTATATTATATTATATATATATATATGTATATATATATATATATATATATATATATATATATATATATATATATATATATATATATATATATATATATATATATATATATGCGAACAAGCCAGAATGGTCCCCTGGACAATATGCAACTGAAAACTCACACCCCAGAAGTGACTCGAACCCATACTCCCAGAAGCAACGCAACTGGTATGTACAAGACGCCTTAATCCACTTGACCATCACGACCGGACATAATGAGGTGATAGCCGAGGCTATTTGAACCACCCCACCGCCGGCACTCGGATAGTTATCTTGGGCATAGCATTTTACCAAATCACCTCATTCTTAGGGGCACACGTGAGGAACACAAATGCGAACAAGCCAGAATGGTCCCCTGGACAATATGCAACTATCCGAGTGCCGGCGGTGGGGTGGTTCAAATAGCCTCGGCTATCACCTCATTATGTCCGGTCGTGATGGTCAAGTGGATTAAGGCGTCTTGTACATACCAGTTGCGTTGCTTCTGGGAGTATGGGTTCGAGTCACTTCTGGGGTGTGAGTTTTCAGTTATATATATATATATATATATATATTTAGGGGTACCACCACTGGTTTAATTAAAGGGACCCACACCCTCGAAGAAGAAAATAAATAGTGTTCAGAGAAGACCTTGTGGATTCTCACTGAATACTTTAATCTTTTCCTCTCCTACCACCCCTATTATTTTTTTATATGAATATATATATATATATATATATATATATATATATATATATATATATATATATATATGAATGTTTTATAATGAAATATATATTCTCATAGACTCTACTGTTGTGTGCACTGTAATTTAAAACCCCTCAATTTATCTGGAATATTTCAACTAGCAATAATTTGCACATTTTATGGTGTTCTGGTGATTTTGTTGCAAATATTTCCACATAACTTTTCCACAAAACTCCCAAACGATTCCGAACATTTTAAATATACAACTGTACATATACTTTTATGTGTGTATATATAATTATATATATATATTGTTTCAACAATATTTTAATGATCCATGAAGGATTCGAACTTAGGCTGCCAGAGCATCAAGCCAGCTACCTTAGTACTATACCAACTCTGATAGCTGGCTGTGTGAGTTAATTCCCTGCGGCATAGTTTCGAACCCATGGCGAATCATTAGAATATTTATATAAATATATAATTTAATGATTCCTAACACACACATCCTAAATGCACAAGTTAAGAATCCATTACCATAGGGACGCTAAGAGTCCTTTGTATTGCTGAACGTCAGTGATTTAGTACCAAATGTTGATTAGTTATGACAATTAACTACTTGCATCAGTGGACGTCATTTAATTAAACGACATTTATTTAGTATTCACTCAGTTACTCCTGGACGTGAGCCAGTGTGGGTACATGAGACTCACTAACCTGTGAGGTCAGGTAATTGTTAGAGTAGACGCTCAGCTAGAATTAGTGTATAGCTTTTGGGAGGGGTATGAGACAGACTAAGTGCAGGGATATGAGACAGGCTAAGAGCAGAGATACGAGACAAAACAACATACAACGAGGCCTAGTACTAGGCCTATGTACATAAATACTATTTTACCAACATTAAATCTAAAAAAAATACAAAAATATTGAATATATATATATTTGCATTCCAACAAACAATTTGGTTCTATTTACAACTATGCTTAAACCCAGTGGTTCGTCAAAGCTTAAAAATGTTATGTACGTAAATTAAAATTCGAGAAATAGGTGAATCTTTAGATGTTCTAAATTAGCAGAACCAACATGGCGGGGCGGTACGAAGACGGTAGAGGAGAACCAAGACGGTTCTCCACCAAGAACCAAGATAGCAGGGGCCCAAATTTGGCTTTATTTTCCTTGTTAATGAGGCCAGAATGTAGTGAGAAATGACCCCAGAAGTCGCCATGAGCCGCGGTTCATCTCCCTCATGATATATTGTCATGAGGAGACTCCGCCATTCATCACCAACAGCTTAGCGAAGGCAGGAGGGAGGGAGGGAGGAGGAAGATGGAAGGAGAGAGATAGGGGGGGGGGGAATGGATCATGGGAGAGGGAGAGGGAGAAGAAAATGGGGAAAGGAAAGATGAGGGGTTATCGGGGAGGGGTTGTCCTGAGCGACACAGGGTGTTGAGCAAATATATCCCGAGCAACACAAGGCATTGTGTAATGTAACTCCCATACTAATCTACCTCAAGAAAAATCAATATATATAAATATGCAATAAATATATGTGCAATAATATGTGGAATAAAGTTCCCAAAGACACCGTCAAGGCAGCCCACCGGAGCAATGGAATACTTTACCAGGTAAAGTATTTACCTGATCTCGTAAAGTTTACCTGCTCGAGCGGCCAGCATCAGCAACGACTCTCGGCCCGACGAGGTAATCAAGGGTAATACCGGGTTTACAGGGAAAAAACACACTGGGCAAATACTTTTTCTTCAAATCCGTGACTTAGAGTGTTTGCTCAGCTATCAGACTTCCATTAACGAGGGGGCTCGTTTGGCTGCTGTGTGATTCCCTTTGTATTCATTTGAATAAGAGAGAGAGAGAGAGAGGGAAAGGGGAGGGATTGAGGGGGAGAGAGGAAGGAAGGGGAGAGAGGAAGGAAGGAAAAGGGGAGAGAGGGAGGAAGTGGAAAGGAGGGAGGAATGGAGGGAGGAAGGGGTAGAAGGAAAAGAAGAGGAACTAGAAAGGACGAGGATGAGTAAGGAGGAGAGGGAGAAAGGGCAAGAGGGAGGGACGGACGAAGAGAGAAAGGGGAGATGGTGGAAGGGATACTATGGACAATCCAGAGACGCATTAGTAAACTGAACGTTCTTGAGACAGAAAATAGGACAAGTAGACTGTGGACACGTCTCTGTGGTGCAGTGGCAACACACTTGCTCTCCATGTTTCGCCAGCAACTTGGACAAGGTTCGTATCCTGGCCGGGGAGGATTGACTAGGCGCCAGTCCTTAACTATATACCCTTGTTAACCCAGCAGTGATTGGGTACTTGGTTGTTCAACAATTGGTGGGGTCGTATTCCAGAGGAAACTAGTGGGTAAGGAAGATATGCTTTACTGAAGTTCGGCGTTCAATCCCCGACCGTCCGAGTGGTTGGGCACCATTCCTTCCCCCGGTCCCATCCCATATTCTTATCCTCATCCCTTCCAAGTGCTATATAGTCGCAATGGCTTGGTGCTTTCTCCCTGATAGTTCCCTTCCCTTCCCTTTACTGAAGTTCTGCTTTATGCTGAAGTAAAGGAACACCCGATCACTACAATAACCATTAATCAGAATACATTAAATATTCCAGCCTGTTGAAAATCAGCTTCGTACCATCCAGTCAGTGGTTTGTCATGGAAAGGCAGACGGCGCCTTCAATGTGTCTGATGTTGTTCTGAATGATCAGGTACACACACACACACACCTACATAGCCTCGAAAGACGGGGTCCAGGAGCAGACGTTTGTTCAAGTAGGCACAATCAGGTTAGTGAACATCCACACACATACACACACACACACACACACACACACACACACACACACACACACACACACACACACACACACACACACACACACACACACACACACAGCACACAAGTAGGCTCAGTAGAGCTCAGTAGGCTCAGAAATCTGTACACCAGTTGTTTGACAGTTGAGAGGCGGGACCAAAGAGACAAAACTCAACCCCCGCAAGCACAATTAGATGAGTAGGTGAGTACCAGATTGTGTCTGTGGGGGAAAAAAATTGTTAGTAGTTAGTAACAGTTGATTGGTTGACAGTTGAGAGGCAGGCCAAAAGAGCAAAGCTCAACGCAAGCACAACTAGGCGAATACAACTAGGCGAATACACACACGCACGCACCCACATATACATACATTATTTACATAATTTACAACAGTAATTAGGCTCATAATCATACATTACCGCTACAGGCATAACGGACACAAATATTCTGATAAAACTGAACCATAAAAGAACGAAAAAGCTATGAACATAAATACTGTTCGCCAGAGAGAGGCGTTTAGCGGTAAAACTAATTCTCATTAATAATCCATAAAAATAATAATTATCGGCCAGACTGGTCACCGTCCTATAACAGCCGTAGTATTGTTCCTATAAAGATTTCTCAGATATATGACCGGATCCCCGGGTGATTTTTTGTTTACAATGGGGTGAAAAAGAGGGAGAAATGTTGTTAGGGTAGTGAGTGAGGGAGAGATACGTGGAAGGAGAGACATACGTACTTACACAACAGTGAATCTTATTTCTGCAAATTTCTCTTGTACCCCAAAAATGATTTATGAGCTGTAATTTATGAGTGTACACGAATTCTTTCTCACCTTCTCCGGGTGTAACGCAATCATTTCTCATACACACATATACACGAACTCGTTCGCTCACACACACACGTTTATTCGTCCGAATAGCCATCAAAATTATTATTATCAACATCTTTATTGACAAAATTTAATTACAGTTTTGCCTAATCTAAGGAATTCAATTAAGTCTTATTAGAGCGAGGATAATGCTGGTATTCACTGTCACACAGAACAGAGGATCATAAAAAGAAGCCTTCAGAGCACTATGCAACCCAGGTGAAACTCCCCCTCTGTAGTATTCAGCCTCGGCATAGTACCCTCTAAATAAAGAGGGTACTATGCCGTAGAGGGTAAGAGGGTAAAAGAGAGTAAGAGAGAAAGAAAAAAACTAGATATAGTCAACAGATATGCAACAATGCTCAGTCCTCATCTTAGGGACCTGAGCAAACTCTAAATAATCTAAAAATTGGATGTCTCATTTAGAACATTTGAAGCATTACTAGAAGATTAAATGGCTTAACTGCATACTTTATAGCTAATAACATTGTTATATTTACTATATAGGAACTTATTTAACATATAAGAGTTAAGGAAACTACAGAAGGCCATTTGGCCCATACGAGGTAGCTCCTATCTATATAAACCCAAACTCATTTATATATATGTCTAACCTACTCTTGAAACAATCCATCGATCCCACATCTATTTGTTACCCGGTCATTTGTTCCTTAAATCAACAACCCTGTTTCCAAACCAGTATTTACCCGGGTCTTTCCTAAATCTAAAGCTCTTACAAATTATATCCGTTGTTTCGAATTCAATTTTTCAATGATAAAAAAAAAAGATTAGCGAGTAAATGAACAAATCCACAATGACCGTGATGAGGTTTCGAACTTTCGTGAGTTGATATATCACGTTATTGGGATTTATGCGCGTATTAGAGAGTATATATCCTATACATACATTAATACATTCATGTGCAGATAGGAATCACATTAACCTCATGCATCAATAACAGACTCAATTGAAGCCATGCTGGTGCATTTGAACCAGCATCACGAAAACTTCCCCAGAGCAGAATCCCAGGTCACAGTACTAACGTATAGTGGTGTTGTAGTCTAAGGTGCGAGCTTGATAGTACCCATGTTGCTAGTTCGAATATCATGACTCCAGTTGATTTTTTTAATTTTCTACAAACACACACATATTAGTTGCGACTTATCACCTGCTAAAAAGGTACATGAAACAATATACACACATATAGCTACCACTTTTATATCCAAACTGGAGGAGTCCATATTCCTTGACATATATGCCAGAAGTCAGATACTTTTCTGTAATAATGTTCTTTGATCTACGCATTCATGGTAAATATTCCTCTAGGATATTAAATGCTTTATTATTACGTTGGGAGACGTTACTAATAACGAAAATGGGTGTAAACACATGTAATATGTTCATGGGATCACATTAACTCTACATAACACAGACACTCACAACCATAAATTGGGCGACAGATTTGATTATGTAATGACGAGGAATCTTGTACAAGATAATTAAGAATCTTCACTAGTAAATCCCCTGTTTACCGACCACGTTACAGTGTATTCTTCCTATACGGTACAGGGAGACCCAGCATATGTAACACACGGAAAATGAATATACCAGTGAGTTTGCTTAACTACTATATTAACTGTTTTTCAAAATTAAATCAAGGTTACACAATTACGAATGAACAGGACTCCTCCAGGGAATCTAGGTAATACAATTACAAACCATTACGAAACACTGGTCTAGTGGGCAACACCACGGCCATCCAAGCAGGTCCTTCATACCACAGTCACCAACGAGCAAAAAATGGTAAGCTGAAGCCACAAACATATCAGAACACAATAAGATTTACGTCAATGTCTTGACGCCAATTGAAAACAGAGATACTTGCAATATATCAATGTATCTGTGATCTTTTTCCACAACCCAATTATCATGCACTAGACTGCTGCAAGATCAACACAGTCAGACCTTGGAGTTCACATTAAGGGGCTCAGGGTATCTTTCTTCTCTCAAGAATAGACTCGGAGAGATTAAAGCCCTTGCGGGTCCTTGTTAGTGTCAGTCATGCAATTAACGTGGGACGTTAGAATGTTCTTCATATTTAACCGCTGCGTGATTGATTATAATCCCGTACGTCTCATCCTGTACATATTAAGAGCTGAACTTCCTTGAAACTGTGCAATATGAGTCTATATAAATCATCTTGAGCTCCAAAGTCCACGAGAATATTCAATATTGAGAGCCGAGTTGAAATTGCCTACCGTAATTGAGAGAATTTTGTCCATCAACAAAGTTTTCTATGTGAATGCATCGACTAAGTCTCACCATCATATTTTATTATGTATTTTGATTTCATAATAAAGTCAACTTCATTAAACTATAACATTTTTAACATATTAAATGTTAAAATTGATTTAATGGTCAGTCTGAGAGTAGCAGTCACAAAAAAACGTTTTCTGAGGAACAAAAAATGGCTCCTGAAGCATCCATCAGTCTGAGAAGACTATGGAGTTGCGCTCTGGTTGTCGGTCTGGAGTGGCCTCTCCAGGGCTCAAAGCCAGGGTAGGTTGATACGGGAGAGAAGCTGTTAATGCAGATTTGTAAATGCATAGAAGTACATACTCCTATGCATTTACAAAATCCATAGAAGAACTTGATTTTGTAAATGCATCCAAGAAAGTTAACGTACACGATGCGTTATTTTAACATCGCTAAGAGCGTTCAGGTTATGAATAACGATGTGTATCAGTCTACGACACTGCTGTATCCAGGACTACTAAATAAATATGAAACTCACTAAACACTGTGTATCTAATCTACCCAACAACGTAATCTACTCGTGCGTTACATTGGTGTACACTGACAGCACTGTCGACTTAGGATGAAATATATATAGTATGCACACTATATATACTGAATGCAGACATCAATGAACAGAGTCAATGGCTCTGACTAGAACGAATCAAAAAGCAGTGGAATTGTGCACTGCCACTCACAGAGTACACCTGTGGCACTGAACACACATTGCATTAACACTAACAGTGATATGTGATTTTTTTTAGCTGCTATACGCCACAGATTTGAGATTAAATTCCTCTGGATACCATCGCATGTTGGCATCTCAAAACTTGATAATGTTGACATGCTAGCAACAACAGTCTGCAGCACCCAGGAGTAGAAATCAATATACGTTTTTCATTAGCAGTAACAAAGAGAATAGTGACACGAATGTCCGATGGATATCTTCCTGCCCTAACAAACACACTGACCTGAAAACCTAGGAGACACTGGAAGCGTTACTAAATACCGTGAAGAGATATTTATATATGGAATTAATTAAAGCTGAGCATCATCAATGTGAGGTTATTGGAGCCAGAATGTGCCTAGGATACAGGCGTATCTGGTAACTCTTCCAAAACTCAAGTGTCGAGTACACCATGTGTCAACTTTGGGAAAGTGTCGAGTACACCATGTGTCAACTTTGGGAAAGTGTCGAGTACACCATGTGTCAACTTTGGGAAAGTGTCGAGTACACCATGTGTCAACTTTGGGAAAGTGTCGAATACAACGTGTCAACTTTGGGAAAATGTCGAATACAACATGTATGAACGTTTGCGAAAGTGTTGAATACACCTCGCATGAAGTTTATGAAGTAGAAGAGATTCATTTTCGTGAAGATTATATTGTACAATGTGCCATATTGATTGAATTCCGACCTCGTGGGGCTGAAATATGCTGTAATCTATAAATATTATCAAAATACTGTAATACTTGATGATATTCTTGCCTCGTGGCCAAGATTTATTATATAAAGCAACAATTATGTAACACATGTGCTGCAATTATGACCCGAGGTTACAAAAGCCCTGTAATAAGTGGTTGAACATTCAATAACCTACTATGTGTTTTAATACATATTAGGGTATTACAAGTACATTCTGGCTAGCATTGTAGACAGTTAAAGTAAAAGCACATTGATTACCCTGTGTTGTTGAGTGATCAATAACCCGCTGCTTTATATGTATTGTAAAAATAGGCTCTAGGGGGTAGGGACATGATACTAACATACAAGATCCTAAGAGAGAGTGAAAAAGTAGACAAAGAACTGATACCTAGAGATAAGTGAATAATAGAAACTAAAATAAATTGAACGGGTTAGTTGAAATGATTAGCGCTAAGTCAGAGCATAGTTACGAATGTAATTATGGTCAAAAATACCATCGAGGACAAAGACGGGTTGAGCTTTATGCTTAACCCTGCAAGCACATTTAGGTAAGCACATGTATAGGAGTACACCCATACACGCATCCATGGATACTGTTGAGGTTCGCACAGCAATATACATAGAAGAGTATAAATACATAAATACCGACACACACACACATATATACATATGTATGCATTTATGTACGTGTATACACAGTATATAGACAAATAAAGACACAGGTAAGAGCTATACATAGAGAAAATGCAAGACATAACAGCTTTATGGATTATCTGCTACTCTGGTATACACACACAGATGAATATGCTACACAGGAAACAATTATTTTCCAATAATTATCTTTGTCATAAAAAACAACAACAGTAATCTCCAGAACAAAAGATCCAGTCACCATTTTAAGTTCAATTATTTGTACATTTTTTGAGGGGGAGAGAGGGAGGAACGAGCAGATTTGATTTACAATCCAAATGTGAGTTACGATTAATACTAAATATCTTGATTTAAAAAGGGTCTATCTATCTGTCTGTTTGAGACTGGAGGTCAGACGCTCGGGGTTAGCTTCACCCGACTTTTTCCAGTAATTGCTGTTGGGTTCATGCCCGACGTAAGAGAAGGTCGGCATAAGCAGTAAAGAAATATGTGCTACAATGAATTTTTCAATATTAAATTACATGAACATGGAATTATTTTTCTTTCCTTCACTCTTTCTATGTATATAGTTAAACATTATGCACTTATGTCAAAAAATTCTAAAAAAATCTACCTATCATACTTTGTAATTAGCTACAGTTTATTGCTGGGTTGTGGGAAGAAGGGAAGAGGGGGAGGGGGGGGGGGTCAGTCAACACACAACTACACAACCTCCTCCTCCTCCACCTCTGCCCCCACCTGCACAATGCATGGTACACTTCACCTTTTAACAGCTTTCTCTCTCTCTCCAACACCCCTAAGTGAGGGAGGGGGGGGGGGAAGGGAGAGAGGGAGAGAGAAGGAAAGAGTGGCGAGAAAGAGAAAAAAGTGAAATAAAAAAAGAGATAAATTAGAAGATAAATAGGGGAAAATAACAGTCCAAATATGGTGCAAAATTCGACCAGAAGAGAGCAAAAAATCCATAGATATGAAGTGACAAAATGAATGAAAAATATAATAATTATTAAAAAAATTTGTATTCAAGAATAAAACAGTTGAGGAAGATAAATAAATGGTTGAAAAATATTACAACAAACTTAAAAGACTTAAAAAAAATATATTAAGAAAAGGCCTTGAAGCTTGAAAAAAGGCCCATCCTCCAGAATGAAAGTAGGTGCCTTCTTCATCAGTCCATTCCACGTGTGACATCTCATCCATAAGTCATCCACAAGGGACTACATGCACAACCTAACCACCAATTATCATTGCAAAACTCCCGTATAATTCGGCTGTCAACCAAACGTTCAGTTCAACGCACAAGACCGCTACACAGAGCAGTTTTGAAGACCGGAATTCAGACATTACAATTTCAAATTCCCGAATTCCGACTTTCTGCTGTACATTCCACCCGCGTTAAATACCGAGTCCTGAAGGCGCGTCTCTCAGCGTTGCAAGAATGTAATTTTCAGCCTCTCTGTTGTATATGATATATTAACATGATAAAATACTGAGGCATTACTAAAGGGTTCGAACCCGTATCCCATTAGGTTAACATACATTTCAATATTTTCTCACAGATGCATCATGTTATTGTGTATATATTATCATGATGGAAATGTGCAAAAGAGAGAGAGAGAGAGAGAGAGAGAGAGAGAGAGAGAGAGAGAGAGAGAGAGAGAGAGAGAGAGAGAGAGAGAGAGAGAGAGAGAGAGAGAGAGAGAGAGAGAGAGAGAGAAAGCAAATTAAAAGGATAGCAAATGAAGAAGAGAATTGAGAAGACAGAAAGAAAGACACAGAGAAAATAGTAAGAGTAATAATTAATTGTATACCCCTTACAATTAAAAATAGATTAAAAATCTCTAGAAATTTAATCGAAGCAACAGTTATAATATGACTCTCTATATACACGAGAACTATAATGGTACCCAACACTAAGCCTTTGCGAGCTCCAGTTAATGCCTTGTTCCGGTGATAACGGGACAAGGTATTAGTGTTCTCATGAGTATTTGACGAAGAAGATATTTCCTTATCTGTCTCATACAGATAAGGAGCCTTACTCATGATAAGTCACAATCAATATTCTATCTTTTTCTTCTTTGTGTCACTATTTGTAGTGTCTTTATGCATTTAAGAATACATCGCCTACCTATATATTTCTTTCTGAACAATTTCAGTGGTAATGTTTTATAAATATCGACATTGAAAATCTTTGATTGATAAATTATTCAGTTATCACACACTCTTGAAAATGATTTACAAACGTATTCAACGCTGATGTATCCAGCACTGACGTACCCTACACTGACGCACCCAACACTGACGTACCCAACACTGACGCACCCAACACTGACGCACCCAACACTGACGTACCCTACTCTGACGTACCCAACACTGATGTAAACAACACTGACGCACCAAACACTGACGTATCCAACACTGATGCAACCAACAATCAAGAGATACATAAAGAGGAGAATGCATGAGAGGTAAGGAATATAGAGGCGCACGTCGTATCCACGGAGAGCAAAATGTTCCTAATATTGAAGCTCTCAGTGAAAAAAATTAGTCATTTAAAAGACTTTTGTGCTTGCTGCCGAGGTCGATAGCGAGAGCTTGCTCCCAATAACGCCAGAGAGGGGGGGGGGAGGGGGGAGGGGGAAATGAAGGCTGAAACGATAGTTAATCCCCGTTACTTGCTTGTTCCCTCCTCCCACCTACCTTAACTCCTGCGTATCCCTCCCTTTCCTACAGTGCTTCCCCTCCCTGCCTTCAAGTCTCCCTTACTACTCTTTCTCTCCCTCTCCCTCCATCACTCTTTTTTTTCCTGTCGTCCTCAGACTTTCCTTCCCCCTCTCCCTCTCTCCTACTCCACCTTCGCCCTTTTCCTGGCCGCAGGCAAGACGAAGGTTGACCTCTCTATTAGACAAGCATTACCAACCTTCCGGCTTTACATCTGCCCTATAAACTAAGCTCACATAACCCCGCTGGGTCTCAAGACATCATATTTTTTTTAAGAAGCTCTTAAATGGTGGGAAAAAAGGACTGTTATTAAAGTGACATTTATTCGGATTAATTTTTATTTAGAGGAATCAACTACTGTATTTTACATTGATTTTGTTATACTGATTGAGACAATAGAACATTTTTCGTTGATTGGATGTTATATGTATATATTGAATGAGGTTTCTGTTCGGTAATTGCTTATATTTAGGATACAGAAATTTATATATTCAAAATAACTATATATATGCAAAGTATATTATATAACCATACACTAATTTTACGTGGGAAAAACCTTTCGCACCTCATCCTTAGGCTGTGTTAAGGATGAGTTGTGATAACATGTTCATCGATATTAACATGCTGTGCACTCAGAATCATAATTTTCTCATATATAAATTAATATTATGATACATTGTAATTTTTGGTACAGTAGGTTAAATTATATTATTTAGATTCTGTTGGAAATTTTCATTCCGGAGTTCTTGTCTAATAAATGCTGACTACGCCGACACAAGTCAGGATTCACCTAATACTTGAGTAACCACTTACGAAACCTGTACATCTTTCCTCAATCAGAACGGCTTTGTATACATTGACTAAACAGTTTACGAGTTCCCAGGCGTAACGAGGACCTCGCAGCGTCTTTATTCGTGCCTACACTTACTGAAGTCTGTGCATCTTTCCACGATCAATGGTGGCTTTGTATTTTAAGCAGTCAACGTGGAATGATGCACAGACTTCAGTAAGTGTGGGCACGAATATTTAATGATTCCTTGCACTGATCGAGATAATAGCTTCGGATCTTGTAAAAATGTTCACTTAAGAGCTTCCTGAACCCTGACCAAGTCGTAGGAGAGGTGTCCGGAGGAAGGTGGGATGGACGTGAAGGTTCAACCAGGTGAACGAGTCATCAATTGCTGTGGCTCGTTCAACTAGGTGAACATCAATTGCTGTGGCTGGTCTCACCTGAGGTGCCTCGCCTGGACGGAAGCTTCCTAATGGCAGGACCGCGGGGGGCCAGATCACCCCCGTCCTGTGTCTAAATATATTTTGCTTGGTGGAGTAAGGGTGAAGGGAGGGTGTTTTAGTGGAGAAAGGGTTAAAAAGAGCAGGTTGTGTTGCGGATATGGGGGAGGGGGGGGGTTGTGTTGGAGAAGGGTGAGGGTAAGGGGAAGTGATGGAGAAGAGGTGGAGGGAAGAGGTTGTGTTGGAGGAGTGAAGGGAAGGAGTTATGTTGGAGAAATAGGAATAAATAAATGAAGGAACAATGATTACGAAAAATATTTTCAATTCAGCTTTTGCGGCGGGCTTCACAGCGTTGGAGAAGAGCTTCACAGCGTTGGAGGAGAGCTTAAAAGCGTTGGAGGAGAGCTTGACAGCGTTGGAGGAGTGCCAGTGCCAGCACCTCGTCAGGAGGGCGCTCCCGTACCTTCCTCCTGTAGGCTGGTATCCCGTCCTGTAACCGGCCGTCACAATAGTCAGGATCTTCGCGCTCATTATGCTGGTTCGTAAGATCGTCTTTAGGTCTTTCCGCCGTCGTATGTTTTCAGGCAGTTACAAGGATCTTATTCCCATGGAGGACCTTGAGTCCTTAGATGTCCTTGGGTATGGAGGCAGTGCCGTAGTGGTCGTCTACGACCCTCCGTCGCTGCCTGATGATCACGAGCCTTTTTGCCTCGAGATCGTCAGGCAGTTTCATCAGCGCGAAGACGAAGGGAAACAGCAGAATAGGAGAATAACCACAGAACAGAAGAAGAATAACCGAAAGATAACATCAGACCAGAAGACGCAAAACAACAGAAGGATAGCCACAGAAGTATACCAGCAGGACAGAAGCATAGCAACAGGACAGAAGGATAACAGAAAGATAACAGAAGACAGGCCGTCGTAACAGTGTACCAACGAGCCAGAAGCCAATTACCGACACTGAGAGATTCCCACAAAGGAAATATGTCACCCTCTCATATTTTCAGTGGAGGGTGGCTTTATTGGCGGGGGTATTCTGGTTGTCATGGCAACCATATTAATAACCAGGGAGCAGGTATTGTGCCGCCTCACACACCGGGATGTGACGGTGTGCTTATATCAAGGAAATATTTTGTGAATATCTAAATATTTTAAATATTGAAATCTACGCAATTTTTAAGCTCTTTCCTTTCACATTTTTTTACATTTTATTATCTATCTTCACTTTAACTTATTTGTATTTTATTAAGTAAACCTCACGCTGTGTTTCAGCTTAGTAAAAAAGTTAATTTATAAAATTCACTTTCAGCCTGATTCCTTTCTGCTACATTCCTTTCCACCGTCCCATCACAAAGTCCTGATTCTCATCCCTTCCACGTGTTATGTATTGGTAATGGCTTAGCAGTTTCACCTGATAATGAGCTTACCTTGCGTTCCCTACATTACATATGGATAAAGACACATGGGTAACACTCTCCCTACAGTGGAGACACATAGGTAACACCCTACAGTGGAGACACATGGGTAACACCCTACAGTGGAGACACATAGGTAACACCCTACAGTGGAGACACATGGGTAACACACTCCCTACAGTGGAGACACATGGGTAACACCCTACAGTGGAGACACATAGGTAACACCCTACAGTGGAGACACATGGGTAACACCCTACAGCGGAGACACATGGGTAACACCCTACAGTGGAGACACATGGGTAACACCCTACAATGGAGACACATGGGTAACACCCTACAGTGGAGACACATGGGTAACACCCTACAGTGGAGACACATGGGTAACACCCTACAGTGGAGACACATGGGTAAAGTTGTCACAATCAAAACATCTGTCAGCGTTCAGCGCCCCGAGAGCCGCGTATATCGTCCTTGCCGAATATTTAATTCATAATAAATATTCCGGAGAGGTCTGTAACGTTCGCATAAATTTCTTGGCGCGTTTTATGGATTCAGATCCGGATGGCAGGAACGGATACACTCGAACGTAAACTAGACCAGCTTAAGCGGCCCAAAATCCAAAGGGTTTTGCTGAATTAAGCCGGTAATTGTAATAAAGACCGGAGTTAACGAATACCGAGTGAAATTCCGCAGAAATATATTCCGAATAAATTCAATTCATTCGTTTATTTTGAAAGTTATTAGAATGGAAGCGTCTGGTCCCTTGTGTGACGGTCGGATTTATGTTTTATTTTTATTTCTAACACATTACTTGAGGAAAAGAAACACAGGGAATAAATTGACTGTACTTTTGTGGTGATATTTGGGAAAAGTCTGATCGAGTTTAAAATATTTTCTTACATATTGTTAAACACAAATTAGGGATGATGATGAAGGGAATGGACGCCAAGTTAATTAATCACTGAACCTTAAGTTGAGAAAGTTGAGGATTTTGTCCAGTATTTTGAGCCGGCGGAGAACAGCAGATATTATTGGGTATCCTCCATGACTTCAGGAGATTGGCTGGCGACTTGTTGAGGGGATACAACGATTGGTTGGCGACGATTGGTTGGGCCTTATCTGATTGACTGATAAGGTCCACAAGAAGACAAGAAGTATACCCAAGTCCCTAAAGAACCGGACATGTCCGATATCTAAGGACTCAAGCACGTCCGATATCAGTGAAGAGGAAGATAGATGTTTGATACCTGAGGAGCCAACATTTGATTGAAGGGAAAGTTCTGATATTATAAGAGCAAGAGATGCTAGCTGGGTAAGTCTCTTTGCTCCATTATTCATCATGGAAGGGGATAGGGGAAGGGAGGGAATGGCTGGGGGAAAGGGGGAGCGAAAAGGGAAGGGGTGGGGGGGGGTAAAGGGAGGGAGATTCGAGGAGAGACAGAGGAATTCTCCAAGCTCCTGTCACACTCCCCCACCCCCAGAGCCTTTGGGCTACATGGTCGCACTCATGAATCATGATTCATGTAGGTTCCTTCCTTGTTTCTAGTGCAGGCTGGGGGGGAGGAGCATGCAGTCTCTATCTCCTTCGACTCTCTCTCTCTCTCTCTCTCTACTCAATCAGATCTATCTCACTCGTACCCAAGGCCAAGCACCTGAAGTGGATATTGTCTCAGTGTACCCACAACCAGAGAGCCATAGATCAGATCCTCTTCAAAACACCTTAGACCTTTAACGCTCCCTAACTAATTTTTCCTCTTATCTACCACCTCCTCCTAGACTACGTCTCTCCCTCCAACTATTTCTCATCCTAGACCACTCTCCCTTCTCCCAGAATAGATCTTCCTTTCTCTTCGACCAGCTTTCCACTCTTCCCTACTAGGGGGCAGGCGTTATATCAAGCATTTACGCTTCCAGTTACGAAACCCTTAGGATAACATGTACAGATTTTGTAAAGTGGTTGTGTAAATGCTTGAAGAAGCCCCAGCTTCCCCTCTTTCCGACCAGAACACTCCCTTTCTTTACGATGTTGTAGAGCAACCCGTCTTGTGTTGCTGCCAACAACACTGTTGCTCAGTCTCATTATTATCTACGGGAGATATTGATGAGCGACTTCGCTACTGCTCTTCACTGCTAGATAATCTACCAGGTGATGAATATGTCTCGGCTGTGTCTCTATCTATGGAGGCTAGCAGTGATTGTGCGTTCTATGGTAAGTAGAAACGACTGTTCTGTGGTAGGTAGAAGTGATTGTTCTGCGGTAGGTAGAAGTGATCGTTCTGTGGTAGGTAGCAGTGATTGTGCCTTCTGTGGTAGGTAGAAGTGGTTGTTCTGTGGTAGGAAGCCGCGAATGTGTTCTGTGTCACAGTGATTTTGTGTTCTCAGGCAAGGCAGCAGCGTCTGTGTCTTGCAACATTGGAATAAATTAAAATAATTTAGTGATCTGGCATATCCGGACTAGGACCCTATTTCTGAGTATTTTGGTGATCTATTTATATGTCTCAACTGTTTACAACTATTACAAAAGTTATGTAACTACGTTTGTTGTGAGTACAGGAACCTGTACTGTTCTAGTGGCGGTGTTTTTCTTCACAATCATTCACTGTATTTTAATTTTGTATTTACCCTTTGTGTTTGCGTGATCGAGCTGTTAAGCTCCTGGATCTCACGTTTCTAATCGCTGGTTGTATATTGAACTAACTTATGGCATATGTTCTCTGTCGTATCATGTACTGCACACATACATACACACACACGCACACACACACACACACACACACACACACATACACACACACACACACACACACACACACACACACACACACACACACACACACACACAACATACGAACGGCATTCAGAAACTTGTGTAAAGAATCATTCAGAACTTTGTATACCACATATGTCAGGCCAATCCTGGAGTATGCAGCCCCAGCATGGAGTCCATATCTAGTCAAGGATAAGACTAAACTGGAAAAGGTTCAAAGGTTTGCCACCAGACTAGTACCCGAGCTGAGAGGTATGAGCTACGAGGAGAGACTACGGGAATTAAACCTCACTTCGCTGGAAGACAGAAGAGTTAGGGGGGACATGATCACCACATTCAAGATTCTGAAGGGGATTGATAGGGTAGATAAAGACAGTCTATTTAACACAAGGGGAACACGCACAAGGGGACACAGGTGGAAACTGAGTGCCCAAATGAGCCACATAGATATTAGAAAGAACTTTTTTAGTGTCAGAGTGGTTGACAAATGGAATGCATTAGGAAGTGATGTGGTGGAGGCTGACTCCATACACAGTTTCAAGTGTAGATATGACAGAGCCCGATAGGCTCATGAATCTGTACACCTGTTGATTGACGGTTGAGAGGCGGGACCAAAGAGCCAGAGCTCAACCCCCGCAAACACAACTAGGTGAGTACAACTAGGTGAGTACACACACACACACAAGTCCTTGCAGCCGAGCGGACAACGCTCAGGCGTCGCAGTCCAAAAGTCCCAGGGGTTGATTTTCGGTCAAGGCAGAAACAAATTTCAGAGTTTCTACCACTTGATTCTACTGTTCACCTAGCAGTAAATAGCTGCTAGCAGGGAGTTAGCTGCTACGGGCTGCTTCCTGGGAATGTGTGTGTTTGTTAGAGATAAAGTTGTGATAGAGAAAAACAGGTTGTGAGTCAGTATATTAGACAAACAACAGTAAGAGAGGCAGGTACCAAGAGCTAGAAGTTCGTTCTTGCTGGCCCAAAGGACAAATAGTAAATATTAACACATTCAGCCCTAGGATGCTGCTAACAATAGCTGTAAATCTCAGGTACTCATTCATTAGTAAGTAAACCGGAGCATCAGGTGAAAAACCTGTGCCCAATTCTAAATCGACCAAGAATCCGTAGATTGTGATTCGCAAAACGTGGTCCGCTTGGCCGCGAGACCCCTACCTGCGTTTTATATCTAGGGGAAGCCTCGGGTTCTAGATGGGAAACTAACAAAACATTACTTCACCTCTTAGACATCAGCTGCACCTGGCGCCAAAAACTTTTAGAGTAATAACTTTCACTACAACAGTGGGTATATAAATCAAGTTGTGGGCCCTATTTATTAGTGTATATACACTAAGAGTTTACTTTAGTTCTAAAATGCGTTTATGGTTAAAGTATAGCTTCTGGTTGGTTAGTAAGCTTGTGTCACAGCCTAAATAACCCTCGTGCTGTTGATAGGCCTCAAGATCAACATCAAACCGAGAGGTGAACCCACGCTTCTCTGTTATATATACACTGAGAGTCCAGGACTATGTTCAGGACTAAGGTATACTTGCTGGTTGGTCAGTAAGCTTTGGTAGTGGCCTTAATAACCCTCCCGAGGTTGGCAGGACTTAATCCCAACACCAAACCAATTACCCCCACATGGGATATATACCAGAGATTGTACTCGTTTCTCTGTGTATTTACACTGCAAGGTGTAGATTACTTCGTGAAAGACTTGTTTGGTGATTTTCCACAAGGTCTCATAACCTGGTCGCTCCTCAGAGTGTGAGGAAGACCCATTCTCCCTTCCCCTTTGCTTCGCTGTTCGCTCACACGGAGTGGAGAACCCGGAAAGACGTTCCTCCAGACTCAGTCGTCCCCCAGAGAGCAAGGGAGACTTAGTTTGCTTTCATTCCGTGTCTCGTCGATGCTCCCCAGAGAGGGTCGGGGATTTCTTCTTCTTTGGCTTCGTCCGAGGCATTCCCCTCCAGAGGCTTCTAAAGGCACATCTCTCCTATCTCTCACATTTTGCAAAGCATCCCTACTCCTACCCTATAATCGTTCCCTAAGTGAGGGCGATGAAATCCATTTATCTTTCCTCAGAAGTAAGTAAATCTTTAATATGAGGTAACCCATTGAATGTTACTGACTGCCCCATTATTTTAGGCCTGTAGTAACTATTGAAAGAAGATTGACTTATTCAAATTTTTACGACACACTTTAAAAAAAAGTTTTCCACTTTATACGGAGCAACCAAAAACATTTGTTTTCTTCTTAGAAGTTTTCCAAAGGGAGCATAAAGCTGTCTCATACCCTTTGAGATAGTCGTCTTCCCCCCCCGATCCTCACCAAAGACTATAGACAAGACCCTAAACACACAAAAACCCTCTTAATCCACTTGTCACTCACGCCTGGAGTAAAAGTTGCTTTTCTGAGGGATACTTTCAAGGTAAGTTTGAGAAGACGGTTATGCTAATGTTAGCTGAGAGGCAACAGTAGTAAACAGGACCTAGTGGGTGTTGTCTTGGGTGTCAAGACGGAGGGTATAGTCAGGATAAGCGTGATACCAGCAAAACTTTCTTTTTTTCCGGACTCAACGAAATGAATCGACACATTTTCCTGTTTATACGGTACTTTTGGTAACTAAGTGCACCGTCGTACATACATTATCTCAATGGATAATTAGATAGAAGAATTTGGTACTATTCACTGTATAAGGTTCGAAAAAAATCTAAAACCAAATATTACTAGACCTAGAATAGTACACATATATATACTGTATTAGGGCCTTAGAAGGTTACGTTAGATTAAGTTGTCTTTGCAATATCAGTACAAGAACTTTTCCGGGTTGTCCAAATTCAGTAGCACCGATTTCTACTTTCTAATTGCCTTATATGTCAATATGAAGGAAGGGCTGAATGAATAGTACCAAACTCTAGTTTCTATTTGTCCATCACGTCGATATATATACGATTGTCCATATATATATATATATATATATATATATATATATATATATATATATATATATATATATATATATATATATATATATATATATATATATATATATATGAATTCTGAACAATATTTCGCTCTGTTTTTAGATAATATATTAGAGAGCAGTAAGGTGTAATGTATGATGCAATGTGGTGTTGTGTGCGATACACCGTGCTGGTATTACTGCTACACTAAAGGAGATCAACAGTTTTGAAGATCCAGGAGGCATATAAAATATTTCATTGCAACGGTGATGGCTTACCCAGAGTGCTCGGGTAGTAAGCACACGCAAGTGTGTGTATGTGTACTTACCTAGTTGCCTAGTTGTATTTACCTAGTTGTGCTTGCGGGGGTTGAGCTCTGCCTCTTTGGTCCCGCCTCTCAACTATCAATCAACTGGTGTACAGGTTCCTGAGCCTACTGGGCTCTGTCATATGTTGACCAGACCACACACTAGAAGGTGAAGGGACGACGACGTTTCGGTCCGTCCTGGATCATTCTCTGTCATATCTATACTTGAAACTGTGTATGGAGTCTACCTCCACCACTTCACTTCTTAATGAATTACATTTGTCAACCACTCTAACACAGTGTGTGTGTGTGTGTGTGTGTGTGTGTGTGTGTGTGTGTGTGTGTGTGTGTGTGTGTGTGTGTGTGTGTGTGTGTGTGTGTGGGTACCACAATCAAACAGAACCAGCAACACTAACATTCTCACCAGCATCACCATCAAACACCTCCACCACCAGCAACATTCAACACACCACAGCCACCACCATCAAACACCCATTCCCCCTCCTCTTCTTCCCCCACACACCACCATCATCACAACCCTCTCCTTCCCTCCCACCGCACCACCACAAGCACCATTCCACCATCCCCCTTACCCTGACCTCCATTCCAGCAAGCATCACCAATGCTTGTCATCTCCCCAGCCACGGTAATCTGAACAGGATGCTCTCTCCCTCTTGCTGCCCTTGCCTGTAGTTTACCCAAGGCGAGGGTACATTGACTAGTGCACCAGGACCACTACAGGTAGACGAGCTGTGTTTAGCGAGTAACGTCGTGAGCCAGGGAGAGAGGCTAGAATATAAACACACTTTACAGTTCCTATATGCCAGCGTTAGTGCTTTTGGAAGTAGACGAGGATGAGATGAGGCAAGGATGAACAGTGTGTACAGTGGTAGGATGAGATGAGGCAAGGATGAAAGAGAGAATGCAGTGGGAAACTGCAAAAGAATTAAAGATTACAGAGGAGACATAAAATAATAATTAAAAAAGGCAGCGAAGGAAAAAAGAAACGAGAGGAAGCCAAGAATGAAATATTAAGGCAATAACAAGAGAAGAAATCATAAGTTGAGGCGAGTGAGTGAAAAATTTATTGGTTAAACAGAAATGACCAATGAACTATAAACACATTGAAGAATAACAATAAATTAGAAAAACTTTCCTTTCAAGGTAACACAATCCTTTCTGGACTGCCAGAAAGACTTTGATACAGTACCACATAAGAGACTAGTGCACAAGCTGGAGATGCAGGCAGGAGTGAGAGGGAAGGTACTCCACTGGATAAAGGAGTACCTAAGCAACAGAAGACAGTGAGTCACTGTGAGGGGGGGAGGAAGGTCTCGGAGTGGCGAGAGAGCACAGGGTAAAAATAGACAAAAAATATACGAGAGGAAGAGAGACAGAGAAAAAGAGAGAACGTGAGAAAGAGAGAAATGAGAGAAAGAGAGAGAAAGAGAGAGAGAGAAAGAGAGAGCCAGAGACAGACAGAGACAGAGAGAGCCAGAAATAATCACAAATAGAGAAACACATGGCAAAGGAAACTTAAGAACTGAGAAAGAACAACCAAAAAATAAATCTCTCCTGGAAAACTCCTACAGAATTCCAGAAGATCAACATCACTATTGCCTCACAAACATACTCGGTCTCTACTCGTGATGTACACACACGCACACACACGCACACACACACGCACACACAAGCACACACACACACACACACACACACACACACACACACACACACACACACACACACACACACACACAAACACACACACAGGCAGTGATGTGGTGGAGGCTGACTCCATACACAGTTTCAAGTGTAGATATGATAGAGCCCGATAGGCTCAGGAATCTGTACACCAGTTGATTGACGGTTGAGAGGCGGGACCAAAGAGCCAGAGCTCAACCCCCGCAAACACAACTAGGTGAGTACAACTAGGTGAGTACACACACACATCGGGGTCTCGCGACTGAGTGAACAGCGGTCTGGGGTCGTAGTCTTAAGGACTCGGGTTCGATCCCCTGCAGAGGCAGAAACAATGGGCAGAGTTTCTTTCACCCGGTTGCCCCGGTTCACCTACCAGTAAATAGGCACCCGAGAGTTAGACAGCTGCTATGGGCTGCTACCTGGGGATGTATGTGTGTGAGAGAGAAATATATGTAGTAGACATAATAGAGGTTAAAGATTGGTTAGAAAGGCGGGGTCCAAGATTTAAAAGCACGATTCTGCAGACACAAATATTAAATACACATAGTATACACACACACACTCACACACCCAAGCATATACACATATGCACATCCAAACGCACACATATATATTTCTGGATATATTTCTACATATATTTCTGGACTGCCAAAAAGCCTTTGACACAGTACCACATAAGAGACTAGTGCACAAACTGGAGATGCAGGCAGGAGTGAGAGGGAAGGTACTCCACTGGATAAGGGAGTACCTAAGCAACAGAAGACAGCGAGTCACTGTGAGGGGGGAGATCTCGGAGTGTCGAGGCGTCACCAGTGGAGTCACATAGGGATCAGTCCTTGGAACTATACTGTTTCTGATATATGTAAAATGATCTCCCAGAGGGAATAGACTCGTTCCTCTCAATGTTTGTTGATGATGCAACAATTATGAAGAGGATTAAGACAGAGGAAGGTAGTGTGAGGCTCCAAGATGACCTAGACAAGCTGAAGGAATGGTCCAACAAATGGGTACTAAAGTTCAACCAAACTAAATGTAAGGTAATGAAACTAGGTGGAGGAAATAGAAGGCCAGACACTGGATACCGAATGGGAGATGAAATCCTTCACGAAACGGACAAAGAGAGAAAGATATAGAAGTTTGTATCACGCCAAACCTGTCTCCTGAAGCCTACATCAAAAGAATATCATCGGCGGCGTATGCGAGTCTTACTATGCCACTAGGCTAGTCCCAGAACTAAGAGGCATGAGTTATGAGGAAAGGCTGCGTGAAAGGCACCTCACATAGCTGGAAGACAAAAGAGCTCGGGAAGACATGACCACCACACACAAAAATCTCCGGGGAATTGACAGGGGTAGACAAGGACGGATTATTTAACATGGGTGGCACCTGGACAAAGGGACACTTTTCAGTTCGAACTTTTTCAGTGTCAGAGTAGTTAGTAAATAGAATGCACTAGGAAGTGATGTGGTTGACTCCATACACAGTTTCAAATGTAGATATGATGGAGCTTAAAAATTTCAGGAATCTGTACACCAGTAGATTGACTGTTGAGAGGAGGGACCAAACAGCTAAAGCTCAACCCCTCGCAAACACTACTAGGTGAGTACAACTAAGTGAGTACACACACCCAAGCATATACACACACACGCACACCCAAACGCACACGCACACACCCACACCCAAGCACGCAGACATCCTTGCATCCGTCTTAGCTTACACGGGAATGTTCTCAGTGGAAGCGGCTCGCTCTGGGAAATACCATTTGTTCCCTGTAAAGGTATCCTTCCTTCTCATATTTCACCCCGCTCGATTAATCACACAACGAAATTACTTTCGCAGTCCACACACGATTTCTCATGGCATTTGTTTCTCCTTTATCGCGCGAGATATAACTGCGTGTTTTTTAAGGTTCTGGCCGACTATGGCTCAGATTGTGGCCTTAGATTGACTGATTCTTTCTTTATTATGCACCTCATACCATCCTGTGGGCGGTTGTGGAAAGGGTTACAGAGGCACATAATCGGTTCAGGAACTGAACCCCAGAATTCATTTGGCTAAAGAAGTGACAATCTTTTGATGCCTTAGTGGAACGTTTAACGTGTTTAAAAAAGGGGTTTTGGCGACCTTGTAGCTACAGACACTTGTTATTAAGGTTACTGAAGAACTGTATCAGAAGCCATAAAGCCATAATGGCTTTGTAGTACTGTGGAAGTGAAAGTATAAGGAGGAAGTGTAAGTTGAAAGTATAAGGTGGAAGTGTAAGTTGAAAGTATAAGCTGGAAGTGTAAACTGAAAATATACTCTGGAAGGTCAGTATACGAATATAACATAACCGATCTTAGTGTGTGCTGGGATGTCAGCATGACAATATAACACCACAGAGCTGTCAGTTTAAGCTGGAAGGTCAGCATGACGATATAACACTCTGAAGCTTTAAGATGGCGAGAGACCGCCTCTGATAATATACTTGGGAATTCGATATCACAAAATAAACGAAAAGAACTGCAAAACAGCAAAACACAGATAAAAATAAGCTTTACCGAGGCTGTAATTATTAATCTTAGCAATGGTGATAAATTGTAGCCAGTTACGGCATGTAAAAATACTCTGCAAACATATATTTTGACTTAACAAACAAATAATCATCTAAAACACATTATTAGGAATTTTGTTTTACTAGAAAAATACATTCATACAGTCTCTTTACGTTTTGAGAATAATAACTGCTAGTTATTATTATTCTCAAAACTCTTGGTATACTTATAATCAAAGCTCTTGGTATACTTATTCTGAAAGCTCTTGGAGGATGATATCATCTCCACAAGAAACTATAAACTTGGTTTACTCTGGCCTTATGAACCTCTGGAGGTCACTATAGCAGTTTACTGACCAACCAGCAAGTATACTTTAGGCTGGGGTACATCACTCAGTGTATACACCTTGCAAAGTAATTTTAAGCTTCTGGCAAGACAATAGCAACTCCTACAGTTAATAAACTGTACCTGAGTTCAGTAGTTATAACTTGCTAGAACATCTAACATCTACTTCAAACATGACAAACAGTTGAACAACGATAACAAGTAATTATGAAATGGTTTCCAAGCCCGACGACTTGATCACGTAGGTACAAGCCACTTCACAAGCCTGTGTCAAAAAGCTAGCTACGTGGTGCTAAAAAATCCCCATCTGTGTGATAGGGATTTTTTTTAGCACCACGTAGCTAGCTTTTTGACACACTGTACTACCCTTCATATAGTCTAGGATAGCTGTACAAATGGAGATGTAAGCAGTATATTAATAATAATAACAAACTTTACGAGACCATACAGTACTGGTCAAAAACCCTCACAGGACACATCAAGAGGTCACACCGTGCTGGTCGCGCTGCTGCCGAGATAAAATCCTATTAACAAAAGCCTGTGAGAACAAAAAGCCGAGTATGAAAGCGAAACTTTGATATTCCTCGCTGAGAGAAGGAAAATCACCTTGTTCCAAAACTCATTATCCACTCTTGGATTAAAAAAAACTAATTTTCTTACCATGCGTCAAAGAAAAGAAGAAAAAACAAGCCTGTTTTAAAACTTATCACCTAGTTTAACAAAAAAATTAAATTAGTTAGGGATCTTCATTTTTTTTTTAATCGTTTCGTCTTATTGGTAATCTTCTCTTACAGATTCTCGTTAAAACTTTCGATGTTGGTGACACGCCCGAGAACGCACACACACACACACACACACACATGCACGCACATGCACACACGCACATACACACACACGATCACAAACAAACACACATTTTTTCAGTCTCAGAGAAGTTAACAGATGGAATGTACTAGGAAGTTATGTGGTGGAGGCAGACTCCATGCTCAGTTTCAAGTGTAGATATGACAGAGCCCAGTAGGCTCAGGAATAAGTACACCAGTTGATTGACAGTTGACAAGCGGGACCAAAAAGCAAAAGCTCAACCCCCGCAAGCACAACTAGGTGAGTACACAAGAATGAGACACAGAGACAGTAAAATGAGGAATCTGAGAATGGTAAGAGGAAATGAGTGGAGTGCCATTAGCGTAGGTATTAAGACTCACCCTGTTCTAAATATATATAAATGACCCAGCAAAGGAAGTAAGTCATATTCAATATTTGCCTTCGAGGCTAAAATAATGAAAAGGAAGATAACAGAAAAAGGTCTACAATGCCTTGTATGATGAGCTACACAATCTTTAGAGATGGTTTGAGAAATGGCATCTGGACTTTAATCAAGGCAAACGCAATGTTATATGGATAATAATAGGAGTGAGACCTCAAAAAATATACTAAGGAGGAATAAGGCAAATATATCGCGAAGCAATGTTGAAAGTAAAAAACAACATAACTAAAGGGGTCGCAACGGTATCTTTTGTCTAAACTGATTTGCTTTTGCCACTTCTCACTCCAGAATTAAGCATTATTAAAGTTCTTATTGTTCCCGAAAATTATCCTTTACATTTACGATGGAGAATTTCTTATCCAGTTAATGCTTCTAATGTAAAAATCATTCATGTATAATTTGAATAATAAAGGCTTCAGGGGAAAAACCGATAAGGTCACGAGCTACAAAAGTTTCGCAATAAGAATGGAGTTATTTGCCTTCTTTCTGTTAATGATTATCCAGTGCAAATAAATATTTCACTTTCAATGTATTGACCGGAAACTTTCAACATTATTCTCTTGTGTCGACCAGCGCCGGAAGTTTCGCTATGTAATATTGATATATTATGGACTCGAGTCACATTGTAACTTCTCCGCGATTGATGTTAAACAGATTACATGCGAGTTAGAGGCTAGAGAACTATTCCTATTATATTAAAAAGGTATTCGGTACTACGTTAGTCACCTTCCATGTTACAGAGACAAGACTATAGAGTTAACTGACTTACGGAATAAAATTTTTAGAGGACCTCTTCAGGTTCTTCCTTACATTATTTTACGAAATAAATATGAATGTCTCTTAAGAGCTTGTAGATTTTGTTTGGTTTAAATTCTTTAGGTTTATTTCGTAAGAAAAGCTAAATTTAAGTTAATTTAACTTAACCCTCATCACGGTCCTTGTGGATTTGTTCATAAATTTAAGTAACTTGTAACTTCCATAACTTATTTTTTTATGATATAATCCTCCCTTTGTCTTCATAGTACCCTTCTCTATCCCTCCCACTTATACCTAATACATTTTATCATATTTCTCACCTTACGTATCCTTCTGTTTTTTTTCTGTCACTTATGTCTACTGCCCTTCTTACTTACACTTTTGTGTCCTCTTTATTCAATCACTCTTCAGTGCCTCTCTTACAGTTCTCTTCTCTTAATCTCCTCTTTTTATTTCTTCTCTTGTTACTTCCCTATTCTTTCCTTTCATAAAACCCTTAATTCATTTTCTAAATTTTTACACTTCTATATCGTTTCGCTTCATGCAGGTCGGCGTTCAGTCTCCGACCGTTCAAGTGGTTGGGGACTGAAGTTGGATTCCTACTCCCCCCGTCCCATCCCAAATCCTTATCCTGACCCCTTCCCAGTGCTGTATAGTCGAAATGGTTTGGCGCTTTCTCTTGGTAGTTCAATTCCCTTCCTTTCCCATATCGCTTGTCTCGCGTTCCATCCTGTACACTCCTCACAAAGGATAAGCCAATGACGTTCATGTTTACTCTTCAGTTAAACCATTCAGTACGTTCCTGTTAACTCTTACTCAGTCAGTTAAGTACATTTAGCCTTTCTAAGTATTATCTCTACCTACTTTCAGTTTTCTAGTTCCCTTTTCCGTTACCATTTTCACTCTTCGTTATCCATCAGTCGTTATTCTCCTCTCTTTATATCATCCTATATAAGACAGCTTCCCGTTTTATGACAATTTATTTTCTTCCACGCTATTTATTCACTGTGTTTGTTAGTCTTAACTATTTCATTCCGCAATTTTTTAATTATGTTCTTTAATTGTTGTTTCCCATTGTGCTTGTCTCCACACAAATCACCTCATGTCTTTATACCTAACGAGGACAATTTTTATTCTTGTTTGAGCTATAATGCACAAGGTGGGGAAATAACGCTTTCCTTTACTAAATCTTACCTTAGGTTTTTCTTCTCTGCAGTTAATAATAAAAAAAAATAATATTGACGAGAACAAAAACAATATTTCTGGAAATATTAATAATAAAATAGAATTTCGAGATTAAATATTAATGGAAAACGGAGGCACTGAAGTATGACGATGATGTGTCATAGCGAATTGTATTTTTTCCAATTAATACATTTTTCGAAGCCTTATTCAATAATATTTGAAACATGAGAGTATAAATTCCGTAATTCTGGACGATATGTGCTGACATTGTAATTACGATACATATTTTTCTCCAGGTGGGAGAGATGGGAGAGGTGGGAGGGGAGGGGAGAGGGGTGAGGAAGCAGGGGTGTGGGGGAGAGGGATAGTGAAAGAGTTTGAAGGGAGGGAGGGTGATTGGTGCTGATTTAGGGTGGGAGATGGAGGGAGGAAGAGGGAGCCAGGTTGAGGTAGGAAGAGAGTGTGGTTGATTTAGGGTTGAAGATAAAGTGTGGGGGAGGGTGAGAATGAGGGAGAGGGAGGGGGGCTGAGGGAAGGAATAAGAGGGAATGGTGTTGAGGGTGTTGGGGTGAGGGAAGGAGAGGGAGAGGGAAGCATAGGTAAACATGGGGAAGATGGAGGGAAGGATGTTAACAGCACGTAAATAATTTTCAGTATTGTAAGCCTCTGAGCAATATGAACCGGGAAGCCGGATTGGCTATAAAAGAGACGTGGTTTATTGGCTCTAAACTCGAAGGTGAGCTCATGTCACCTGCAGGATTATTAGGTAATAATAGAGAGGAATTGGTGTAATACTGCCAGAGGTAATATGATGCTTGTGATGTTTGTGTGTGTGTGTGTGTGTGTGTGTGTGTGTGTGTGTGTGTGTGTGTGTGTGTGTGTGTGTGTGTGTGTGTGTGTGTGTGTGTGAGTGAAGAAATATATGTAACATATATGAAAGATAAAAATAGGTCCAGAGTTAATACATTAGACAACCGACGTTCAGACAGGCGGGGTCCAAGAATTAACAGCTTAATCATGCAAACACAAACAGTAAACACACTAATGAGACTAGTGTGTGAAGGGTGGCCAATAACCATGAGTTATATTGATAACCATCGGGA
The DNA here is from genome assembly GCF_040958095.1 of Procambarus clarkii. Lineage (NCBI taxonomy): Eukaryota > Metazoa > Arthropoda > Malacostraca > Decapoda > Cambaridae > Procambarus > Procambarus clarkii. Next base: position 11,047,465 of record NC_091213.1, read on the forward strand.
TGAAATTAGCAATATATCGTTCCCCTTTGGCTAGTCGCCAGTCTCAAAACGTACACTAAAAAACTCTTCATAGTGTATTACTGAGGCCTTTCACAAATTAACTAGCCTATTCTCGTATCCCAACAGCAAGTCTTCAGCTCGTTAGCATATCCCCCCCTTGGTTATCTGGTAGGCCTATTGGTGTATTTAATTAGCAAGTCGCTAGAATATTGGTGCTGCTCGGCAAATTGCCAAACGGTTGGCATATACTCCTGGCGAATGACCAACTTGACGTTGCAGCCACTCAGAGAGTCGACAGCCTGTCACTATCTCAACATAATATAAGGCGATAGGATGGCGGCTCTATCAGCAAAGTCACATGTCATTCAGAGAATCGCCTCAGTAAATGGCCTGCCAATTGCCTTGTCCTCCTCAGCAAGTTGCCAACCAGTCGTTGTATTCCCTCAACAAGTCGCCAGCCAATCTCCTGGAGTCATGGAGGATACCCAATAATATCTGCTGTTCTCCGCCGGCTCAAAGCACTGGACAAAATCATCAACTTTCTCAACTTATGGTTCAGTGATTAATTAACTTGGCGTCCATTCCCTTCATCATCATCCCTAATTTGTGTTTAACAATATATAAGAAAATATTTTAAACTCGTTCAGACTTTTCCCAAATATCACCACAAAAGTACAGTCAGTTTATTCCCTGTGTTTCTTTTCCTCAAGTAATGTGTTAGAAATAAAAATTAAACATAAATCCGGCCGTCACACAAGGGACCAGACGCTTCCATTCTAATAACTTTCAAAATAAACGAATGAATCAAATTTATTCGGAATATATTTCTACGGAATTTCACTCGGTATTCGTTAACTCCGGTCTTTATTACAATTACCGGCTTAATTCAGCAAAACCCTTTGGATTTTTGGGCGGCTTAAGCTGGTCTAGTTTACGTTCGAGTGTATCCGTTCCTGCCATCCGGATCTGAATCCATAAAACGCGCCAAGAAATTTATGCGAACGTTACAGACCTCTCCGGAATATTTATTATGAATTAAATATTCGGCAAGGACGATATACGCGGCTCTCGGGGCGCTGAACGCTGACAGATGTGTGGATTGTGACAACTTTACCCATGTGTCTCCGCTGTAGGGTGTGTTACCCATGTGTCTCCACTGTAGGGTGTTACCCATGTGTCTCCACTGTAGGGTGTGTTACCCGTGTATCTCCACTGTAGGGTGTGTTACCCATGTGTCTCCACTGTAGGGTGTGTTACCCATGTGTCTCCACTGTAGGGTGTGTTACCCATGTGTCTCTACTGTAGGGTGTTACCCATGTGTCTCTACTGTAGGGTGTTACCCATGTGTCTCCACTGTAGGGTGTTACCCCATGTGTCTCCACTGTAGGGTGTTACCCAGGTGTCTCCACTGTAGGGTGTTACCCATGTGTCTCTACTGTAGGGTGTGTTACCCGTGTGTCTCCACTGTAGGGTGTTACCCATGTGTCTCCACTGTAAGGAGAGTGTTATCCATGTGTCTCCACTGTAAGGAGAGTGTTTTCCATGTGTCTCCACTGTAGGGTGTTATTCATGTCTCCACTGTAGGGAGTGTGTTACCCATGTGTCTCCACTATAGTGTGTTACCCAGGTGTCTCCATTGTAGGGAGAGTGATGCAGAAATCCTAAAATAAATTACATACATGAAATTATATAATTTACATAAAACCGAAAGACCGAAACGGGAGGTAATCGTATTCAAGCATTTATTTGATTAAATAGATAATAATGTAGATAGATAACCTGACATAATAAGTATGGAACAATTACAAATAATGCGAATTTAATGATGAAAGTAACAAAAACAAATAATACAAAAAGAATCAATCCTTCAATAAAAAGATGCAAATGTAAAAATATGTTGTTATCGTGCGATATAACGTCTTATTCACTTGGTTCATAGAGGATTTTGACTAGAAAAACATGAGACCGTTTTCGTACCAATTAGGCCATGGAGCCTCACAATAAGAAAGTCTCAGAAGTGCCTAACTGGAACTCAACTGAGACTCCCTTGATAACTACAATGATTCAAGTGAATTCAATTTATTAGCCCCATGCTATTGTGAATTACTCCCCCCAAGTCACCTTGATGAAGGGCGGGATTACCTCAGCTTCTGAGATTATTGACAGCATCCATGGCCTGGTACGTATTTTTTTCTGGCCAGAGTTTGAGTCCCCCAATAATCCAAGTGAATGAAATCATGGATAAGTTTCACGCAGGCGTAAATATCTCAAAACCCATAATTATATTGAAACAGCTGTATCAGACAACAAAAGACAGATAAGCAAAGTGGAAGGAAAATAGACATAAATAGCCATGAAAAATTAAATACACTACAGCAAAAATTAAAAAAAAAAGGAAGAACAGGGACCCAATAATTAAACACACGACCTCATAACAAAATAAAACTTGAGACCAAACCATAAAAAAAAAACAACCTGATAACAAAAATAACAACAAAGGTGGGAACGTTGAATTAAAAAGTGTCTAACCTAGAATTTTTCACGCGGTGAAATATTTCCTTGATATAAGCACACCGTCACATCCCGGTGTGTGAGGCGGCACAATACCTGCTCCCTGGTTATTAATATGGTTGCCATGACGACCAAAATACCCCCGCCAATAAAGTCACCCTCCACTGAAAATATGAGAGGGTGACATATTTCCTTTGTGGGAATCTCTCAGTGTCGGTAATTGGCTTCTGGCTCGTTGGTACACTGTTACGACGGCCTGTCTTCTGTTATCCTTCTGTTATCCTTCTGTCCTGTTGCTATGCTTCTGTCCTGCTGGTATACTTCTGTGGCTATCCTTCTGTTATGCTTCTTCTGGTGTGATGTTATCCTTCTGTTATTACTCTTCTCTTCTGTGGTTATCCTCCTGTTCTGCTATTATCCTTCTGTTCTGTTGTTATCCTTCTTTTATCCTTCTGTTCTTTTGTTATCCTTATTTAATCCTTATGTTCTTTTGCAATCCTTATGTTCTTTTGTTATCCTTATTTAATCCTTCAGTTCTTTTGTTATCCTTCTTTTCTTTTGATATCCTTCTGTTATCATTCTGCTGTTATCCTTCTGATATTGTCCTTTAATGATATCCTTTAGATATCGTTCTTCTGGTCGTCTGTTATCCTTCTGTTATGTTATACTGTTATCTTCCTGATGTTATCCTTATGCTAGTCTGGTATTATCCTTCTAGTCTGTTTTCATATTCTGCTGTTCTGTTGATATCCTTCTGTTCTGCTGTTATCTTTAAGCACTGCTGTTATTTTTCTGTTGTTGTGTGGTTACCCGTCAGTTACTCTGTACTGTGGTTATCTTTCTGCTGTTCTGTTCTCATCCCTCAGTTGTTACGTGGATATCCTTCTGCTGCTCTAAACGTATCATTGGCCTGCTCAGTAACTACCCTGTACTGGTGAACAAGACCTATCATGTTCAACAATGACCTCAAATGTTCAACAACGAACCCTGCTGAGAAGCAATTTCACCTCCTGTTCAATAATGTTCTCTGGTGTTCACAAAGTTTTTTGTACCAAATAAAACTAAATAAAAAAAATAAGGTTCAGCTACGTGTCAATAGTCAAGAGGTTCAGCCACGTGCCAGTAGTCAAGAAGTTCACCTACGTGTCAATAGTCAAGAAGTTCACCTACGTGTCAATAGTCAAGAGGTTCAGCCACGTGCCAGTAGTCAAGAGGTTCAGCCATGTGCCACTAGTCAAGAGGTTCAGCCATGTGCCACTAGTCAAGAGGTTCAGCCACGTGCCAGTAGTCAAGAGGTTCAGCTACGTGCCAGTAGTCAAGAGGTTCAGCCACGTGTCAGTAGTCAAGAGGTTCAGCCACGTGCCAAACCAAACAACTACGTGAACGTTTTGGCTCATCCAAAAGTGTTCTTGATACTAAGTACATTACAATGATGCCTATATAGTTATACACTATTTACATTTATCTGTCATACTCCCATCCTTTGGACAGCTGGTGTGTCAAACACCCGCAACACCCACGACTAAACACCCTCCTCTGTATAGGTTATTATTTGTACTGAATATCGTGTTCTTGACACAAAATGAGTGACGGATGGAATGAGATCAAGGAGTATTAACTGGCTTTGATCACACCGTCATGTGTGTGAGAGAGAGAGAGAGAGAGAGAGAGAGAGAGAGAGAGAGAGAGAGAGAGAGAGAGAGAGAGAGAGAGAGAGAGAGAGAGAGAGAGAGAAGACAGAGAGAGAGATCATCCCCCCCTTTCCAGTTTGCCTATAATTTTTGCATGAAATATTACCACAGTCATGGACACTGCCCTCTGGTCGGATGCCAACACGAGACGGGTGTGAGGGATGAGGTGAGTAGAAGGGAAAATGAGAGGCGAGAGTATGAGGGGTGAGGAGAGAGGAACATGAAGAGGAGAGAGAGTGTGAGAGATGGTGAGTGGTCCTCTGTAGTTTTGCCTGTAGTAGCATTCCCCGAGATAATAATAATTTCTATATACAAGTGGAATTAGGTTCACTGGCCATCTTGTCAGCCATTTTGACTAAAATTATCACCATAATTGACTGGCGTACCCAAGGTAGAACTTATCCTCATTTTATCCTTCTGTTCTTTTGTTATCCTTATTAAATCCTCTTATTCTTTTGTTATCCTTCTGTTCTTTTGATATCCTTCCGTCTATTATCATTCTGCTGTTATCCTTCTAATGATATCCTTCTGATATCCTTCTTCTGGATATCATTATTCTTGTCTTAAGGAAGCACTCTGCGAAGATAAATAGCTCTGTTTAGTTCCGTGGAATGGTTGCTTCTGCGACATTCACTATAGGGGCGCTGGAGGCGGAATATTAGAAAATGCCTTGGAGAGTAATGGTAATCTCGTGGAGAATTTGTAATAAAGATGCATTTGATGAGTAAATATGAAGAGGACATGCCAAGAGCTATTTCTCACCGCTCGTAGGCTCTACTAGGTAAATACACATACATACACACACAAGGTGTGTGTGTGTGTATTCACCTAGTTGTGCGTGGGTGTGTGTGTATGTGGCTTTAGAAGAGGCGTTTTCCCTCCCCCAAATTATAAATACATGAAATTCCGAATACATAAATCCATTCGAAGAACAGAACATATCCACGCGCCGTAACAGATTACATTCCCCTATGCACCCAGACACACCGCCGGCCAAGCATATTTGCGTCCTTAGACATACAGTCGGGAGACAGTTAGCGTCCAAATATATCAGCGAGACATATTAAAGTTAGAGACGTGTGGAGTTGGCAGAGGACCAGGATGACGTGTTTGATAACTCCTGCGACGTTCTTGGAAGCGTTCGGGGGAAATTTATGGCTTGAGCGAGACGTAACGTACTCGGATTCTGAGGCCTATTTATCTGCTACTTCAGAGGTATAAATTGATAATGTCTTTATTTGGATGGTAGAAATGATGGAGAGAGAGAGACAAAATATGAAAGAGTTGTTTTTGCTACATAAATGCTTTGTGGTTGACAAAGGTTGTTACTTATGAGGTAATTCATTGTATCTGGTGACAGGTAGATAGTGTATATTATATATATATAAAGATACATATATTATATATATATATATATATATATATATATATATATATATATATATATATATATATATATATATATATATATATATATATATATATATAATGTTAGGCTCATATCGACCGTGGTTTGATAAAATAACTATACCCACGATTACCATCAAAGTGCCGTCGGGATGATGGGCAAATAGCCTCGGCTACCATCATCTTTTGTTTGGTCGTGATGGTCAAGAGGTTAAGGTCTCCTGTACACCAGTTGCATAGTGCTCCTGGCAGTATGGGTTCGAGTCACAGCAGCATCACACCAGGGGCTTATCCCACAAAATGCATCATAACTTGCTAAAGGTTATCATCCCTCAAGATGCAGCATCACTTCCTCACCAAAACTCACATTCCATCACGTCAACATAAAGTCGGCATGAAAAAGTCGAACAGATGATTATGTAATAATATAACTGAATAACTGAAAATTGCATTAATACAATGAATTTAGCAATATACAAATGTGATGTGAAAATATAATTAAGTTGGGTGAGGCATGCAGGTGGGTGAAGTGTGTAGGCGAGTGAGGTGTGCACGTGGGTGAGGTATGTAGGTGGGTGAGGGGTGTATAGGGATGGGTGAGATATGCAGAGCATAAGTCACAACGTGGCTGCAGGATGGATGACCAAACCACACATCAGATATGAAGGAATGACGATGTTTCGGTCCGTCATAGACAGACGCAGGTAATCAAGTCGGGTGAGGTGTGTAGATGGGTGAGATGTGCGGCCTTAATATCGCAGAAAAGAGAGTCTACACTATTTTTTCTTCAGTGATATGTGATGTTCTCATACATGTGATGTTCTCAACAAGCTGTCCCTTCCGGTGATCGAGTTTCTTTCATTCTCTAGTATGGGTTTCGTGTGTGATGTTTACAGTTCCCTATAAGGCCACGATATTTAGATCAATAATTTTTACTGTCTTTGTATACGCCGTTGATGTTATGCTGTTTATGTGTGGCTCTCATGGTGAGCTGCAAGAGAGAGGGTTATATCTTCAACAAGTTCCTTCTGATTCTGTTTCAGAATGTTGTCTCCAAGTTCTTGGTGTGTGTGTGTGTGTGTGTGTGTGTGTGTGTGTGTGTGTGTGTGTGTGTGTGTGTGTACGCGCATGTGAGCTCAAAAGCGTGTCTGCGCACGCGAGCCTTTTTTTTAAATTTAGCTGTACATACAATGAACTAAAAAGAATAGCAATATCTGCACCGAAGAGTGAAGGCAAAATTTGCCCAGTTTCGTTGGACAAACACCAAAAAAGTGTGTAATTGGCACGATTTGCGAAATGGCACAGGCAGCAAATTGAGCAGTACTTTTCCCATACTGACAGAACGAACCAGGTTGAAAGCTTATCCGGTTTCACATGCTTTTAATGGCTACTATCCACGATCGAGCGAGGGAAAGGCCATAAATATCAGATGTAATATCGAAGTAATAACTTAGTTTTACAATATTACCCGTACTGGGTCAAATACTCTGGAGTTAACGAAAGCTTACGGGAATTTTGCGAGAGAAAACCCTAATCAGCAAGCTGGAATCGTCAGATTATGCGTAATTGGATCTGTGACAGAGATAATGACCAATTAATATGTTCCTTTGTTCATAGCATTCCAAGTAAATTAGCAATAATGGACAAATTTATTATTACCGAGTATCTGAGGTGAACTGTGGATTTTGTAGCGCAGTAGGCGACGTCCTCAAAGTACAACAGAGGGTTTTTGGCTCAATCCCCCCGGATGGGACGGAGAGGTTACGGCATGTTTCTTTTCACCTGATGCTTCTATTCACCTAGCACAAAATAAAGGTGCCCGAGAGTTAGACATTCTCTAGAATGCAACCTGGAGAATCAGGCGTGTGTTCCCCTAGGCTTACTAATCAGTTGTTGGCTTAGGGGAACATCGATAGGCCTATTAAGAGGCTTGAATTCATAAACATACTCCTTGAATTCATAAACATACTCCTTGAATACATAAACATACTCCTTGAATACATAAACATACTCCTTGAATACATAAACATACTCCTTGAATACATAAACATACTCCTTGAATACATAATACATATGCTGCTAATCAGTATAGCCTGCCAACGCCAGACGCAATCCTTGGCGAGTTTCTAACTCAGAATTCTCTTCCAGAGTCGAAGGTTATGGGTACAGGACGAAGAAAAGGGGATTAATAGGTCACACGTTCGAGCCCAATTGTTGCTGTTTGTAATACTACTTCTTCTCACGACATCGTTTGATTTGACCGAAGTTCTTAATCACAGGAAACACAAAATGCAAATACTACAGCAATCCAGATGAGCTCATGTCCAGTATCTTTGCTTCCAGATGAAAACAAGTGACACCAGAGAGAGAGAGAGAGAGAGAGAGAGAGAGAGAGAGAGAGAGAGAGAGAGAGAGAGAGAGAGAGAGAGAGAGAGAGAGAGAGAGAGAGATAAGGTTCCGGAGACTTTAAATTTAGGTCTATTTTCGGTCAAAATAATATAATGCATGATTTATTATTAATTAGGATAATTAAATTAATTAAGGTCATTAATTTTGCAATGCATATAATGGCAACATTATATCAGTAGGTTAAGTGATGTTCCAGTAACATTATATTAACGTATATAATGTGGATTCAGGGCTGGTTCAACACTGGTTCAACGCAAGTTCAACGCAGGTTCAACGCTAGTTCAACATTGATTCAGTGATGTCTCAACGTTGATTTAACGTGCAGAGAGATATTCGTTATACCCCAATAAATATTCGTTTCACTCCTACATAAAGCCTTCTTAATATGGAGAAAGTCTAGCACTAACAGTTTTTTCTTAAAGTGAAAGCATTGCGAAGATAGAACTATCGGTAGATGAATTGAAGGGCTAAAGATCTACCACATAAATCAATGTTATTTAAGATCTATCACATAAATCACTGCTATAAGATCTACCACATAAATCACTGCTATAAGATCTACCACATAAATCACTTCTATAATATCTACCACATAAATCACTGCTATTTAAGATATACCACAGAAAGCTATGCTATCTAACAGTTATTCATTTTTAATCAGCAATATTTCGTTAGAATTTTACGTGTTCGTAGATAAAAATGCGAGACTATGAACACCAGCTTTCAAAATTATACATTTAAGTGAAAATATAAGTAACTTCGTATTTTCTGCAAAAGGCACAGGAATTACTGTGTATAACATACATGAGGCTCAGCTCAGGCTGACCTGAGACTCAGGTCAGCCTCCTGACAAGGGAACATTTAATTAGGAGCCATTCACATATTTTTCCTCCCCACTTAAATAGCAATTTCACTCACAAACTTAGGGATAGAAAGGGAGGGACGAGGAGGAGACATAAGGGAGAGCAGGAGAGAGGGAGAGAGTGTGGGAGAGAGGGGTGGATGGGGTAGGGACAGGGTAGGGAGGCTGAAAAAGAGGTGCATCGCTCGATCGTAGCGTCAAACTGACACGGGTGAGAATACAATGGGGAAAAAATCTTTTTAAATGACCAATATTGGAAGAGCGAAGCCTCCCGTCGAGTGTTCAATTACCTATACGCAGTGTCTGTTTTTTTGGTGTTTTTCCCCCCTAGTGGCGTGTAGGCAGACACACACACACACACACACACACACACACACACACACACACACACACACACACACACACACACTGGGGGGCTGGTGGCTGAGTGGACAGCGCTCTACACTCGTGGACCTAAGGACCGGGGCTTCGATCACCGGCGCCGGCGGAAAAACAAATGGGCAGAGTTTCCTTCAGCCTGATTCCCCTGTTACCTAGCAGTAAATAGGTACCTGGGAGTTAGACAGCTGCTACGGGCTGCTTCCTGTGTGTGTGTGTGTTTGTGTACGTGAAAAAAAATAGTTAGGAGTTAGTAACAGTTGACTGACAGTTGAGAGGCGGGCCGAAAGAGCAGAACTCAATCCCCGCAAGCACAACTAGGTGAATATACACACACACACACACACACACACACACACACACACACACACACACACACACACACACACACACACACACACACACACACACATACACATACACACTAATAACATCTTTCTAGAATCCCATAAGACAAACGAGACAAAGTGTGCCCTATACCCTCTTACAAGAAAGAGTGACGGTCGCAGCTGTTACCTATCTACATTATTGAGGTGACACGTTGACAGTCGTGTCTAACACACCAATGCTCACAGAGTCACTTGCAACACGTCATTGTTCGTAGATGCCGCAAAAATAATAAAAATCAAGACAGATTTAAAATCAGAATTCACCAGGATAAGTTGGACAACCTTCAGTACTGGTTTGAGAGTCAGCTAATAAACAAATGATAGGTAATTGAAATCAAATGCAGACAAGAGATCTATTGGTCGGAGGACAATTAAGAAGCCTCAGCTCCTGGAATTAGGAAAAGAGAAAGACCTTGATGTAGATGCAATAATCCTCATGCAAGAAATATAGCATGAGCAGATGTGCATATAGCATGAATACTATAGCATGCGCAGCACATGTGAAGCTGATGATCATCAGTTTTGAACTTACGGAACTAGTCAAGGCTGCAGGCGATGAGTCACAATAACGTGGCTGAAGTATGTTGACCAATCCACACACTAGAAAATGAAGGGACGACGATATTTCGGTCCGTTCTGGACCATTCTCAAGTCGATTCTCACAATCGACTTGAGAATGGTCCAGTACGGACAGAAAACGTCGTCGTTCCTTCATTTTCTGGAGTGTTTATTGATCACCATAGTCAAGGTTGTCTTCATAGCACACTACACAAACCGTGATGGGTCACTGTTACCCATACAGCCCCTGTAAGGGTAAGCATCGATAGAGGATCACAGAACGAACATATATTGAATGTGTAAAGGTTTACAACATAATTGGTCCAGGAGCTGAGGGGTCTAAACTAAGGGAAGATTAGGCAATTCGACTGTACACGCAGATGAGCTTCGTGGATGCGAGGAAACCTTTCAGGTAGCACGCAATTGCAGCATTAAAAATGAGAAAATTAGTAGAGGATACCGCTCTCCATAGTTTCAAAAGCAGATATGAATTGAAAGAAATGGGTTGATAGTCATTACACTTTAAACGACCGACAGCTGGGAAGGCAAGGCACTCGGTCCTGCAAACTCTTTTAGGTAAGGACTGTTAGGCAAGAACAAGCACAGCCAGACACAAACACACCTCATTTCTCATCTTCCAACTAAATTCTTATGTAACATAATATTTTACTTCCATCCAATATAGAAACACACCGCAGGCAGCGTCAACAGAACCGGACGTCCATTTGGAGCAGAGGGGAAGATGCTCATCAACTGCGGCTCGGCTGACATTAATGCTTCAGAGCTGTCTCCCAGCACCAGAAACTGAGGTAGAGTTAGGGTTTCCATCCTCAATTGACGTAATGAAGGAGAGTGGCTATTACGACGCTGCTGGCACAAGTCCATAGATGTTAGATTGTCAGGGCTGTTGGTCTGAGTGAGAGATGTAAGCATCCGTTACGAATGCTGGTTTGTCAGACTTTGTCTGAGTTAAAGATGCTGGCAACAGTCAGGGATGCTGGTTGGCCGAATCTGTCTACCAGGGTCAGTCAGCTAGCTACCAGCTAGTGAACATGACTAGCATACGCCCGACATGTTGGAAGAAAGAACCACATGCTAACGATGAGGGAAAAATGAGCTTCAAATCATTTTTCACCGAACTGAAGTTATGACGTCACTCGCTATTAAGATGAAGCACCCTCGTTAGTCAAGGTTCATCTATTTTGGTATAAGGAGATGGTTTAAATAAGATTATATTTATCCTGATAAATGACCTGACTTGGGGAAGGTTTCCGGGTACGACTGTCTCAAGTATATATTATCTTTATATTATTCTAATTTTCATGGTTTTCTTCTTTTCCAATTTGATTGATTGCGGGAGGGAGAGAGAGAGAGAGAGAGAGAGAGAGAGAGAGAGAGAGAGAGAGAGAGAGAGAGAGAGAGAGGGAGGGAGAGAGAGAGAGAGAGAGAGAGAGAGAGAGAGAGAGAGAGAGAGAGAGAGAGAGAGAGAGAGAGAGAGAGAGAGGGAGAGGGAGAGGGAGAGGGAGAGGGAGAGAGAGAGAGGGAGGGAGAGGGAGAGGGAGAGAGAGAGAGAGAGAGAGAGAGAGAGAGAGAGAGAGAGAGAGAGAGAGAGAGAGAGAGAGAGAGAGAAAGAGAGAGAGAGAGAGAGAGAGAGAGAGAGGAATTACAGAAACCAAGTCAAGCATCAGTAAATACAGACAGTAAAAGACGGACTGAGACAGACAGACAGTAAGAGAAACTCGAAAACAGAAGAAGAAAACGACAGTTATTGCTATTTATTTAAACTCGATACACACATACACACAAACACACACACACACAAACACAATAAAATATATGTTTACCTCTCTCCCAAAATGGACAAAACAATCTCTCCAGATTTCACAACTCACAGAAGACGCTCATAACAAAAATCAACAAACTTGTTTGACAAAGCTGAAACTTCAGGATTCATATCGAGGTTACAGAGAGCAATTTAATATACTTCCAGCTTGAATTGTATTTTTATTGTCGAGAATATATTCCAAAAGATAAGGTCAATATTCACAGAGATTAAGGCCAGTTTTCTCATATATAAGGCAAATGCTCCATGAGATAAGGTTTATGTTCCCGGAGATAAGGCCAAAATTTCCAGATATGCGGCGCATATTCCAAGATATGAGACCCACATTTTCAGAGATAAGGTCAATATCCGCAGAATTATGGCTAAGATTACCAGAGATATGGCCAAGGTTTCCGGAGATAAGGCCAATATTCCTAGAGGAAATGTCAAAATTCTTAGAGATAAGGTCACTATAAAATCAGCATTGCAGCCGTGGTAGGGGTAACAGCAGACTCATGTAATCGTAAATTCCTATTGTGCTGGGCTGTGTGCTTTGTAATCTCCAGTATCATAACCCCCACATTACTGTCTGGGAGATAGAGCTCATATATCGCTATCGTATTAGGCTGAATGTGTACACATGGATATCCCATTGTTATCGTATATGCATGGTGGAATTATGGAGAAAGAGGGTATTAGAGAAAGAGAGGTATATGTGTGTGTGTGTGAGAGAGAGAGAGAGAGAGAGAGAGAGAGAGAGAGAGAGAGAGAGAGAGAGAGAGAGAGAGAGAGAGAGAGAGAGAGAGAGCAGATGTTATGGGGACAAATCCGCCAATAAACTTCTAATTCCGACTGGTAGAAGAAATACAAAATTAATACATTCTCGTAATTTGGTGGTGAGAATTTGTAATCATAGTTACCTACGCTAGTTAGGGCCAAGAAGTCTAGTAGAACTAGTAAGGTAAGGTAACTATCAGGGGAAAGCGCCAAACCATTACGACTATACAGCACTGGGAAGGAATCAAGATAAGGATTAGGGATGGGACCGGTGGGGGGGGGGGGGGAGGTGAAGGGAAGGAATGGTGCCCAACCACTTAGACGGTCGGGGATTGAACGCCGACCTGCATGAAGCGAGACCGTCGCTCTACCGTCCACCCCAAGTGGTTGGGCAGACTTTGTAATGATCTACTGTTTTGCCGAATTCCACGTTTTAACTTACAGTCATGAAAGTAGCTAATAATGCTGGCAATATCAGTTGACTAACGACTGCGATTAGCTAAATGCATAAACTTTGTCTCAACCGGTGCCCCAGTCACTATGGTATTTGGCAGAAAATAACTCGGTACGAAAATTTTAGGACCTTTTGAGATTGATAACGTGATATCAACAAATGGCCACATCTTCAGAAAACATTAGTAAGCTATGTGTGATAAATACACATGCATTGATTATAGGTATATACATTTATGTGTATATACCTATATATATTTTTTATATCTTAGTATATAGTAAGAACCCTTTTGACCCCATGCCAGGATTCGAACCCCCGCCACCGGGATCATCATCTGAACCAAAAGCAATGAATCATCCTACATGAATGACCAATGAATCCTGGTCGGGTCAAGAGAGTGTTCTAGTGATCAATGACTCACGCATTCATACAGTCATATATTCATAAGTATAACATTACCGCTCTTATGGTAATGCTGTTATTTGCAAGTATGTAGCTCACTTGATTGAGAACAATATATTCCATGTAACTATGATTTCACATATATTTACCATGCATAAAGCACATTTTATAGCCAAACACACCAGTTCAATCCAAAAAATGAAATCAAAATCACGGGAGGCGGCTCGGGGAGCATATTGGGTTCTGTATATTTACATCAAGCTACTATTGTGATATGCGCACTTTTCATGATGGAATTTCCATATATGCATGACATTTAAGTGACAATGAATATAAAGCATGCGAGAATATATCTGTGTGGCTGAACATTTGTCAAACATTGTGTATGGTTTTATAGCATTTATTCGATTCTCTCAATATTTTCACTAGGAATTGGTGCTGGGTTGTGAACTAGTATATATTATATATATGTATAATATATATATATATATATATATATATATATATATATATATATATATATATATATATATATATATATAAATATATATGTCGTACCTAGTAGCCAGAACGCACTTCTCAGCCTACTATGCAAGGCCCAATTTGCCTAATAAGCCAAGTTTTCACGAATTAATGGTTTTTCGTCTACCTAACCAACCTAACCTAACCTAACCTAACGTTTTCGGCTACCTAACCTAACCTAACCTATAAAGATAGGTTAGGTTAGGTTAGGTAGGGTTGGTTAGGTTTGGTCATATATCTACGTTAATTTTAACTCCAATAAAAAAAAATTTACTTCATACATAATTAAATGGGTAGCTTTATCATGTCATAAGAAAAAAATTAGAGAAAATATATTAATTCAGGAAAACTTGGCTTATTAGGCAAATCGGGCCTTGCATAGTAGGCTGAGAAGTGCGTTCTGGCTACTAGGTACGACATATATATAAATATATATATATATATATATATATATATATATATATATATATATATATATATATATATATATATATATATATATATATACAAAACAGTGTCAGACCTCGGAGGAAGAATTGAAACAGGAATTTTCTTCAGTACTTTCGTATTTAATAATACATCTTCAGAAGGGTGGTTGCACCCTTCTGAAGATGTATTCATCGCATTGTTTAACGAAATCAACGAGTCTCTGAAATTTCCGATTCAATATTATAAATAAAACATAATTACGTTCTAGTTACAATTAAATTATTCCGTCTTCAAAGCATCGGTCTTCGATAGGGTTAGGTGGGTTGCTTGGGTTTATACGTGTCTGGTTTGGCAAAACAGTTGAATTTTTTACGGAGTGGCAAATCGTTGGAGCTCTCCACCCTCCCCCCTGTCTTGCAGGAGGGAACACATATTGACCCGTTATTATCCCGTTAAGGAAGGGTTAACGAGAGGTCAGCACAACCTCGTTTGGTCCAGGCTACAGTGTTCCCCCCCATCACCTCCCTTTCGTTATCATCAACCTTCATGGTTGATTTAAAAGAAACTGAATGTTGAGTTTATTTACAATATAAAACACACGATTTTGTGTTGGTGTGAGTATATCATCAGGCAGTTACAGTACAATCCTGATAGTTGTACAGCAACCATTTGGGAAATATAATACAATGATTATGATAGTGCTACGGTCATTAGTGAAATGTAGATACATTCGTAATGATCATACTGCAATTATTAAGGGAATGTAGTCCAATAACGATTATACTACAATCATCAAGGGAATGAAGTACAATTGTAATGATTATACTACAATTAAGGGACTGGAGGATAGCCATAATAATTGTACTACGTTCCTGATAAAGACAGCTCACGTTCACCTCACCTACTGTCCCTTATCCCACTCTTCCACCCATGATTAAAATCTCATCTATGACGGCTCGAGAGAACGCACAAACCACTGTAGAAAAATCTCAGATACGCAACATATCCTTAAGGTGGTGATGGATTTAAAGACGAAAGGGGAGGGGGAATGCGTCAACAGGTGAATGAATGCGTCATCTGTTATACTATTCTAGAGAAGCTTGCAGGTTAGCAGGTTGCAGGTTAGTCTCTCTTCATGCAGGTCGGGGTTCAATCCCCGACCGTCCAAGTGGTTGGGCACCATTCCTTCCCCCATCCCATTCCAAATCCTTATCCTGACCTCTTTCAAGTGCTATATGGTCGTAATGACTTGGCGCTTTCCCTCTGATAGTTCCCTCCCTCCCACTATTGATTTGTTGTCAGAGAGTCTGACACTATATAAATGGTTTGTAGTATATACCAAGTCAATGGGCAGGTGAATGGTAATGGTGGGACTCGGAGGTGAAGGGTTGAGCACTGATGGGCGTCGATGACAGCATCATCAAGCTCCGGAGATAGCACAGATTCCACTCTTATGGGGAATGCTGCGGTTCACTTTGTATTTTTTTGACTGGAGATTAAAAACTCATTTTCCGCATAATGGCTGCCGGGGACTCCCTAAACATAAATTGTGAGAAAGTTGCGTTAAGCGAATATCTACTTTCCGCTGTGAGGGGGAAAGTACATCAGCGAGTGAGTGTTTGGGCGTGGCAAGTTATTTCCCCACGTTCGTATTAAAGATTCGTAATGCCGAGAAAATCCCAAGAGCAGCGAGGGAATCGAACGAGCGTCCTGTGGGGTTACCCCAGATGGCCGCCTAGGAGCACCCAGAGCGCTGGTACGAGCCTCGTCTTGCTCTAAAGATTTTCATATAAATATATCACGATATTCTGATTTCATTGTGTGAAATTTTGCCGTTTGTACACGCATAGAGACACAGACAAATACCGAACAGAAACACACTTGAAATACACGAATGACGAAAATACAAAAAGGCCTTTTCCATAAAAAAATGAACTTCCAGTTTATAATAATTTATAAGTTTTCTCTGTCGGCGTCCTCAAGGGAATAATGACTGTCATTATCGTCTTCATTATAATTTGACCCAACAAGGCATGATGAACTCTGGTGAGTATACGGTATAATGAGATGGTAGAGAGATAAGCATACTTTATGGCTTCCTTAAACACAGCTATCATCTGTGTTTCATCATACAGATTGTATACTGCATGATACTAATACACACTAGCGGTTGTTGAAGAATGCGTACAATGTCCTGGTGTTGATACACACGTCTGTATAACAAGTCAGGCTGCAAATATACAAATTACAAGTCAAAATAAGCAGTCATGCGTTTGGTATATATATATATATATATATATATATATATATATAGGGGGGTACCACCTCTGGTGCAATTATAGGGACCCACAGCCTCAGAGAAGGGAACACAGAGCATTCAGGGAAAAACTTGCCATTTGGGATGGGGGTTACCATCTTCATACGGTATATATATATATATGTATATATATATATATATATATATATATATATATATATATATATATATATATATATATATATATATATATATATATATATATACTCAGTGCACTTTTTGTTTCGTGACACCTGATACTTATCAAAGTTTATTAAGCACTTGTAATATATTTACTAGGAAACCTGTATAACTAAACTTGTGCTGGAATTATGACTACGCAAACCTGATTCCTTCAGATTAAATATTTTTGGTACTGTCCAAGATGCCCGCTGATGAGCAGTGGATGGTCAAGAGGAATATCTTACGCTCTCCATCATATTAACATCTACATACGATATCTAATAATGCAACATTTTCACTACTAATGCCCTCCCAGTGTCCGAATTTCGTTGGGTACATTTTAACACACCTCGTTACCAGCTGAGTAAAACTTCACCTAAAACCCGGTGTCAAGCAGTGCACATCTTTACTACAACATTGTAACTTGTGTTCTACAGTGCTAAACAATCCTTTGCCTCCGAGGTACCCGCAGAACACTCCAAGATCAGATTTCGGCTCTAAAACAACCGAAGAGGGTGATTGTGTCGTGGGTGACAGTTGTAAAGTTATTGAACGTACTGTTATAGATCCCAAAATCCTATTGCGGGGGAACGTATTGCATAAGACCCCCTTCCCCCCCTTTATGATCAAATAAGGAATCAGTCAATTATTGGTATACATAATCATTGTACAAATTTAGCCAAAAAATGGCTATCGCTTACGGTGCCGTCTATGAGTAGAGACCCCAGTTTTTACTCATTATAGAATCTACCCATTTTAACTCATTTGACTACTCATTTTGATTTGAATTTACTCATTTTTAGTCAAAATGAGTAGATTTTTTACGCAAAATGTGTAGAAATTTGACTCAAAATGAATAGAATTTTGACCAGGTCAAAATATCGTGGAATTCCAGTCAATGATTCGTGAATGTGTAATGCACAGACAAGCACAACTTTATAAATATTATTGATAAATGACGCATAATACACTGTTATTAGCATAAGTAACCTGTGCAGGACACTAGTTAATACACAGTAAATTACTGTAACATATGAACGAGTAATCGCTGCAAAATTAATCCAAATATAAAGCATTCATTGAGATCATAATGACATTAGAGTCATTGCCAAGTCATGAAAAGCCATTGCGACGCACTCAGGTGAGGTAAAGTATTGCAACGCACTCACTTCACCTAAAAGAAATTGTTTTTTCTCCTAGCAAAACGTGCTCTCTATGAATTAACTCTCCCGTGTATTTTGAGTGCCTGTGGCTAGTTTGTCCTTCACTCAGCGAAGTGCAATCTGGCTAGAATATCCCAAATTTTTGCCTAGAGCGAGGTCCTACTAGGATGACTTACTCAGCTGATATGCCTGCTACACAGCCTGCTAGGATGTCTAACCATGTATACAGTGAACCCTAGCTGGGATGTTAATAACTCCCAGGCAAGCATGTTTCCTGCCGTCAAATTTATAAAAGTGTCAACTCTGTTAATCAGAAGGGGGAGACGAGATCCAGTCTTGCAGTTTATGATGATAGTATTTTATAAAATTATATACATTGTAAGATGTGTATGCATACGTGGGCGTACTCACCTAAGGGCATTTACACACACAAACACACACTTACGTATACACACACACACACACACACACACACACACACACACACACACACACACACACACACACACATACATAATTTCAAGTGCAGATAAGAAAGTGCCCAATAGACTCAAGGACTTGTAAAGCAGTTGATTGGCGGTACCAAAGAGCCGAAGCTCAATCCCTGCAAGCACAACTAGGCGAGTACAAGCAGTGAGTGCAAAAACAGGCTTATTTTCAATATATGACCGTCGCCTAAGCCCGTATCAAGGTTCTCAAGCAACTAAAACACCGACAAACCAAGATGTTATGAAGATTTATATATATACAACAGCTCGTATTCCCTCCAGCAATGAATCACAGGTATAATGTAAGGTAACATAAACTGAAACATTTAATGGAGAATTCATCTGTAAATGCTTGATAATTGTAGACGTTTGGACATTCGACGCGTTCCTTGCGGGTCGCATATTAATACCGTAGGAGCATTAGATCATCAAAAATACACGATACTGCATGAAGCCAAAGGAAACGGTGTTGTAGCCGGTCATGACAGACACACATTCGTCTACCTTATATTTATGTGGTATACCCGCTGAAGTTACGCGTCTCGCTGGGTATAATTATAACGAATCAGTTCACCGCTTCGGAGATTGATCCAGAACGGACCCCTGACAGGGTAGCGGTGAATAGCACTGTAAACTTGGATCTAGATGACCTAATTCGTGTGTGTGTGTGTGTGTGTGTGTGTGTGTGTGTGTGTGTGTGTGTGTGTGTGTGTGTGTGTGTGTGTGTGTGTGTGTGTGTGTGTATTTTCCAGCAGCACCTATTGGTTCTAGTAAAAATCAGTTTAAGCTCTTGGGCTCGAATTCATTGATTCCTGATATGTCTTTTAATAATAACTACTTACAAAATTATGAGAGAATTTGGTTTCTGAAACCTGCTCATTTTCTTCATCCAAATTTATATATGTATGTGATTTTCCGAAGGAAAATATGTGTATGTTTTGCCACTAATATTCAAATACATTAATCTGTAATCATAGCCGAGGGATATATAAGTTATACCACGTATATAACCCTCCATTGACTAGGGTCAACAGGAGCCTGTTCCCTTATAAGCCTCGAGGTCCCACTGTTCGTTGCCTGCATATTTAATAGATGTAATTACGGGGGCTTGATACTCTCTTGGCATCGTGTATGATTAAGGCAAAAATAGCCAGCTAATGACAGATATAAGTCATTGGATAATATCATCATTATGGCAGGAAATAAGTTTGGAATAAATAGGACGAGTCGCGTCCTGAGGTTGCCATGGTTTCCGGTGAAAGTGGAGCATAATATATATATATATATATATATATATATATATATATATATATATATATATGTATATATAGCGTATGTCAAGCCTTTTATTATTTATATCACAGGGATTTTGTACAGAGGGTGTGTGTGTATGTGTGTGTGGGTAAATTGGGTTGGCAGATTTTCAAAGGTGATATATTTTTGTCACGAAGTCTATACCCCGTAAGGCTATTAGTGAGATTAAAGTTGCATATTACTTTGCAATCTTATCAAGTAAAACCATTCTACAAATTCACAGGAGATAATTCCCGGTTGTTCCCCTATCTTTATAAACAAATGTCGATTACAGTTCTTATAACAGCAGCAACCGAAGTTATGAAAAGTATGCAGTAAGGGTTTCTGCGGCATCCAGAACAAAAAATAAACTCAAATATTATATCTTCCACGAGATGGAAATGTTATTACGAGGAGAAAACAGTACGCCAGTACAACTATATAGCACATATAAGCGATATGAAGACAGGGAGCTGGGATGAGAACACTGAATGAAGGAACGGTGCCCAACCAGTCGGACCACCGGGAATCGAACACCGACCATGCAGGAGGCGAGACCTTCTCAGTTCCGACCAGTATGAGTAAGTGGAGGCTGTTCAGAGATAGTAAAACCCCAACATCCCAATCCCCTCCTCCCCCCAAGCACCATATAGTCATCACCCGATATATTTCCTTTAAAATTGAATTGCCCTTACACTGAAATGGTGCACCGTAAAAATCTACCAACATTCAGTGCAGGCTGGCCACAAAACAAAACACATAATCCAATAAAGCAGAGCGCTCGTGCAGAGTTAAATCATCACCCTTTCCGTGTTTTTTTTTTGTTTTACCAGTACTGATTCCGGTAGAGTCACACCCTCCAGTTCGCGAGGCTTAAATATCAATAATATATGCTATTTAGGATATAAATTGTCAATCACGAAAGCTGATATATGTCTGGTTTTTCCTTATATATTGCGGTGAACATCAGAGGGATATCATAGTGTTCAGACGACGTTCAAATAAGAGATGGTTGTCTAAAAGGAAAAGGCAACTTGTTTTATTTTGTTTTAGCAACTATTTTGACCCATTGTCCTTAATATTGAGTTACGTGTCTGTAGTATGAGAGCGGAATGATGATATCCATCTATGGCTGGTGGAATGACTTTGAATTTATCATCGGAATGCAGACGAAAAAGACTAGCACCGACTTCTTCCTTGCCTTTCTCTCTCTCTTTCTTTTTGTTGGCCTTTTTGTACACTAATTGCAGCTTCATGCACCCAACTCTCACACACCCAGTGCACCTTCATGGACCCAACTCACCATCCCGGACCCGTACGCACCCACTGCACCAATATATCACACAGCATCTCATCCCTGATGCCCATGGGGGAGAAAAACGTAAACAAACCATTTTTCTTAATTACTTCGCCTTCATCAGCACGAAGAATCTTTTGTATTCAATATTATGCAAATGTCTAGCACAATATATTTACAAAGTTTTTAGTGATATTATTTTCATTAAAATTTTTCTCAATATTTCACAACTGATACGTCCGAAGCTCGCTAATTAATGATCTGAAGTCAAAAGACTGCAGGTAGGGTAATTAGTCTTGTTATTGACCCCCTTTGAAACAATACATAGCTAATTAATGATTTTTTGGTAATTAGGACATTTTTATCTTGTTAACTATTCCATATAGTTTTTTTATGGAAAACATTGCACAATAGTGGAACAATCGGCATTAAAATTTTAAGTACAAAAGTTTATCTGCTCTAAAAGAGTTATCAAATTTCGTTAAAATCAAAATTTTCATAAAAAATATAAACAATAATACAATAAAATGCAATAAAAGTCGATTAGTTTTATGTACTTTGTTTAACACAGAGTTGAACAAATCAGCAGAGGTAATTTAGGATATTGTTGCAATTTGTGACAAACTCATAGATAGAATTTAACTATTTAAGAAATTTAAAAGATATGCTTTTATCTCTATTGCAAATGCAATATTTGGATAAACAATGGACTTGGTGGGCGGTGATGACTAAATGACTTTGTTAAAAGTAAGGGATTTACGACTGATGAAGAAATGCCCGAGAATTAAGCCACTTGAGCTATTTTTAAGAATAAGCATCATCGGAAGAGCAATGGCCTCGCTTCTTGCAGGTCGGCGTTCGATCCCCAATGGTCCAAGCGGTTGGACACCATTCCTTCCCTCTGCCCTATGGAGTTGCGCTCTGGTTGTCGGTCTGGAGTGGCCTCTCCAGGGTGCAAAGTCAGGGTAGGTTCATACGGAGGAGAAGCTGTCACCCAAGCATCAGGCCCCCCCCCCCCTCTTCACGACATGGAAAGGCAAATGACAATACGTTTCTGATCTTAGGCTTATTCTAAAATTTACTTTATTTAGAAATATTATTGGTAATGTAGTTAAATAATTCGCGATTTATTCAGTAAATTTGATAATAAGTCTAAGATCAGACTATACCAAGGCAAGAAGCTATGATGATCAAACCCCACATCAGAAAAATGACAACGTTTCGGTCCGTACCGGAGCATTACCAAGTCATATAAGACTTGATAATGGTCCAGTACTTCCCGTGGGGGAAGTAAAGAAACTTGTTCCAAAAGCGACGAAACTATGAAGATGATAGAATCTTAGGGACATCCCCTGTAGTCTGTAGAAAATTCCTCAGAGAGAAGCAAGCCTCCCGGGGCCCGTCACCACAGCTCTAAAATGACCACTAACGAGTTCCAAACGTCACTCCACCAACAACGCAGAACGTCTGAAGGGACGGATTGATAATGGGGCTAAGACGTCCCTATTACCGGAAGGACGGATTGATAATGGGGCTAAGACGTCCCTATTACCGGAAGGACGGATTGATAATGGGGCTAAGACGTCCCTATTACCGGAAGGACGGATTGATAATGGGGCTAAGACGTCCCTATTACCGGAAGGACGGATTGATAATGGGGCTAAGACGTCCCTATTACCGGAAGGACGGATTGATAATGGGGCTAAGACGTCCCTATTACCGGAAGGACGGATTGATAATGGGGCTAAGACGTCCCTATTACCGGAAGGACGGATTGATAATGGGGCTAAGACGTCCCTATTACCGGAAGGACGGATTGATAATGGGGCTAAGACGTCCCTATTACCGGAAGGACGGATTGATAATGGGGCTAAGACGTCCCTATTACCGGAAGGACGGATTGATAATGGGGCTAAGACGTCCCTATTACCGGAAGGACGTACTCGTAATGGGAGATGAAATGACGTCCCTATTGCTAGAACAACACATTGATTATAGGGCTACAAGAACGTCCCAATTACCGGAATGACGTATTGATTATTGGGGCTAAAAAGACGTCCCTATTACTGGAACAACGAATTGATAATATGGCTTTTGGGGGTGTCTATTCTCGCCCTCTATTTCCTCTGTGTGTTTGTTTGCATATTCGTGTTTATGCATGTGTGAATATGTTTATGTGTTTATATTTGGACAATCAGTACCCCGGCATACAAATATATTGCAAGCACTTAATAGAGGCAGACATAGCATGTAAGATAATATGAGGTGGGAATGCGGGGTTCTGGACAAGAGCACACGCACGCACACACACACACACACACACACACACACACACACACACACACACACACACGAGGATAAAACATCCAAGCCAGGCTTCACAGGGCGGCCTCACAA
Organism: Procambarus clarkii; assembly: GCF_040958095.1. Taxonomy (NCBI): domain Eukaryota; kingdom Metazoa; phylum Arthropoda; class Malacostraca; order Decapoda; family Cambaridae; genus Procambarus; species Procambarus clarkii. Next base: position 11,071,193 of record NC_091213.1, read on the forward strand.
AGAACGTCATCCTTGCGCTTCTAAAGATCGCATTTTCTTGGAGTGATCAAAGGCAGACAGCTTGAACCCTTCACCATTGATCTAGTCACGATGTGCTGCTTCGGATCAACTACTCTGGATTTGACTGGATGGTTCTTATATATGAATGAGTTTGGATGGATATAAATAGGAACTGCATCGTATGGCCAATAAGCCTTTTGTGTTGTCTCTAATGACAGTTTCAGAAATATTAAAGAACATAATACTGCCTGAAGATGTTATTTTTTTAATACAAAATGGCATGACAGAAAGGTGTATATATATATATATATATATATATATATATATATATATATATATATATATATATATATATATATATATATATATATATATATATATATACTCACAGTGTTACTTATGGTTTTATGCCTCGTACCTCATAATATAAATTAAGAATAATTATTATTGTTACTCGGGGACTATAATAAATTTTTAATGAGAAATTATTGCCCTATAGCTCGAATAATTTTCTATATATATATACGAGAATATATATCATGTAGTATACGAGCCATTAAACAATACAATCAAATTGTCGATAATTATCCCAGCGTCACTTCAACCTCCCTATTCACCAACTCCGCATTTAGGAATTAAAAACAGATTTTCTCCCTTTGCTCTTCAAAGCGAATTTGGAAAAAAGCTTATTTTGCGAGGTGTATGTCGTCAGTCTATTCTTACTATGACCTTTGACCTCTCATTATATTTATAGCTTGTTGGTCGTTAGTTCAGACTAATATACCACATATGAGAGTCACATACCCATTATGTGACTCTTTATTTTATTCAGATATCCTAAAGGTATCGGATGCGTACATGCCGTTTTAAACAGGCATGCGTGCGACCTGACTGTTCCATGCTGTCATGAGCATATGTTGATTGTCATATATTTTTCCTGTCACTCAGCTTGCTCGTCTACCTCTTATTCTCTCTCTCTCTCTCTCTCACTGTCCAACCACTTGGGCTAGACGGTAGAGCGACGGTTTCGCCTCATGCTGGTCAGCATTCAATCCCCGACCGTCCAAGTGGTTGGGCACCTTTCCTATCCCTACTCCCATCCCAAATTCATATCCTGATCCCTTCCAAGGACAATACAATCGTAATGGCTTGGCCTTTTCACTTGATAGTTCCATTCCCTTCCCCCGTCTCTCCCCCTCCCTCTCCCTGTCTCTCCACTCCCCCTTAGACACGTTAAAAAGTGTCCTGGGTTGCCGCAAACACTTTTGCTTCGAAAGTAAAAAGATGTTTAATCCCCCGGGAGCCATAGCGAGTCGTGCCTCACATGTCGCAAGATGACGGTGCCTGCGTGAGATGACGCTGGTGCTGGAAAATGAACTTGGATAGTGGAGAAAAGAAATGAAATGAGAACGCTGATGATTAGAGATGAATAAGGAATTGAGACAGGTGAAACCGTGAGGCACGATAACAAATTGGGATGAAGAGGGACGACGTTTGAAGGCGGAGTGTAGTAGGTGATGCTAGGTGGTCTTTGAGGTGCTATGAGAGCAGAAGTGGGGTAATATGAACATGTTGATGCTGGGAGATAGAGTAGCAAGGTTTGGACTATATAGTAACGCTGTATGATGGAACAGTATTCGCATAGACGATAGTGATGCTAAAATATAAAATAAAATCATGTTGCAGATATAAGATTCTAGCAGTATGAGACTAGTCAAGCAAGATGAACACGCAGATGAGATGATGGAGGTAAAGCAGAGACGTGAGGCGGAAGCTGGTAGATGAAGTGAAGCTGATGATGCTGGAGGCAAAAGCAACGTGATGAGCCGAGATACTCTGAAAAATGAACTGCCAGTCAAGCATGAAGCAGAGTCGTCGCCGTGTCTGGGCGAGATGAGATGGCACAGACACTCGGAGATAAGTTGACGAGGATGCTGAGAACAGAGATATGGATGATGCGGCGACACTGGCAAGCAGACCAGTAACAATCTGAGCATGGAAGGATGAAGTGGAAGCAATAGAGAGAGAGAGATAGAGGTAGACAAAGTCAAAGTCAGAAAGATAGAGGTAACCAAAGAGAGAGAAAGAGAGAGAGAGAGAGAGAGAGAGAGAGAGAGAGAGAGAGAGAGAGAAAGAGAGAGAGAGAGAGAGAGAGAGAGAGAGAGAGAGAGAGAGAGAGAGAGAGAGAGAGAGAGAGCGACAGAGACAGAGAGACAGAGAGGTAGACAGAGATAAGTTGGTTAATGTATCATCAGCGAGACGGGAAGTTCTCCCTTGAAGACAGAAGTGAGACAGGAATCAGATAAGCCTTACCCAACTTGGGGAGGATGTCTAAACTTGAGTTATAACTGATGGAGCAAGTTTCTAGGACGCATAACACCGCAGACAGAGAAGAATTGTTCACGTCTGTTCAGAAAAAAAGATAAGTCTCAACTCCACAGTGGATTCCTCAAGATATCGGGTAGAATTTGTGTTTGAACACAACATTTGTGCCTGAACACCTCAGGCACACGCATTACCCACTGCACGACTACGTGATCAAGAGTACCACAACCAGAAGTACTGGAGTTTATTGGAGAATTGAAAATTGGAGTTCAGAAAGTATCCTCCTGTACCAGTACCCCGGTTTATGAGACACCCGCTCACAGAGGTTCAGTCGCGAGTGTGTCTGGGGACTACATAAACGTGGGTTCGATCCCATTGCATAGCCTCAGCATTTTCCCAAGTAGATACATTGCGTTCTAGCGATTTCATTGTGTCCATCACATAGTGTTAACTCTACCATTAGTTACACTAAGGTGTGAAATTTGTAGCTTGTATATAACTGCAGCGCTGGTTCGAATCCCGGTCGGGTCTTAGAGTTCTTAGTGATGTGTTTATAGATATATAAATATTATATAATTTAATTTATAAATATATATAATATTTATAAATATGGTAATGTATATATTATCATTTCATCAAAGGAGAGATTTAATAATGTTTGTGTACGACGCCTCTAAGTTTGCTTTTAATTAAGATGTTCGTGTGAGTGAAGGCTCAAACTCACAGCCACCAGACTGTGCTTGGATATGGAGGCATGGCAGGGGGCGGCAGTCATGGCAGGGGGGGGGGGCAGTCATGGCAGGGGGGGGGCAGTCATGGCAGGGGGGGGGCAGTCATGGCAGGGGGGGGGCAGTCATGGCAGGGGGGGCGGCAGTCATGGCAGGGGGGGCGGCAGTCATGGCAGGGGGAGGCAGTCATGGCAGGGGGGGGCAGTCATGGCAGGGGGGGGCAGTCATGGCAGGGGGCGGCAGTCATGGCAGGGGGGGGGCAGTCATGGCAGGGGGGGGCAGTCATGGCAGGGGGGGGGCAGTCATGGCAGGGGGGGCAGTCATGGCAGGGGGGGCGGCAGTCATGGCAGGGGGCGGCAGTCATGGCAGGGGGGGGGCAGTCATGGCAGGGGGGGCGGCAGTCATGGCAGGGGGGGCGGCAGTCATGGCAGGGGGGGCGGCAGTCATGGCAGGGGGAGCGGCAGTCATGGCAGGGGGGGGCGGCAGTCATGGCAGGGGGGGGCGGCAGTCGTAGCAGGGGGGGCGGCAGTCATGGCAGGGGGGGGCAGCAGTCATGGCAGGGGGGCGGCAGTCATGGCAGGGGGCGGCAGTCATGGCAGGGGGGGCGGCAGTCATAGCAGGGGGGGCGGCAGTCATGGCAGGGGGGGACGGCAGTCATGGCAGGGGGGTGGCAGTCATGGCAGGGGGCGGCAGTCATGGCAGGGGGGGGGGCGGCAGTCATGGCAGGGGGGGGGGGCGGCAGTCATGGCAGGGGGGGCGGCAGTCAATGCAGACATGACAATGGTGTGGTGGCAGGCGTGGTGACACCGTGGCGGTAAGCTGACACGATGGTGTCAGCTTACTTCAGCGAACGCTTCAACTTCGCTATGCGGTGTCAGGATTGACATCGTGATGGCAGGTCTGACAACGTGGTAACAAACCTGTTAACTTGGAAGTCAGATTTGACAACTTGGTGGCAGGAAATGTGTTCAAGCATAGTTGAGAACACAAAATATCTGCCTGTCCAAGCTTGGAGGCCAGATGCTTACGGTTAGTCTCATTAAACACTGCAGGGTGACTAGCTGTGTGGTAGGGTACTGTCATAGGAGGGTTGAGGGTCGGCGGTACCCCTCTGGTACACTACATAAATGTATTAATCGTAGCCTATGTTTCAAGACAGTCACACATTTCATAGACGACAACTGCAAAGGCTTTCAGTGGACCTGTTACTCTGCTACAAAATTTTAGTTTGCCATCCCAGTTTACCCCATTTTGTAAACGTTACAAAACTCACCTATTTCTCTTGGTGACACATCAAGCCACTCTCGCCCAGTCTAATGGAAGCTGAGGCAGATGGAACGGCCCTTGGAGTAATCTTGGGTGTTTCACAGCCTGCCAGGGTAATAGGTCCTGGGATATGCTCAAGTCAACCCTACTCTCGCCTTCCTACATCCCTCCCTCTCCTTCCCACACCCTAGCACCCACGTTTAACCTATTACACCCACACACCCACACCCTCCCACAATCTCCTATACCAGCCCTTCTATAAAAATATCCCACAGTCATCCTCTCCCATAATCCCCCCCCCCTCCAACATCTAATCACCCCTACCCACGTAAATCACCCCCACCCACGCCAATCTCCTCTCCATCTACGACCACCCAGGTCACCCCCTCCAGCACCCACACTGCTCCCAGCTCTTACTTCATAACTTTGTGAGAGTCGTGCCTGTGTGTGTATGCATTCTTGAAGGAATATTTTGTTCCTTGTCTCGGGAGTGTCTTTCTTGTCCCTTGAGAGGAAGTCTTGCGGTTTTTTGGGGAACGGGGGAAGGAAATGAGAGGCAGCGCTGGTAGGTGAGAGATGAGAGAGAGAAGGGTGTTCCAGTGAAAGAGATGAGAGAGGAGTAGGTCAGTGAGAGAGATGAGAGAGGTGGTAGACAAGTGAGAGAGATGGTTGTATCAGCGAGAGAGAAACGAGAGAGAAGGTGTGATAGCAAAGAAAGAAATCAGTGGAAGAGGATGGTCTTATAAAGAAGAGATGAGAGAAGCTGGCGACATTTTGACGCAAAGGTTAAATTGGTATATTTAGACTTATGGAAGAGACGTGTAACAAAAGTAATGAGTGACGCAGACATGTGAGATTAAGATGTGAGTCAGAGGTGTCTTATAGGGCTGTAGAAGGAGATGTATTGTGAAGAGATGAGAAGGAAAAGCATTTTAAGAAAGGTGTGAAAGAAAAACCGAGATTGTAAAATTCAAATCAGAAATCCGATGATGTATATAAGAAATCCATATCAACAAAATGTAAACATATAAAATACACAATACTAAATTAAAACATTAAAAATGGACCACTGTAAAACAAAAATAATCAAAGATTTGGTCCATAAATATTTAACTAGAGATTAAGTACAGATTGGGATTGTGGAGAGCAGAAAAGCACAATCACAACGACATAATCAAGAAAAATAATTTGAAACGTCAGAAAAAAAATCAGCTTAATTTACATAAATGATCTTTTGTTAACAGACACATGCTAAACCCACGTAGATATTCGGATATATTAGGTACAAGAAGCAACAGCTGGAAAAGCACGTGAAGGGAGAAGCCTGTGATCTTTCTAAATGTTGCATTGTTGCGTCGCTCTAAACAACATATCGTAAATGAAAAATATATAATGCACAGCTGGTTCAATCAGCTGGGGAAGGACGATCAGTGTGCACAGTCATACACACAGTATACACACACACACACAGTCATACAGACAGATACACACACACACCGACAAGCTGCGATCGAGCAAAACAACATCCCAGACACGCTTCTGTTTCTGTATGCAAATTAGGAAGCTGCTTCAATAAGTGGCTTCCAAGACCTCTATCCTCCTCCATTTCCCCCCCCTCATCTTCCGTCTGTCTTCCCCCTCATCCTTCACCCATCTTTCCCCCATCTTAAAAACAGAATACTTTAAAAATATCACAAATAGACCAATTACCATCTCAGAATATATTTTAAATACAATACGATTTAAAATACAATGTTTTAAATGCAATACGATCTAAGAAACTATTGAATAGCCTTTGAGGAATCATACAATTGTCACTAAGAAGGTACAGAATACAATCTCAGTAAACATCTTTCTTTATCGCCCATATACGAGCCAAAATCTTAATAGTTCCTGCAATTGTTACATCAGAGTTCAATTTTCCAACAATATTGTCCCAGCAATTCAGACGCTGGAGAGAAAACAAGCTCACAGTAAACTCACAGTAAACTCACAGTAAACTCACACAATGACCAAATCACAAACTGACTAAACACTCGCGCGCACACTGGCCGTCTCTTACGTAATTGCCAAAAATACTTCGCAAAATCTCAATGTTTATTGCTTGAATTTTTGTAATGTCTAAAAATCATCTTCTGTCACCATATATATTCTTGTTTTAAAATAGGTGATTCGAGTTTTAAAGCAACAGAAAATAAATGTAAACTTTATATCTGAATGTGATTCGAAATTTCGGCAAGATGTGAATATCTGTTTATTAAGCCTATCATACATAAACTAAATCAGTTAAATATTTATTTAATTAGTTTAACTGATGTATAAATCAACTATATGGTGTGGTAATAACAAGGTCACATTCCGCCAAATAACTATAAATTATTCAAAATAAAAGTAAAACCAGAGGGTGGAACACAAAAGATAAAATGCGAAAGTCAAATAAACGAGAGAGAGAGAGAGAGAGAGAGAGAGAGAGAGAGAGAGAGAGAGAGAGAGAGAGAGAGAGAGAGAGAGAGAGAGAGCAAAATTCATTATACCTTCTAGACAAATCCTCTGAAAACTAAAGCCTCATTCTTTAATATATTCCGCTTTACTTCTATTTATCTGTCGCCGTACGATCTAATACCTCTCACCCCTGATACTTCCCTCATATCTCGCTCTAATCGAGAATACTTTCAACCATCAGTTCATCTTGTCAATGCTATTTCCACTACCATACACTTTTCGGCGAAATAATTTTTTGGGGGACGGAAAACGACTATAATGAAACAAATTCCCCCGGCACCATTAATCTTCACGCTGGTAAAAAAAAAAAACGGAGAAAAAATTAAGTTACGCAAATTTTTGTTCTGAAATGTGAAAGTTAACGATAATGCGAATTAGTAGGGAAGCGAGAGAAAAGTATCACCAGTGACCACACTTAGAATATTTGAGGAAAAGGTGAGAGGTATTACCAATCTCAAATCCTGGAAAACTTACCAGTCTCAAAACCGAATTCGAGTGAAACTAATCACGAAAACACCATCAAATACATTTTTAGTTGTTTTTATTAGAAAGCAAAATATAATTATTTCCGATTTACGTAAAAAGACTCAAATAATATTAAAATTGCAATGATTTTAATGATCTATTGCGCAATAGATATCAAACCACATTGAAAAAAAACACAGTATTAGGCAAAAATGTATTACAAACATATCCACATATTACCAGCACAAAATAGTATGCGAACACCTTGACGAAAGTCTTTAATTGCTAATTACTTCTTCTAAACTCCCGGCGAGCAAACAATTATTTAAGAATGCGAATTCGTGTCTTTATTAGAGAGAGAGAGAGAGAGAGAGAGAGATTGGAAAAGCTCCCCTCCATCCCTCCCTTAAACTCTCCCCAAACAGCGTTCGCCACCAGCGCCTTCGTCAGATTAGCTCCCCTCCTCCATCCTCCATCACTCCCTCAAACTCTCCCCAAACAGCACTCCCCACCAACGCCTCCGTCACCACCAGATTAGCATATTGACGGAGGCAATTACCTCGGTGATAAACATTGTGTCTGGCCTGATGAATATGTTAAAAGGTAAGAGCTGGTCGAGCTGAAGGTGGGTAAAGGTGGTAGTGGCTGAAGGTAGTGGTGGTAGTGGGCGGAGGTGGTGGTAGTGGGCGGAGGTAGTAGCACTGGGTTAAAATGGAGTAGTACCCAAAGTCGGAAAGTGATGCGATGTTGACATTAGTTCGTTTAGGTTTTAAAAGATTTGCTGCCAGCTTTACATCAGCTAAATTGGAAAACAAAATATATGCCATGTGAGAACGACAAGTTGATAGGAGCTTTAAACAGAAGTGGATAAAAGGTTGACATCAGCTTGAATGAATCTGTATACGTTATTGAGTTGACTTGAGCTTTATTGCGAAATAAAACTCCAATCCTCTAATAACTATACTAAATTTAGGTTTATTACACGAGAATAAGGCAATCCGTTCTCTTAATAGCACGTCGTTTTTTGACGTACACTCTACCCAAGGCCAAAAACTTCGTACTCGAAAATGATAGCGACTCGCGAAATTGACATAATGTCCCGTTTTCTGTTCGTAGAGTCCTCTGGGGCCAGATTCACGAAAGCACTGACGCAAGCACTTACGAACGAATACATCTTTCCTCAATCTTTGATGGCTTTGGTTACATTTACTAAACAGTTTACAAGCATGAAAACCTCCCATTCAACTGTTGTTATTGTTATAAACAGCCTCCTGGTGCTTCGGAGCTCATTAACTGTTTAATAATTGGAAACAAAGCCGCCAAAGATTGAGAAAAGATGTACTCGTTCGCAAGTGCTTGCGTAAGTGCTTTCGTGAATCTGGCCCCTGGTAGGTTAGGATCAGTCACTTTAGTACGACAGTTTCTTGACGTTGGGAACGCTCGCGAGAACGTGCTCAGTATTAGAGAAAACGCAAACCGAATACACAGTACGGGGGTGCAAGTCAGCCCGTTTTTACAATTAATGGTGAAATGCTCGTTAGTCCAACCGCCACACCCCCTTGTTTATGAAAGAAAACGCTTCACATACGACTCGCAACTGATGACGTTCGAATATTTCTCGAACAGTTTTTCGTTTTCTATGTTCAGATCACACCTCGAGAAACAGCCCGTCCTCGCACTCAAAGACCCAAGCTTGTCAATCCAGCCGCCAAACCCCCTGTTTATGAATGAAAAGCGCACGCGACTATGACGTCCGAACACTTCCGGAACAAGTGCTTCGCTCGCGTCCTCTGTTCGAACCACAATTCTATAAATGCTTCACCCACGTACTTGAAATGCAAATAATTGCCAATACAATCTAAATAACTAATCTAATATACGGAAAATTATATATAACATTCTAATACACAGTAATAACAAATTTATGGACGAGAGGAAACCCGATTTTGCCTTCACAGTGCCTTAAAATTAATGAAAGCGTCTATGGGACTGACCACCACCGCTAGGACGAACCTAACCTGAGGACAGGTTGTGCAAATCGTCTGTATAAGTGCCTTTCATTTCTAAACACGAGGTTTGGCGTCCGAATTAACGAGCATTTGGCCAATGTTTATGAAGAAAAACCGATTCACGATACCTTTAACACCGCATCAATCAACATATAGATGTCACTTACCGTACAAGTTGCGTTTCTCCGTAGTGGCTGGTCACTTTGACGCCGAGAGTAGGTCTTTCACTGAGAGAAATGTTACTGTACTGACTTCCCGGTACTTTTAACGAGACCTTAACAACTTGGAATCGATTCAAGTTGCTAAAATGAGACACCAGTTGAACGACTCTTTTAAGATTTTAATTCCGTTGTTAACACACTAATTTCGTCTTATACAAGTTGGTTGCTAGGGTATATATATATATATATATATATATATATATATATATATATATATATATATATATATATATATATATATATATATATATATATATATAT
>NC_091213.1:11085969-11138469 GCF_040958095.1 Procambarus clarkii
GTTTGTTTCATCTTCAGTGTTGATCGGTTCATTATCTTTTGCCTTTTCTTGTCAAATTGGTTAACATCTCTTCGTCTCTTCCCCTTTCATGTCACAGTTCCGAACACATCTTTTTTATCTAGCCTTTTCTTGTTTCAATTCCGAACACATCCTTTTCTCCTTCCATTTCCTGTTACAGTTCCGAAAACCTTCTCCTTTATTCCCTCTTCTTAATACTACTGCCGTCTTGATGCTTCCATTTTATTCCTTGCCCTCTCCATCTTCTAGTTTGTTTCTTCTGCTTTTCAACAATTCATCGCCTGATCTCTGTCTCTTTTATTTTAAATTTAACTTCATTCTTTGTCTCTCATTCTTTCATCAGCCCCATTTTTCTCTCATTTTCTTCACTTCATCTCCTATGTTATTCCTCTGTCTCATGTTCCTTCATCCCGTCTTTACATTGTTTCTATTTTTAAGCTTTCTAGTTGCTTTGTTGTATTGGTTCCTCTCGGAGGTCTCCATCTGTATTTCCGGATTATTTCACTTTTTTCTTTTTTTTCTGAGTCACAATCATTCCTCCAAACTTCTATATTCTTCCCTGCCACCCACTTTCTTCCCTCTCACAATCATTCCTCCTTCTCATATCCCTCCACAATCATTTTTCCCTACCACAACCAACATCTGTTTATCACCCTTTCATACCACAATCATCTGCTTGATCTCTTCCATCAAATCAACCTGTACCACCAATCACCATTTTTCAATCTTTGTTGCCTGTTCCGTCCTTTACTTGACCATAGTTTGGTCTTTTCCACGACCCTTCCAGCCTCTTCCAGCCTCAACTGCAATCATGTCATTCGAATTTTTTTTCCATCCTGGCATAGCGACATTTCCGCCCACTCTTTTCTGTCAAAATATTTTGAATCTAATCAATCAAATTCTCCCACGTCTCTAATGCTTTCTGGCACACGCAAATGATTGGTAGATGATTGGTTGGGAGATTTTTGGGTTGACTTTTTCTTTTAAGTTTTTGTAAGCAAACAAAATCGTCATGGGTACAGGAGGGGCATATATCGGCCGCCTACCACTCAACAACGATTTATTTGATGAAACTATTGGAGATTTTACAGAAGAGTTTGATGAATTCCGAAACAGTTTCCAGGTTCGTGGGGCAAATTGCCGTTTTTGTTTTCACCTGCGATAAGGGGAGGGGCGAGAGGAAGGAGTAGGGAGGATGGGTTATGGAAGGGGAAGATGTAGAAGGGTAAAGTAGGGCGGTGGGGACGAGTTAGAGAATTGGGAAAGATAGGGCGGTGGGGACGAGTTAGAGAATTGGGAAAGAGGGGGTTCCATCTGGCTGATGCAACCGTGTCGATCATAATTCACGTGGCCTGTCATCTACCGGATGTATTTGCCGACGACGCAAGAGAGGAAAAAATGCGTCTAATATCCCCCTCTGCAGCTAACGGCTTCATTTGTATGCCTCTCTTACAAAAAGCAGCAGAGCCTGACAACAGTGTCAGCAGCCCTAATGTGCAGTTTGCCCCTGACAACAAATGTATATTTTTCTGCATTGCTTTAACAAAATTACTTTGATACTGTAACAATATACGTTTTGGCAGAATAAATGCTTTTGAACATGAAATAAATGGAAAAAAAGTCATAATATTATTTTATTATAGTAATAATTATTCAAGTTAATTATCAGAAGATAAGTCGGTACGACTATTTGCACCTGGAAAGAATATTAGGATATGTACTGTACGATCTGGGATAGGATGAAGGGAAGGAACAATGGCAAATCACTTCAACCACTGGGGATCGAACGTCGACCTGCAAGAAACGAGGCCGTCGGTGTACCTACCGGTCCAGGTGGTTGAAGAATTCTAATGCTAATAATCCCTAGCAAGGCGCCAAAATAGATATCTCATCAAAATTGTTGGTTTAACCTGCTTCATAGAAGTATGTTGAGAAAATAAAATTTCCTCTGTACGAGGCCCATAACCCTGGTAGACTCGATCAGCTGTGATGTCTTATTGTCGCACGTTAATTCCCCTTCGTTGACCAATCCACACGCTAGAAAATGAAGGGACGGCGACGTTTCGGTCCGTCCTGGACCATTCTCAAGTCGATTGTGAAAATCAATTAACTTGAGAATACTCCAGGACGGACCGAAACGTCGTCGTCCCTTCATTTTCTAGTGTGTGAAGGGACGACGACGTTTCGGTCCGTCCTGGACCATTCTCAAGTCGATTGTGACAATCAATCGACTTGGGAATGGTCCAGGACGGACCGAAACGTCGTCGTCCCTTCATTTTCTAGTGTGTGGATTGGTCAACATACTTCAGCCACGTTATTGTGACTCATCGCCTGCTTAATTCCCCTTCCTTTACCCATGCCTTCACGACTACTGTAAAGATGGTCGCTCTCTACATATTCCGTGGTTGCGACGACTAGTGACGTCTTTAATTAAAGACTAGGGTCGTTTCCTTCTGGTTGCAACGACCACTGTCGTTCAATTACAGACGCTGGTCGTTCCCTGGTTGCCACGACCAACTGTGGAGTAAAAGAGTGGGTCGTTTGCTGGAGTCTTCAGACGCTCACGGGCGCTCATTACTGTCTGGCGTCCGCATACTAAATGAGGGAGTTTTACCAATAGACGGTCCAAATCCAAGTTTTAATTAGTGCTGCTTTCTTGGTGTTGGGTCACGTTGTTGGAGTTAGTGGGACCATCTCTGTATCGCGTAGTGCACACACACACACACACACACACACACACACACACACACACACACACACACACACACCACTGGGGCTGGATGGCTGAGTGGACAGTGATCTAGACTTGTGGACTTAAGGGACCAGGGTTCGATCTTGGCAGTCGGCGGAAAAACAAATGGGCAGACTTTTCTTCCCCCTGATGCACCTATTACCTAGCATTTATATAGATAAATAAACTTTTATAACCCTTATAATTTAAACCCTTATTAGCTATTTAACACATAAGATCCTGGAAAGAAAAACTAGATCACATTAACATAAATCTGAACCAGGATGAACCACCTTGTACCATGATGGTACCAATCTGTTTCATTTCACCCCCATCCCCACCATCATCATCTTTTCCTCTATGTCGTCTCTTCCCTCATGTCGTTCCTTCCTCACAAATGCTCGTCACGTCATCTCTGCTTTTCTCCTCGTCCTCACTTCCTCCTCATCTCACCTTTGATCGGTCTCCACTGAAGCTCTGACGTCGTCTTTTGATCAAGGGAGTTAAGAAGCTTAACGAGCGGGGTTCCGGGGCCAAATATCCGCGTTGATAGAGCCTGATAGAGCTCGTTTCGGGCTCTAATTTCAGGAGTGACGTGTGTACTTACCTAATTGTACTTACCTAATTGTGCTTGCGGGGGTTGAGCTCTGGCTCTTTGGTCCCGCCTCTCAACCGTCAATCAACTGGTGTACAGTTTCCTGAGCCTATTGGGCTCTATCATATCTACATTTGAAACTGTGAATGGAGTCAGCCTCCACCACATCACTTCCTAATGCATTCCATTTGCTAACTACTCTGACACTGAAAAAGTTCTTTCTAACGTCTCTGTGGCTCATTTGGGTACTCAGCTTCCACCTGTGTCCCCTTGTTCGCGTCCCACCAGTGTTGAAAAGTTCGTCCTTGTTTACCCGGTCGATTCCCCTGAGGATTTTGTAGGTTGTGATCATGTTCCCCCTTACTCTTCTGTCTTCCAGTGTCGTGAGGTGCATTTCCCGCAGCCTTTCCTCATAACTCATGCCTCTTAGTTCTGGGACTAGTCTAGTAGCATACCTTTGGACTTTTTCCAGCTTCGTCTTGTGCTTGACAAGGTACGGGCTCCATGCTGGGGCCGCATACTCCAGGATTGGTCTTACATATGTGGTGTACAAGATTCTGAATGATTCCTTACACAGGTTGTGTGAGAGATAGAGAAAGGGAGTGGCCAGGACTGCGAAAACGGTGAAGCCCGTTCTCTCTAGATTCTCTCTGTCTCTGTCTGTCTGTCTGTCTCTGCCTCTCTCTCTCTCTCTCTCTCTCTCTCTCTCTCTCTCTCTCTCTCTCTCTCTCTCTCTCTCTCTCTCTCTCTCTCTCTCTCTCTCTGTCTCTCTCTCTCTCTCTCTTTCTTCCATCCAGAATTTCCATGGGTGCGAGTCTCTGATGATGATTGGGCCGACGGGGTCCTCGAGCAGCGCTTTCATCTCCGGCCGGAGGAATTAAAAGGACGCCCTTGAGCATCCAACCGTAAAGGTAATCCCAAGTAGTAACTTTGGTTTTATTTTGTTGGGTCGTGGTCAAGCTGCCGGTGGCCTGTGAGGAGGAGGAAGAGGAGGAGGAGGAGGAGGAGGAGGAGGAGGAGGAGGAGGAGGAGGAGGAGGAGGAGGAGGAGGAGGAGGAGGAGGAGGAGAAGGTAGAGTTGGTAGTTAGGAGGAGTGAGGGGGCGGAAGTCTTGGCTGGAGAATCAAATAAGGGCAGAGAAGAAAACCTGATTCCTCACCGGTATGTCAGATGACAGGGAAGACGCTTTGTGTGCGTCAAAGATTAGTAGAAATTGTCAAGAGGGATGGGAGGTGGTGGAAGGGTGAGGCTAGGGTGTCACGCTGGGATCTGAACGGAACAGGGTGAGGACGCAAGGGTGAGGCTGAGTTGGAAATATTGGAAAGGGATTTTTTTGGTCAATAGCAGGTAGACAATGACATGTGATTAGTGGTAGGGGATATAGGCTGATGAAACACGGAGAGGGAGAGAGAGAGAGACAGAGAGATGATGGATGCAAATGGAGATTAATGCAGAGTAAGAAGTAGATTAGTCAGATGAAGAGATATATAATATTTTATCTACAAGGGTGTTCTCTCATGGATGACTGGACTCACTACTTTCCCAGCTGCTGATAAGAAACATGTGCTACTGACATCTGGAGGTTTAGTCGGAAGCTGTTGACTGCAAAACACATCTGCCCCGAATAAAAGTAAAAAACACGTGGGGTCTTTTTCTGCCCCACTTGCAGGTTATACACACACACACACACACACACACACACACACACACACACACACACACACACACACACACACACGCATACACACACACACACATAAATATATATATATACCGCTGCAGCATCCAAAGCATTTTGAAAACCGTCGTCGTCCCTACATCTTGAATACCCTTCTTCATCCGGGCGAATACTTATATCTCATCAAGGGTTGATGAACATTCTGGATGCGTTTGTAGGGACCCTCAGCCTCGATGAAGAGGATATGCATCACTCAGGGAAACGTTTTAGGGCTCCCACGTGCGTTCACATATTGTCTTCTACCATCCTCTTATATACTTTTAATTATTTATTGAAACCAAATTACAGAAAATGGGTTACAAACGAGTTAACATACATGGCAATACTGAATTGAATTGGACTATCAGGGAAAAGCGCCAAGCCATTACGACTATATAGCACTTGGAAGGGATCAGGATAAGGATTTGGGATGGGACGGGGGAAAGGAATGGTACCCAACCACTTGGACGGTCGCGGAACTCGCTTCCGATAACGGGCAAGAACCCTGAAACAGAATGAGTTTCTCCTCCACATCTCCATGCTGAGAAACCGGAAAAGGATGCTGGCGGCTCTAGGGTCTCTCGTTGCTTAATAGCTGAAAACCCAAATCCTTCCAAAACTAATTGCATTCTTACCCCAGGCGCCAAGTGTCTCGGTAGTAATAGGGGTCAAAATTGTAGTGGTGGTCTATTTACGGTTGTGCAACATTGAGGTCAATGTAGGTGTTAGCCAAGGTTGGTATGCTCGTGTAGTCCCAAACCAACTGCTTGCGCTATTCTTTCACTGTATCTTGAGTGCTGGTGTCTACTGTTCTACTCTTTCCCTCGGTGTCTACTGTCCCTTCCCCCCACGGTGTTTGCTGTTCCCTTGGATGTAAACTGCATCTCCCTGTATCTGGGAAAAAGAGAAAAAAAAACAGACTTCTATTGCGTGCCTTTTGGGGAAGAGAAACGCAGATGGTGGCGATTGGGACTGAGAATTTTGTAAAAGAAGTTGGGGGACTAGACTGGTTGAGGGTGAGGGAGGTATTCAGATATTCTTTTTCGAGTTAGAGAGAGGTTGAAGGAGACTAGGGGACTGTTTGATAGATATCCAGAGTTGAGGAAAGGCTGAAGGCATGTGGGGAAGTGTTCTAGGGATTTCCAGAGGAGTTGGGGAAAGGTTGGAAGAGTAAGGGGGGCTGGAGAGAGAGGTGGGGAAAGGATGGTTTCAAGGGCTGCTTTCCTCGAGTCCCCCCACATAGGAAAATTATGGCTTTGATGGCGCTTGTCTCAAAGACTTCAAAGGTACTCGACGATATCATTCTCACGATGATTTCAATATGGATTTACTTCCTCCTACTGCACAATATACATATTTTGTTCCTTCTTTATATTCGACTTCAAACGAATTTGCCCCATTCTATTTTATATAATATATTTCTATATATGACACGCTTATATGCCTCGATTGCAGTCTGACTGGCGCGAAATTTGGATGGTTTCAGATGTTTTTGTTGTTACTGGAATACAAAATTGTAGGGACTGGGAAAGGTACCTTGAAATATGTTGAAATATGGGAATACAATTTATTCAGCCCTTCTGTTTACATAGTACTTACAGTAACGATGTGCACCATCGTACATGTACCTTTAGGCAGTGGTGTGGTGGAGGCTGACGCCATACACAGTTTCAAATGTAGATATAATAGAGCCCAGTAGGCTCAGGAATCTGAACATCAGTTGATTGACAGTTAAGAGGCGGGACCAAAGAGCCAGAGCTCAACCGCCGCACGCACAATTAGGTGAGAACAATTAGGTGAGTACTGATGTAATAGATAATTAGATAGTAGAATTTGATACTATTGAATTTGAACAAAAAGGTTTTGTGTTTATTGAGCTAATATAATCTTTCCTACCCTAACCATTCTAGGCTTAATACATTCTATCTGAGGCCTAGTATAGTACATAGCTGAACTAGGCCTAGTACAGCTTGGTTTTTAGCCTTATTTTTCCCGGACTCAGTACTGTGAATAGTACCAAATTCTACTATCTAACTGTCCATTACGTCAATATATGTCCGGTGGTTCACATATTTACATATAAACATAATGAAAGGTTGAATATTCCCATTCGCTTTTCATTTTAACACGAATATTCTAGTGAATATTAAGTGAATTTTTGCACACGGATGTGATTATTGAATCTTATTACAAAATTATTGTTTAGGAGAATACTTGAATCTGACGTGTCTATTTATATATTCAGATTTTGTGTAACTCATCAGGTGGTATTAAAAAAGTTTATATCCTCACAGAAAATTTAAAGATGTCGTTCTTGAACTTACATGTTAACATTATTCCATGTCAAAGTGATTCAGGATGTTACTGTATGCTTTGTTTCTTTGTAAATATGGATGATACAGGAGTAACACCTGTCCAAAGTGACTCTGAATGTTACTGAATACCCTTTGTCAAATTAATTGTGGATGATACTGGATTATACCCTGTTAAAGTATCCCTGGAACATAGCGGATAATACCCTTTTAAAGTATTCCTGGAATATACTGGATTCCACTTTTCAAGTAATTCCGGAATTCCTCTATTTTTGCTTCAGACCGGCAACACGCTCGAGACAAAGTGCCAAACGCCACTCGGCCGACTGAAGTATTGCCTTCAGACACTCCGATGAAATTCCGGCCTTTGACTAAAGAATTCTTCGGAACTGCTTGTGCATGTTTCCTGAAACTAAAGTAGTGGGGAAAGCCTTTCATCTGTGATTTTTTTGGCCTGTGTGCTTTACCTGACCATTAATTCGTCCATTTCTGTTTCATTTGTCCCTCCGTTCATATAGATACTTTGTTATCTTCTATATTTTAGTCTGTCAGTCAATTTGTGTGCCTGTCAGTTTCCTGTTATGCATAAATGTTTGTTTGTGTGTGGCAGGTTATTTACCTATATTACTGTCTAAATATCTGTATTGACATTTATGTATGAAATATCTTTCTTCGTCTCTTTTTTTTCTTCTCGCGGAAAAGGGACAAGATAAAGAGAACCTAAGAAAAGCAGCATCTGAGAAAATAAAAAGCTGAGAATAAAATGTAGAATGGTCTGGAGAAATAAAACACAGCAGTAAAAAAAATGCATTTGCAGGAGCAACAACACCAGGTGATGTGACAACAGCGTGAATAAAACAGTAAGAGATTCAGCAGGAACAAATGTGGTAGCAGCAGCAGGTGATAATATCAACAGATGCAGCATCAGCAGCAACAGTAGCAACAGGAGCAAAGAGTAAAGCCACATTAAGGGTAGGAGAGAAGTGTTTTTATTTATAATAAATGAGTACTTCAAATACCTTTATCACCTCATCTCTTCACGACTCATTTAAACATCAACAACATTCGTATCACTCCTGAACATCAACCCCAATCATCTGACAAACAACAACAATTATCTTACTCCCAAACATCAGTGACATTCATCTTACTCCCAAACATCAGTGACATTCATCTTACTCCCAAACATCAGTGACATTCATCTTACTCCCAAACATCAGTGACATTCATCTTACTCCCAAACATCAGTGACATTCATCTTACTCCCTAACATCAGTGACATTCATTTCTCATACACCAACAACATTCGTCTCGTGATGATGCTAGTGGTCTACCTCTTCTCTCCTGAAGGGGACGCTAATAGCAAGACCCCACGACCGTCTTGGATCGTAGAATTGAATATGTATTCCCACTTTCAGGGGAATGTATGCCCCACTGTCAGGGGAATGTATGCTCCACTGTCAGGGAAATGTATGCCCCACTGTCAGGGGAAAGTATGCCCGACTGTCAGGGGAATGTATGCTCCACTGTCAGGAGAATGTATGCTCCACTGTCAGGGGAATGTATGCTCCACTGTCAGGAGAATGTTTGCCCCACTGTCAGGAGAATGTATGCTCCACTGTCAGGAGAATGTATGCTCCACTGTCAGGAGAATGTTTGCCCCACTGTCAGGAGAATGTATGCTCCACTGTCAGGGGAATGTATGCCCCACTGTCAGGAGAATGTATGCTCCACAGTCAGGAGAATGTATAAACCCCTCTTTGAGGATAATATATTCATCCATCATCAGACAAGCATATACACCTAGTGTCAGAGCAGTGAAAGCATTGTCAGTTGGCCAGAGTATTCTCACCTGTTTCAGCCAGAGGTGTCGGCGCGGTTACACCCTGTTAATCATGAGGTATTTATGTTAATTATCGCTATTCAATATGTTATTGTCTCCTCCTTTGTTCATATCAGAATTACGATCCCATTGTTCAAGGTTTAATATTCTCGTGTTCATTGTTCCCCATCTCCAGCCTCGCCTACACCCTTAATACAACCCTCAGTCGTGCAAATACAACAATCTTCCTACTGCAACTCCATATAACCCCCCCCGTACTACAACCTTTTCTTACCTCTACCATTGCTACTGTATCCTATTATAATCTCAAACAACTACACATGCACACAACCCCGACATCTCAACCCCCCATGAAGGATGGGTGAGGATAGTGTATATTGTGTATTGTTATGTATTATTCTCAATGTATCTTCAAATTACGTGTGTTTTATGCTGTATTTTGCATGCTTTGTGTATTTCGTATGTTTTATTGCGCAAGAAGTGCGGTATATAATGTAATATGCATAGTGTATCATACATTTTATGTACAATATTTTGTGTGTCCATTATATTAATATTGTATCCCACTATGGCTGTGTATTTTCACGGTATTACTTAGTACTGTATGACTGTATATTTTATTGCATTCTGTTACAATGCATTGCTTTGTATTGTATCCACTGTATCAGCCCAAAATATTGGGATACAGTGTGTTATATTATAACATTTTATTGTTGATGTTGTGAATGTTTATGTGATTCTAGAATGTATTATACATTTAGGTGTAGAAATACAACAAAATGAATAGAACCGTGAGGCAGAAATGTGGGTTTGAATGTTATTAGACTTTGAGTTATTAGACAGGAGGGGGACTTTGAAAGTTATGATACAGAGAAAGGGGACTCTACAAAGAGACAAAGGAAAGTAACATTAAAAAAATAATAGAGAAAGGAAGGAAATTTTTGGAAAGTTAAACGAAACTGAAGATTAACTTTGAAAGTTTTGAGACAGGAGGGTGACTTTGAAAGTTATGAGACAGAAGGTTGTCTTTGAAAGTTATGAGACAGGAGGGTGACTTTGAACAAAACTGAGAAATAGGAAAGTGATTTTGAAAATAGTTGAGCCAGGAAAGATACCAGCGATCGTCTCTTGGCCAGCATCTCTCTCAGGTCAATAGTGTGTGAAGCAGATAAGAAGAGACAAAGCGTAGAGAGGAGATGATGAGAAGGGGACGAAGCGGAGGGGATGAGAAAAGGGAAGGAAACCAGAGAAGAGGGTAAGAATAGGAGTGGAGAGTAGGGTAGAAGATGAGGGGTAGAAGAAGAGAGAAAATTAAGGAAGAAGAGTAGGAAAAAAATGGATAGTGAAGGAAAACCCTGGAGAAGAGGGTAGAGGAGGACAACTGTGCGAGATAATAGGTATAGACACGAACAATGGTAGGGTATAACAATGGAAAAGGGCAGAATAGAGACTAGGGGTATGTAGGTGGGGAAGTAGATGAACTCGGAAGTGGAGGAGCGAGGAGAGAGAAGAGAGAGAGAGAGTGCCTCTGTTGTTATCTGTTCAGTGAACCTAGCCCTTCGCATCTAAACTGACTTTGTTCTTCAACAAAAAGAACAAAGAAGTTGGATATCATCTGTCAGATGTTCAATGTATAAAATACAATACAAGTAGACATATGAAAACACATGTGAGGATGTTTTCGAATACACACAAAAGCGTTTAAGTATTATTGCATTTAAAATTTTCCTTCGTGGTTAAACACACACACACACACACACACACACACACACACACACACACACACACACACAGACACACACACACCCACACACACACACACACACACACACACACACACACACACACACACACACACAAACGCACACACACACACACACACACACACACACACACACACACACACACACACACATACATTTGGAAGAAATAAATTACCCTAAAAGAACACGAAAACAATTCATCAATGATTCTTTTCAAAAATTTTGCAAGTCGCATTGTTAGGGATTCATTTAAACAATGGAATGATTGGAGGGTAGTGGGAAGGGGGGCATAGAACCAGGAAGAGGGAGGTGTATGAGGATAGTGGAACAGGGAAAGAAAGGAGATGGAAAAACTAATGAGATTTCAGCCTTCTTTAAGCGTGTTATGAGGCAGGAAAATTTGAGTGGCAAACTGTTCTTTGTTTTGAGATAGTTAGGTAGTTAATTAGCTAATGAGGGTGGTAGGTGGATTGGATTTTGCTTGACAGGACGATTGATGCATTTCTTGATACGAGGCTGTGATGGTTACTTAAGTTAGTCTGTAGGTAGTCAGGTATGAGGTCCTTAGCTACTTAGAAAGGTAGTTTTTAACAAAGTTTGCAAATATCATTGTTAGGTGGCTGGGTGATTTTGGTTGATAGTTAGTGGGTTATATGATAATGTAAGGTAAAGTAATTATGTAGGAAGGGAAAGACTCTGTGGACCAATAGAACAGAACGCTATTAGTCCGTCTTCTATTATTTTGGATAGAAGAAGGGTTACACATGCTAGATACAGCTAACTTCCGAGTCTGTACACTTTCTGTAAAGTGTATGTCAGTAAAGTGGTCATGCAGAGGCAGCTCGGTCGGCAAAGTGGCATGTCGGGTCGGGAAAGGGGTGTGTCAGGTCAGCAAATTGGAGACAATATCGTATGGGTTTTGTTCATTGTTTCTGCAATATATTTAGTAATTGGACTTAATATGGCTGCTGGTAATCAGGGAAATTGGTATTAGCTCGTTTTGAAATGGACTCTCTTAACACCTGTCATTGCTCTATACACCTGTCGAGGTTCCACACATCTTCTACACATCTGTCGTCTTTTTATTACACCTATTGTCGTGTTGCATATCTTGCGTTGTTTTTCACACATAATTCTTCATATATCTCGTCGTTCTAAACACCTTTCGTCGCTCTATACCTCTGGCGTCATCCAGTACACCTGTCGCCGTTTTTCACGTCTGTCGTTCTTCTACACACACCTCTGGTCGTGCTATACCCCAGTCATCGTTCTCCAAAAACCGAGTCATCTACTCCTGTAACGACCTTCACGGTCACCTGCACCTGACATGATTTGGTAATTTGGTTACCTGTCCCTGCCGTGTTGTTTTGCAAGTGTCATTAAGTCCTCCTTGTCTGCAGAAGTTATGCAACTGACCCAACTATGCAACAATGCACGGGGTTACTAACTAGGTTAACTAACTGGATTAACTATGTCCGCAACGGCTCTTTAAGTAAGTTAGGCATGCAATGGTTATTGTTGCATGCAATGGCTGCTACTGCAGTCAGTTAAACGCTTAAAGGTCTCAGCTGGAATTACCTTCGTCAATATTGGTTGGGGGAAGGGGGCATCAGAGAGGGCTATAATCCACCGAGCATTGCAGAGAATACCTATAATCATTACTCTTGAAGTGTATGATAATCTATCAATAGTAACGGATTATAGTAACCGCTCTTGAAATGTATGATAATTCATCAAGCATTATAGTCACAAGAATATAATTATCACTTATGAAATGAGTGTGAAAAACAGCAAAATATTGCGTCTTTATCAAAAAATGTATGATTTATGAGCAATATTATATTGGGAGATCAGAATATATATTCCATTTAGATATCAGATAGTAAATCATATACATGAGAGGTTTAGGGATCTCAGAGTTCTCTCTCGTGGTGGTTTTATAAAATAATCGACCAAATAGTGAAGAACGATTTATACTTCACGTTAAACGATATTGAAAAATTAAGGGATGTTTGTCTATGTAATGTTAGGTTAGGATAGGTTAGGATTGATTAGGTTAGGTTTGGTTAGGATTGGTTAGGTTAAGTTTGGTTGCTTTAGCAAGAGTTAAGTTTTTTCGTCACACACACACACACACACACACACACACAGCAAAAAAACTAATTTTTTTTCAATTTACAATGCTTTATTAATAAAAGTTTGAAATGTATAGTTGGATTAGTTTGCACAAATTTACTGTAAATTAATAATAGCTTATGTTATATCTATAATTATAAACTTAATGCTCAAAATTTAGACTTAGATTTAGAAGCTACATTTATCAATGATTTAAAAATCATTACAGTTGTCAAATTCAGAATCCGAAACTATATTGGCAACAATTAACACAAATCATTACAATACTGACTGAACTAAACAGGTGCATCAGTCTAAATCAAACGTTACATTTTTGGCATAAAGTATATATATATATATATTTGAGAAATAAAATATAGTGTATTGTTAGAGTAGTACACTAATACTACTAGAGTAATAATAGTAGTATTACTACTACTCAAATACTACTAATAATACTAGAGTACTCTAACAATAGTGTACTATTAGAGCAGTAAGATAATTTAAAGAAGTAATATCAATAAATTCATAAAGCTCAATCAAATTGTTCACACTCTCAGAATTCTTCATCAAAAGAGTCTAGAATTATTCCGGGACATAGGTACTTCCAGCACACTGTTCATGCAACTTCAATATGACTCAAAATACCTGTCAGTAAGCTGTATCTATGTGACAGAAGTTCCTTCATAATTCCAAAATTACAGCTGGGGAGGGAATAGTGCTGTCTAGTTGTTTTGTTCTGTCTTGAAGACCTGCTACACCATTATATTTGTGTGTAAATTACGAAGATATTAACAAGTGATGAACAATGTGACAGTGTCAGAACACGAAGGAAGGAGTGAGACAGGCGTTTCCTTAAGTACTTTCGTATATAATAATACATCTTCATAATCCTTACTTCATGGTCTGCCATGAAGTAACATACAAGCCAATGTTTAACCTTGCAAACATATCTTGGTGAGAACATCTAGGTCAAAACACACATACACACGAGCTGCTATCAGCGAACCAATTAAACAGCTTCTTATGAACTAGATGCAGACCATCAAGCCCCTGAAATATAGACGGTTCAGCGAGGGTTCAGCCCGAACCGTCTATGTTTTCCTGTCTGTGAAATCACCATCTCCCTTCCCTTGGATAACTCTCCAAATACAGGAGCCTCCTGGCGCAATCAACCGGTCTTCACCCATCCCGCTCTCTCGCCAACAAAGGCGTAGTTCCTCCTCAAACTCTAGCTCCGAAAACCACTCTTTGTCAGTCGATGCTCTTCCTTACTAATCCGAGTTTAACAAACCCTCTATTCGCTGGTAACAATACTTAGAACAAAGAGGCAAGACTCAGTGGTCGTTAGCGAGGCTGTGAAACAATGCACATGCGAGGTATCCCCTGGGAAGGATTGATTAGTCCAGTTACACTGTGGCTAGATGCTGGGCTTGTTTCTACGGCTGATGCTTCTGTTATGAGAGAGAGAGAGAGAGAGAGAGAGAGAGAGAGAGAGAGAGAGAGAGAGAGAGAGAGAGAGAGAGAGAGAGAGAGAGAGAGAGAGAGAGAGAGAGAGAGAGAGAGACGTAGATCAGCAGGTTAAGGACCAAAGTGTAAATTAGAATCGTCCTCAGAAAAAGACATTTAAATATCATTTATGAAACAGGGAGCGGTGTAGAGAGCGAATACTAATGGCTACGTCTGGTGCCTAGGGAGGCCCAAAAGAGATAAGCTCCTTGGACGAAAATTTGCCTCCTTAACACATTCAATAGACTGTATGCGTGTCACTAATCGACGCGTTTCCCCTACACACATGTTAACACTTTATGAGCCAGAAGCATAGAGGACACAACTCCACAGTGACTGCAGTTAATTATGTGAAGGTATGAAGAATGAGGTGGAAATACAACTTGACAATGGTCGAGGACGGACCGAAACGTCATTTCTTCAACCTCTGATGTGTGATTTGGTCATCAGAGATGAGGTGCTTATTCTGTCAGTGAAACTAGTTAATATTGTCCTGAACTCTCATTGTTCAGCTGTGGACAGTAGGTGTCGTGATTTATATTATATATATATATATATATATATATATATATATATATATATATATATATATATATATATATATATATATATATATATATATATATATATATATTGTGACTGTCATATGTACATTTCTGTTAACCCCTACCGGTTCTAGTCCCATACGACTAAATCTCTGGCTAGTTAAACATTCATATAATAAAGAGAGACCATTAAACATTAAAGGTAAGTACCCGAGCCTCAACGAGGCACTGGAAGTGAACTAAGTCCTGGGTGGTTTCCTCGCAAGTTTCTAATTAAATTTGCATATGAAGATATTCTAGGAGAGAGGTTTAGTCAAGTGGCTGCCGTTGCTGTCTCACTGTAATAGCCTGTGGGAGATGCTGTTACTGCTGGTTAACGAGAAGTTCCTGTTAGTGCTTGCGTGAGGTGCTGGTTAACGACAAGGTCCTGTGAGTGCTTGTGTGACCTGTTGATTAACTATAAGCTCTTGTTAGCGCTTGTATAAGATGTTGTTAGCTCTGGTTAATGAAACTATCAATGCTTAATGCTATTAGTTTGATGGTAGTGTCATGCAAGTGTAACTACCGTAGCTCAGGAAGTTGCCTAAGTGCCTATTTGCAAATCATTGCAACTTGTTAGGTCAAAAAATATTAATTAACCTTAAATATGCCTTTCTGAAAGCTTCTTTGGAAGTGCATTGCCAGTTGCAACAGTTTGCGTCATATTTATATTTTCAAAAATGTTATTCCTGGTATCAACATCTGAATTGTATTATATTCACAACTGAGTTAACATCATTAATTAATCAAGATGTAAACGTTAGTTTGTCATAGATATGTCAAGCTAGTAAAGAAGAAGGTAAAGTTTCGTAATTCTGCATTTCACGTTAATTATGTTAAACACATAATTACATGCTACCTACTTCAAGACCCCGAGCCAACGCAGAGACAGGATCCAATGACCATGTTTTAGGAACACAAGCAACCATAAGAACATAAGCTGCCCATGTTGGTACATTTAATACCCTATCAATATTCTCTGTGTTATGCCATTCATCCACGTGTTTCCTCCACTTGTTCTATACCACCTCACTCAAAGAGAATATAAGCAAGTGCTAAGCATGGTAAACTAAACATGGAAGAGCTGCATCATATGGAGCCCCTACACAGTTACAGCCACTTCTGTGCCAGGTAAGTTCACTACAGGCTCACCATAGCCCGTGCTACTTGGAACTTTTTGTTCCGAGTAGCTGAATCTAAAACAACAATAACATGGTAAACTTGTCTTTGAGAATGTAAGGCCTGACCTTGCGAAACGTATCACAAGGCGTCAGAACAAAATAAAAATTCTGAAAATGAACTTTGGAGAGTTTATTTATCAACTTACTTCGATAGTGAAGAAAAACATAAGAAATATTGAGAAGATTCGTGTTAGAATCATTAATATAATCTTACCGTTTATATATATATATATATATATATATATATATATATATATATATATATATATATATATATATATATATATATGTTTCATTGAATATGACCGCATATTCTGTATTTATTATTTTCTGGTTTAGGGCTTCTATCCCTCTAACTATTTTCTTAGCATCAGGGCTTAATTGAAATAGGAGTTCTCCAAAACTCATTTTCGTACTTTTAAGGTGAAGAAAAGAAGTGATTTACTATAGAGTGTATTACACTTATTTGTATAATTTGCACGACGTTTCGAACCTCCATGGTTCATTCTCAAGTGAACAGATCTTACAATACTAGTTGATTTTATACCCGCATTAGGTCAGGTGATAATACAATGAAGGTGAAAACATGGGGGGATACATAAGGGATAAACATAGGGGCTGCAGAAGGCTTATTGGCCCATACGAGGCATCTCCTATCCAAACACAAAGATTAATCCAGTGTAATTGGCCTGTTATGTTGGACATTGTCTTCTGTGTTGGCATCGATATGTTCTTGTCTTGTCCTTACTCTCATGGTGGGTAGAGTAAATAGTTCCGTGATTTGGGTGTTCATGGTAGGTCGCTCTATTCTTATGTGAATTGCCTCAAGAATTTGTAATCTTCTTGAATCTTGGGTTTTGTCTATTATGCAAGTATTCTTGTTCAACATTTCTCTTGTTAGAGTAATGTCATGGGCTTGTCTCATGTGATTCCTAGGGGCACCAGATTGAAGATGGCATGTCAAACGCCTCGTCAGCTTGGTCGACGTCATACCTATGTACTTACATTGAAGGTTACATCCTTCGTGGGGGCAAGTGTACATGTATACAACGCTTGACTGCTGTAGAGGGTTCTCCGTCGGCTTCGGGCTGTTTTTGATAAGGAGTTCGGAAGTCTTCTTGGTTTTGTAGAATATTATCAGGTTTATGTTTTGGTTAGGAGTAGTGCTTTTTACTCCTTTACGGATTATTTCTTTCATTATTCTTTCCTCTTTTATATGTTCACTGTGCATGGTTGATTTGTAATATAATTTTATTGGGGGTGTTGTGGTTTCTGTTCTAGGTTCATGAACCTAGTCATATTCAATGAAACATGTTTGAAAGAAAACCTGCTGCCAGTATACACCAATATATATATATATATATATATATATATATATATATATATATATATATATATATATATATATATATATATATATATATATATATATATATATATATATATGTTCGAGGTTGGAGAAGAGTCACTTAAAGACAGTCACATACAGACAGAGAAAAAGACAGAGTGACTATGAATTTTGTTTAATAAATTCTTATACCTCCTAATTTGTACTTTAATTACAAAATAAATGTTATATCAAGATTTGAACTGCTAATTATTATACGTTTTAGCTTTAAGACTTGTCCAGAACGCTTCCTTTGTAGGAAAATTTATCACAATTAATGTGTGTAATAATATTATAACAAGTAATTTATATTATTATTATTTCAAAAGTATTAATGAACAAAAACGTGATTCGGGTTCGAACCTATGCGGTGGGTACCTGTTGCCACTCACACACCCTAGTCAACTAGGACGTTTTCTCATTATTATTATCATTTAAATTATTTTTAATCAAAATCCTTGGAGTGATCTGAGGATTCGAACCAGCGTTTTACGTCACCCCAAATGCGCTCCAGCTTAACCCCTCTAGACCAGAACGCAAATTGGGTACTCACAAAAACACATGGAACCCCCTAGAGGATTCAGGTGAATTCCAGGTTTCATTGCTTTTGAGCATGGCGTGGTTAAGTGGTCTAAGGCGTGTACTTAGGAGTTCAAAATATGCCAGTTCGAATCCTCCTCATGGCTCCTACTGATTTGTTCATTGATACGTCACGTTAATGGGATTTCTTTGTCCATTATTCTCATTATTATTATTAAATCCTTTCCAAATACCTGTTTTTATTCCTTTAATCTTCATATGCTAATGATATAATGTTTATAATCTCTTTTCATAATCCGTATAACAACTTCAATAATCGCTTCATATTTTTCTTATCTCCACGTAATCACCAGTAATCCCTTTCCATTATCCATTTTTCAACTAATCCGTTTTTACTTCTATCCCCCACACCCTTTTCCTCACCTCTGGACTCGCGCCCTTTTTCGTTTCTTCGTAACTTCTGCTTCCTTTTCTCTCGCTCCTGTTCCATTTCTTCCCCTTTTTTGTATATCTCTATACCGCTTGCTTTGTCCTGTTTCCTGCCTCCCTTCTTAAATCTTCCACACCAACTTTAATCTTTAAATACACTTCATCTCAACCCATCCACGTTACTCTCCCTAACTCTCACCCACTCCACACGTGACCTCTCCCACACCTGTACTCACTCCCTCCCACCGTCATCGCCCTCCTAACTTTTCACCCACCTGTAACAACCCTCTCCAATCCTCTCCCCCACTCCATTTTATACGTCCTGGAGCTCTCACCCACCTCAGTTCCCACTCACCCACTCCATTTCATACTTCCTTAAACTCCCATCCACCCATGTTTCTACTCACCCTCACCCATCCGCCTTTCTAAGTCCCTAACCCCTCCCTTGGCTCTGGGATAGGGGGGAAAACAAGGGAGTCTATCCATTATTGTGATTGCTTGGCTATGATCGGCAAGAGCCTGAGGTCTCTCCTCTCTCTTGCTCTGAGCCCAACAACTTTGATCTTTATACGACATTTTTCCCCATCGAAGCGGCTCAGATTGGCTAATTCGATTTTTAGGGCCCCCCGCTGATTGGACGCTTAGAGGGGAGTCAATTTCAGAGTCCCTCCAAGACAGGAGCTGGAAGAAAGAGAGGAAAAATAAGGGAAAGAAGAGATCAGGGTGTGAGGGTGAGGGTGAGATGGAAAAGTCAGGGGAATAAGGATAGAGAGAGAGAGAGAGAGAGAGAGAGAGAGAGAGAGAGAGAGAGAGAGAGAGAGAGAGAGAGAGAGAGAGAGAGAGAGAGAGAGAGAGAGAGAGAGAGAGAGAGAGATTGAGGTCAGTTGGGGAGAGGGGGTCAATGAGAGAGGCCAGGGGGAGGCTGAATATGTGAAAGAAGTCAGGGAAGGATGAAAGCAGTGAAAGAAGTCAGGAAAGGATGAAAGAATGAGAGAAAGCTCAGCGAGATAGGATGGGATAAGCAAGAGAGAGGAGGTCACAGAAGGAAGATGGAGGAAAGAGAAAGGTCAGGAATGGAGGAAAATATAAATTGACAGCAAATTTAGGCTAACAGATAGATGGAGACAATTACCGATAAACAGCAGACCAGACCATAAACAGATTACCTGACATCCAGAGACGCAGCCAAATGGACAGAAAAGAGAGACAAAGTAAAAAAGAAACAAACAAAAGATGATAAATAAAGAAGCAACATAATAACTATGACATCGACCTTCCAAAAGTAATGACGTAAATGATAACGAACAAAATTAACTTATTTTCGAATTACTGGAAGGAATTCGAACGATCAGTTTACGAAAGGATGCCATTGCCACGGCACTAAGACTTAGTATCGACTTGAGAATGGTCCAGGACGGACCGAAACGTCGTCGTCCTTTCAACTTCTAGTGTGTGGTCTGGTCAACGTCAACATACTTCAGCCACGTTATTGTGACTCATCGCCTGCAAGATTTGGTTAAATTTATCTCGAGAAAATTTACAATTTTTTTCCCCCAATATTATGAAATTTACATCAGTTTTCAAATTACAGTTATTTATTACATCTTCTATATATAAGGAGACCTTACAGGTACACACGGGGGAGACAGACTGGTGCACACGTCTCCTACTTTCATCTACAATTATTTTCTTTTAGACATTTAGAAAATTATTCTCCTTCATCAGTGTTTTAAAAAAGAACAGATTGTTCTATGAATAAGGTTGCTATAAAGTTATATATTGATAGAGGTTAAAGACTTTCTATAAACAAATATCAATTAACAGATAGGAAATTATAAATAAATACAATATCAAATACAAACACTGTGAAAGAATATACAACCATAACAATGTGTTTGCACTACAGATTCTAATATATTTAACACATGTATCATTTTAACAGTGTAAATTGCCTAAAAGATTTTGAAGTCCTGTTAGTTCAGTGATGTTGCAATGAAAGGCAGATCCAAGGACTCACAATCACGAATTGCAGAGGATTCAACTTGCTTTTGGCTCGAACTTAAATGGTAAAAGCTACTACTGTGTTCACAGAAGAATTGGAAAGTAATAGTGTACAGAATCTCTATCTTATAGATGAAAAATATATACATATATAATTTAATTTATTTATTTATGCGTTGAAAGTGGAAAGACACAAAATTTTCACCCTACGTCACTTTATCCTATTCTCTTCACGATTGGAGGGTTATAGAGAGGTAAAGACAGATAAAAACTAGGTGTATGGAAAGGGAAGGGAGTTGGGTAAGGTTGTGGAAAGAAAGAAAGAGAGACTTGGATCGCCTTTGGTGAAGGAAAATGGAAATTCCTGGACTCTTTCGTCTGTTAATAAAATCTGCTGGATCCCTTCTCTGCAGGGGATTCCATATCAAACTCATTTCCTTTTTCCTTTTGAGAGTGAGAAGCAGGAGAAATTTAATCTTTTATTTTTTACAATTTGCGCTTCTGGAAAGGTTTTGAAGGTCTTTAACTCTGCACGCTTGAAGGAGATAGGTAAGGAGTACACTTATAGTGTGTGTCAGTCATGAATGTGTAGTGAGTGTGTAAGTCTTGAATGTGTAATGAGTGTGTAAGTCTTGGGTGTATAGTGAGTGTGTAAGTCTTGAATGTACAATGAGTGTGTAAGTCTTGAATGTGTAGTGAGTGTGTAAGTCTTGAGTGTATAATGAGTGTGTAAGTCTTGAATGTGTAGTGACTATGCAAGTCTTGTGTGTATAGTGAGTGTGTAAGTCTTGAATGGTCCCCCAAACATCAGTTTTTTAACAAAACTCCAAATGAAGAAAGTAAGGGGAATTAACCCAGCATATAGAACTGGGTTGATTCCCAGGCAGTCAAGGTTCGAATCCTTGAGGCATTCTCTCTCTCTCTCTCTCTCTCTCTCTCTCTCTCTCTCTCTCTCTCTCTCTCTTCCTTTATCCCGCTCCCTTCCCGTCCTGAAATGCCTTAACACACGGATGCTTCGCCTGGAAGCATCACTGTACATCCCCTCATCTTCTCCAGCTCCTCCTCTCCCCTCTCCCTATTATTGAAGCTTTCATTAACAGGCGCCATCAGGGCTCCGTCAAGACGTTACCACCAGGCCCCCGAAGGCTCCTTACGGCAATATTAATATGGAATCACAGTTCACAATTATTATTCTGATTTCTCTGATGATATTACTGATTGGTTACTGTCGCGAGATGATGTCTAAAGCATGTTTATATATGACACAATAAGTGCTGTAAAAAAGGTTGGTCATATTTTGGATTAAATGCGTTTAATCTTTGGTTATTCTGCAGTTGTCAGCAGCGGGGTGAGGGAACGGATCGGAATCTGTTGGGTTACCGAGGATTGAAAACCCGCCCCGGAAAATGCGAGGAAGCTTGCATTCAGTGTCTCTGTCGTTGTCATATATGTTCGTGTTCGATTACACTACAAAGTTCAAGTGCTACTTACGTCATTGAAACTTTTATACAAGAGTATTTAATAGCCTTTCCAGTGTACCATAAGACTAAATCCTCTTTCTAAAGTCTATAAATGACCCTTCCCCCCTCTTCTTTCGGAAGAGTGATCGGTATATTATATTTCATTTCGAAAGAGGCTTTGTATTTCACCTGTGAGAGGTGCTGGAATTTGTCAGGCTTTATTTGCAATTAATTCAATGTATCAATTTCACTCCTTATTTACTTAATTCTTGTTCAAGTCTGTTATTCTTGTACTTACAGCATACACTCAAACATGCACTCAGGCATTCTCCATATCTCCAATGGAAAGTGTTTGAGTGTATATTATTCTACATTTCATTTAAACACTGTTCTATTGAAATTTGATTTATTTTCAAAATTCCTCCGCTTTTAATACAAACATTTGTTACTGTACATACAGGGTGACCCATAAGCCTTGTGCATCCGTATCGTAAACAAGAAATTAATAATAATGCAATGAAAGGATCGTAATAATGCTGAAACACTGTAGATGAGAGTTTATACAGTCGCCCATATTTTCCCCTATGGATATATCGGCTAGAAAGTCTGTTAAATGACCAAAAGACTTTTATAGGCAACCCAGTCATGTGTGTGTTGAAGCGTTTCCTCTCCCCACACACCCTGAGAAAAGTTATGTGCTGAAATCATACTTTTTTCCCAAACGCACATTTCAAACCTCACCGCTTTTTCTCTGCCATTTGGTAAAACATATTAACAGGACTTCAATTATTCCTCTGTCTCAGGTTCGTATTGAAAATAAATCACAGTAGTTTTTCCCTCTACCTATTTTTCCTTTTCTTCGTCTTCTTCACCCTCGTCTCGTTCTTGGCCTGATTTCCACCACTAACATGGTCTACAATGACCTGCTTTCCCCGTTAGCATTGTGTTGGCCGCGAAACGCCCCCAGGCTCTGAGACCACTCGCTTGCCTGCACCTTTTGTGTGCTGTGATCCTTCCCCCTGTGTGCGTTGTTAGTATAATGGTCTCCAGATATTCTGAAAGCTTCCATCCACTATGAAGCTTGATACAGCTGCTCTCTCTCCACTATAAGACATGATACAGCTTCTCTTCACTGTAGCTCATGACAAAATCTCCCTTCTCTGTAACACATTACACCCTCTCTCAACATACAAGACATTGTAAACAAACAAAAATCACAACATCAGGAACTTAACATAACTTTCCATGGAATTTTAACTATTTTTTTTTATTGTGCATCAGTCATAGATTTTCGTCTATAATATCAACAAATTCCTTCAATTACAAAGTATTTTCGTAGTTTTGGTTGTGGGGTACAAATTATTTCCATTCTTTTAATTAGCTCTATTTCAAAATTAAATATTTTGAAACGTCTTTTGCTTTATTACTATTTAGGAATCATATTATTATCGTTATTACAGAGACTTCAAGAGTCAGTTCAGCTGTTTACGTAAAACTTTAACGCAATCTCATTTGATTTTCTTAAGCGTATTTTTGTTGAATTCAATTATCTGTTTGTTGCATTATATACTACAGACCTGGATCGGTTTTTTCAAGCATTTAACTGTACAGTTACGAGATCTGTAGTCTAACGTATTCACTTACTTGATCTGTACATCTTACGTGTTATCTTACGAGATGTGTACATCTTATGTGTTATCTTACGAGATCTGTACATCTTATGTGTTATCTTTCGAGATCTGTACATTTTACGTATTACCTTATAAACTCCCTACCTCTTACCTCGATCAAGCGACGTTATCGGTATTTACTTAACAGTTAACGAGCCCCAAAGCCCCACGATAGCCGTTCTCGATCCAAGACTTACGTTGTCGTAAACAACCTCGTAGCCCAATAGAACACGTACACTGATTAATAAATGCAAACTAAGCCAGCCGTGATTGGGGAAAGATCTACAAGTTTCGCAACTGGACAGGTAAATGCTTGATGGATCCTATATCTCTCCAACTTACGACAAGCATCAAGTTGACTCCGCTATAAGGAGATCATTAATCACGTCCGAACTGGAGGTACAGAAATATGCGGCTAATTATAGAACTGGGGGCCACATCTTAGCCAAATGATGATATCATTCCTGCCGGGTAAGGTATGAAACTGCTCAAGTTGTGTCTTTATTGCCCAAGTTTTTATTAATAAGCCGGGCGAAATAAGGTTCGTGCCCGCACATCTTGAATTTCGCAGTCCTTCATCTTCTGTTTTGGCAAGAGAGAGAGAGAGAGAGAGAGAGAGAGAGAGAGAGAGAGAGAGAGAGAGAGAGAGAGAGAGAGAGAGAGAGAGAGAGAGAGAGAGAGACTACTATATATCAAATTGTGTGTTATGCCGAAAATCTCTTGATCATTCACCTGGGTTGTGATGAGGGTTGCAAGTGAGTGAATGAGTCAGTGAATACCACCGATACAACTGTTCTATGTTTATGGCAACTTCTCCAGATTATTTAAGAAACGTTCATATATAAGATTACTCCATCAGCGATCATTCATTTCGAGGCTGAATATGTATACTCAACTGGATTACACATGAGAGATAAAGTCATTTGATCATAAGAAGGCTCTAGCACACAGTTAGCTACTGGCTCATCTCGTTCTTTACATGAAAGCTACTTAGATTTAAATAATGTTTATTCTAAGTTATTCATATAATAATGTCATAAATTAAATGAGTCTCTAGAAGGCAGACTTCAAACGAGCTGAGATAGGATAACAGCTCTTGCTTGCAGTTTCACTTTGAACCTCAATATCAGCTCTAATGACTCTTAATCTTCGTATAAAAAAGGAGAACCTTGTAATTACGATAAACGATGGGCATCAAATCTGCTCGAAAGTTTTTTTAATATTGACATAAAATAAATATTAACCTCATGGTAAATAAATATTTTCATAAACAATATACGAACCAAATAAGTAAAATCGATTCTTTTACAAGGCTCACTAAATACAGTAAAAAAAAGAAAAACCGACAGTCTGTCTGAAAACGAAATAGAAACAATATTCGTGCGGGTTAAACGAGCTGTTGTTTTATAAACGGAGCCACCATGATATACGGATGAGCTGGCCAAGGCATCACGAACGCCACACACGAATGTAATGCATTTAAGATAACAGCAATCACAGAGCTCCGGCGAGTCGTGGCAATTATGGTCACGCGACCTGAGGCCGCAACGCCACGACAATTTTTTTTCACCCTTTTTCAACAGGTAAATATTTGCTAACTGTGATATATGTCCCAGTAAATACAGTCCACATTTCACGGTCTTTTATTTTAGGGTAACTCGTAAATTGTTCGTGAGAACTATCTTTCTAACCATCAGTCACACCTCCACGTCTGTGCACTAATATCATATGAAGAAATGTGATGCTAAGGCTTAGCACACACATATACGTGGAACTACTGATACACTGACATCTAGAAACACATGTACATGGGACAATTTATACACTGTCATCTAGAAACACATGTACGTGGGACAAATTTTTCACTAACATCTAGAAACACATATACATGGGACAAATTATACACTGGCATCTAGAAACACATGTACATGGGACAATTTATACACTGGCATTTAGAAACACATGTACATGAGACCATTTATACACTGGCATTTAGAAACACATGTGCATGAGACCATTTATACATTGACATCTAGAAACACATGTACATGGGACAGTTTGTATAATGGCATCTAGAAACAAATGTACATGGGAAGAGTCATTCACTGACATCTGAAAACACATATACGTGGGACAACTTGTACCATTACTGTTAGTGCTTTAATAGAACAATCATCGCTAGGCCAGGACATCTATAGCAACCCATCCTCCTGCAATGACTGTACTTGCAGCAACTATTTGATCGAAAGTACAAATATGAAGTGATGCATCACTAAAAAGTTACATTTTGTACTAATAACTTTATAGAGTCCTATGAAAATAAATCATAAAACCAATCTTAACCATTCCTAGACCTAGTACAGCACATATATATATACTATATTAGGCCTAGGATTGCTAAGACAGTCTAAATTGTAAAGTTTCACTTCGTATTTAAAAAATTACCAATTACTATAATTCACCTATTTACTATAATATATTACTAATATACTATAATTCATATAATATAGTTATATAATTCATTATTATTATAATTCACAAAACATGAACTTTTTGGTTGGTTCAACACTGTGTATTGGTAATAGGGACCAAGCACTTGTTATAAGAACTATTATTTTAGGAAGGTGAGCTTTTCAAAGAGTAGGTTTAGCGAGTGTTCTCCCAGGAACTTGCTTGCGTCAGCCTGTTTGGTGGTGGTGTCTAAAGAGAGACACTAACGAGGAAGGGCAAAATACCTAACATGTATTGTTAAAATAGAAAATAATCCGGATCATCTGATAGAGGAATTATATAACAAGGTGTTTCTTATATACAGTGTAACTGCCATATGTTAGACCTTAACAGCTCAAATATATATTGAAAAGCAACTTGTAGTAAATTAGAAAAGTTTTACTATTAACTCACTATTAATAATACAAATTGTATCGTATCACCTCTTTATTCATTACGGTAATGATAAGAGACTTTGGCTCTGGATACTCGTTAACTACAACAGGAGAATAAGACAAATATATTGCTTAGCTGGAAAAGATCACTTGACATGCCATCCAAACAAGGAAGACCTTTCCCACGACCCGCCGCCGAGGGCATGCTCAACGACTTTCGTTTCTGGGTAGGATAGGAGGTTGGATTTTATACGCAGTGGCAAACCAAAAAAACGGAGTGCACAAACACACTCGCACATTCCACATATACATGGTACAAAACTTTCATACACACACACAAACAAATATACAATCAACTAGCACACGAAGGTGCCAACCAAAATGAGCAATGGAAGGGAGAAACCCCGAAAGAAACTGCAACTTGCCGTAGGAATACTGTGTGAGAACACGGACCACTTCTCATGTGGCTGAGAGAGCTTGAAGGTGTCCTTCAAACTTCGCTCGACTCCTCCAGGATTTGTTTCACGTCTCTTTTACAATTATCTATAATTATCTCTCATTCCCTCTTTACCTCGGATTCTCTCTTTCATAATACAATTATTTGCAAGAGAACGAGAGAGCGAGAGAGAGAGAGAGAGAGAGAGAGAGAGAGAGAGAGAGAGAGAGAGAGAGAGAGAGAGAGAGAGAGAGAGAGAGAGAGAGAGAGAGAGAGAGAGAGAGAGAGAGAGAGAGAGAGGCCAAATAGTAATGCGTCGATGCAAGGAGAACATTTATTTATCCTCCCTCGTGGGTAGAGACAGATTATTGGTTACGAGGAGATGAACGCACAGATGCAGGAGGGCGGGAAAACTGGTGGAAATACTTGCGAGGCCGTTCTTTATTCACTTAAAAGACCGTTCTTAAAAGACTGTTTTAAGTAAACGTTCCGTTCACTTAAAAGACCCATTACAAAAATCGAAGAATGGGCCTCAGATGCACGGATGGAATATAAGAGGTTAGCTTTCCCCTGTAAAGAACAGACACGATTGTTTTTATTCAGTAAAGTCACTTATAAAGAGAGTGTAAGCTTTCAGCTAAATTTGGATATATGGGCAATGTTATTTTGCTCTCTCTTTTTCCCCTTTATTTCCAACTTACTCTCGTCTTTATCGTTGTTTGTATCTCTCTCTCTCTCCGTCTATGTATCTATTTATACGTTTCTGTTTCATCCTGTGTTTCTTTCCCTTCCAGACACTGAGGTTCTCTCTCAATTCCGCTCTCTACCTCTTCCTCTTCTTTACATATTCTCATTTTCATTTTTTGCGCTTTCTTTATCTGGCCTTATTTCAAATGGTATCCCTTCTCTTCCTCTTATACACCCTTCAATCACTGTTCCCTTTCTCTCCCTCACCTTTCTCTCCCCGTCCCAAGTCTTCTCTCCCATTCTATTTAGCATACCAATTATCTCTCTGTTCACCCAGGTCTCTCACTGTTTCTTCAGTCCTTTTTCTTTACATTAACTCCCCTTCCCTCTGTCTCATAAAGTCTTAAGAATGACTTAATTATCGTCAGTCTTTATAAAAGTCAGTTTCGATGTGTATCTGTTCTTATCGAATAATGTAATCGGATGTTTTAAACAGCTAATTGTCACCTAGGGAATGTCTCTCGTACCAATAGACATTTTTCTTTTGGTCGAACCAATTAGGTAGCCGAGTTCTTGAGAATTTGTTAGGTTAGGTTCGTGTCAGTTCCGTTCTGTATGGATTGTTAGGTTTGGTTAGGTTTTCTCAGCTACTGTACAGTATTGAAGTGCTTCATTCCATTGCATTTCTTAAGGGTCAGTTTTCAAGAACTGAGAATTTAAACTTCCTGATTTTTTTCCAAAAGATGAATCGTATTAAACATTGATTTATAAAGGCACGTGTTCATTTTCTAGCTCCAAGGGACCCAGCAGTATATGCTGCATGTCGCATCTGCCTCACAAAACCAGTTTAAGAACATGCACTCACTTTCTCAGCTTCCAAAATTTCAATTCCAAAACGCTTCAGATCTTCCCTTCAAAGTTCCAAAGTCCAATTTAAGAATACCCCTCTCTCCTTCAGGGTCGGCAAAGTCCAATTTCAGCCACTCACTTTCTCGTGGAAGTTCCCCAGGTGTTTTCCTCATCTTCTCAGCTCTCACATAACTCTCAGGGCTCACCTCTCAGGTCCACAATGGAGCCTGTAGCAATAACTTACCCCAATAACCTCGTATTGCTGTCATAGAAACCCAGCTCGTTGGAACCAAATTTACTCGGACCAAATATTTTCCCATTCATCTCTCCCGTTGCTCGCCTTCGCATTGTGTTAGAGCCAGACCCAAGCAGGTTATTGATAGACCATTTGAACTTTTCAAAACATGTCAGTGTGTTTGCGTGTCTCTTTCTCTCAATGTCAATGTATCAATTTTTTTCATTCTGATCTCTATATTGTTCTCATTTGTCTGTATCGCTTTCATTGATTTACAATTTGTACAGTTTTCAAAATGTTATTTCAACTAATTGCGCCAATGCCTTATGGAAGACTTATGAATTTATTTGCTAATTTCCTCCCTCCTTTATCTTTCAACATTCGCAGGGTATTAGAACTCTGACGTATTTAGATTAATCTGAGAGCGGAGAATGCAAACATGAGAAACCTCCGTTCACGAAAGCCGAGACAACATTTCGTATTCACCCTTTAGCTGAATAGTTTAAATATGATTGCAATATGTTAAATATGACTGAAACATGTTAAATATGATTGAAACATGTTACATATGATTGAAATAAGTTAAATATGATTGAAATATGTTAAATATGATTGAAATAAGTTAAATATGATTGAAATATGTTAAATATGATTGAAATATATTAAATATGATTGAAATATGTTAATTATGATTGAAATATATTAAATATGATTGAAATATGTTAATTATGATTGAAATATGTTAAATATGATTGAAATATGTTAAATATGATTGAAATATGTTAAATATAATTGAAATATGTTAAATATGAATGAAATATGTTAAATATGATTGAAATATGTTAAATTTGATTGAAATTTGTTAAATATGAATGAAATATGTTAAATTTGATTGAAATATGTTAAATATGAATGAAATATGTTAAATATGATTGAAATATGTTAAATTTTATTGAAATATGTACAGATCTGAATCTAATCATATTTCTATCTCTATCTATATTAACAATGAAATTACCAATTACGTTATATTGGGTTAGATTATGTTATATTGCGTTAGATTATGTTATGTTCGGTTAGATTATGTTAGTTTTGGTTGTGTTGGGTTACGGTAGGCTAGATGAGGTTAGTTTTGGTTGAATTAGCTAACGTTGGGTTTGATTAGCTTACGTTGTGAAAAATAATCTTACGCTGGGTTAGATAAGCTTACGGTGAATTAGATTAGCTTACGATTGGTTGGATTACGTTAGTTTTGGTTAGGTTCGTATTTTAATGCTCACGTTTTGGGTAAATGGATCGTAATGGAAGAAATTTCAATTAAAAACTAAGAGGAAAGCTTTCTTTGTGCTTCAGTTGAACTACCTGTTACTTCTCCCCAACAAACCCATCCTTCTCTTCCGAACATTTCATTCGTTTACCCATCGCTCGTCTCTTCACACACATTCTCATCTGAACATTTGTCCCCAACACCCCTTATCAGGCGTCTTTTTCGTACCTACAGACCCATTCTCCTCTCCTGAAGATTTCCTCCCCCCCTTGACCCATCACCCGTCTCTTCTACCTCACAGCCCCAGTCTCCTCTTCGTGAACAAGCCTGACTAACACCCAGGAGATCCCTGCCACCGCCCCGTGCTGCCATCTGTCTGAGCGCTCCGACACTTCGCCAAGACAGCTACCCTCTTATCTGACTGCTCTTTGCTCCTCCTCCTTCCCACATATATCAGCAACTTCTCTCTATCCCCCCCGTTGTCTTATTTCTTTTCTTCTTGTTTGTCTCACTGACTGTTGGTTATACCTTACTTCACTCCGTTGTTTACTTTTTCGTATCTTTGTTGGTTATTTCTCTCCGTTTTTCAGTATTTCATTTCTGTTTCGATGTCTTACTTTTTTGTTTATTACCGTTGTTTGATCGCTGCTCACAGTTCGCTATTATTGGTTCTTCACAAATTTCTTGATTAGTTTCTTACTTTTCTTAATTCTTTTTCCTTTTATCTCCTCGCATCATGCCTTTTCTTTCTCTCTTTGTTGCCCCTTCTCAAAGAGCAAGCGGCAGGGGCATGGCTAGTGCCAAAAGTTGTGCAGGCGGCACTATCAGGAGGTGAGGTATGGCACTTCTTATCACCTTATCTCCCTCGCTGGTGCCCTTTCCTTCTCTCCTTTCTTAACAGCTTCAGCACCCAGCATCCCTGGCACCCAGCAGCTCTGGCACTCAGCATCCCTGGCATTCAGCATCCCTGGCACTCAGCATCCCTGGCACTCAGCATCCCTGGCATCCAGCATCACAAGCACTGAGAATCCCTGATGCGCAGCATATGTAATTTTCATCGTCAATAACGGTCAGATAATGTAACCTCCAACATACTGGCCTCATGACGACATAACTGTACCTCGGGTACCCAACATAGCTGTCACCGGCATGCCTGAAGCACAGGAGTTCTCTTCTCTTGGTCGTTAACACTTTTATCATGGTCTACGTCCCTCTACCTATTCCTTGTGGCTCCCTACGTAACCGTTTCATTCGCTCCTACTCTCAGTATCTCCTTCTCGCTCCTCCTCCTTCACGGCGACCTTGATGACCCGGCAGGTCATCGAACCGAACCGAACAACAGCGAAGTGGTCTTCCTTCAGCTTCTCCTCGATGTGTCTGCCTGTTACAACCAGATATTCACACCGTATCTTCCGTGAAAATTCCATATAAAACAACGTATCACTTTATCCCAGGTTGAATCTACAGAGAGTTAAAAACGAGTCCTACCCCTGTCTCTCAGTCGTCCCCTCTAATGTGACATCCAACATAACACACAACAAATTACCACACACACAAATACCGAGACAGAGTGAGAAAGAGAAAGAGAGAGAGAGAGAGAGAGAGAGAGAGAGAGAGAGAGAGAGAGAGAGAGAGAGAGAGAGAGAGAGAGAGAGAGAGAGAGAGAGAGAGAGACAGTGAATCACAAATCCCTACCTATACCTCTTTACTATTGCCTCCTGGCTATTCAAGAGGCAGTGATATAATTCCCTCGTGTGTGAAATAATGCGGGAGCGCTACATGTTCCTACTTTATTACCGCCAAAATATTTTAAGGAGCCTTTTGCGATTCGTAAATGCGGCAAGAAGATAAACCGTTCTTAGCAAGATTGATGAGATGACATAGGAAGGAGGTAGATGAATACAGAGAGGAGAGAGAGAGAGAGAGAGAGAGAGAGAGAGAGAGAGAGAGAGAGAGAGAGAGAGAGAGAGAGAGAGAGAGAGAGAGAGAGAGAGAGAGAGAGAGAGAGAGAGAGAGAGTTTTTCACATTGGCTTCAAATACATGCGCGACATAAAGTTGCTACCTTTAGAAAACAAGAAAACCCTCGGAACTCCTCCAGTTCTTCCCCTCCGTTCACATCTTTCCCTTCCCAAAACTCTCTCCCCCTCACCCCTCCCCTTCTCCTTATAGACAAGTTCGTCGAAAGAGGAAGCAAGTTCGTCACTGCCTCCACCGAGATGAGGCAGGGAACTAGGTCTCTTTTTCCCCGTCAGTTGGTAATTTGAAAGGAGGAGCCATGGCGACGAGTTCGGGGGGAGCAGGTTCTGAGAGTAAGAGTTCCTTCCGCCCCCCAAGCTGAAGCCTCTCCCATTTTCTTTCTCGGTCTAGAAGCTTCGTCAAGGCAGAAGGAAACCTCGTTAATGTGGTACCGAGGCCGGATGGTGGTCGGCCCGGCCGGCTGTGCCACTCCCTCCTCCTTCTCTTCTAGGATCGCAAGTTGATCTGACGAGCTGGAATCTCAGGCTAGCAAGGCCAATGTAAATACGAGGACGGAGGGGGAAAAATCTATTGACACAAACTTTCCATTAGGAAAGGAACGAGATTGTGTGTGTTTTAGGAGCCTCCGGATGCTGGCTCCAGAGACGTCTCTATTTTACAATTACTCGGCATCGAAAAAGACTCGGACAAGTATCCACCATATTCCCAGCAGGATGGAACCTCAGATATGTGTCTTTGGCGAGGCACTGACGACGCCTCATACTTATTGTATAAACAGTTTCGAGGCTATTTATATATAAAAACAATTTTTTTTAATACTCAAGGAAAGCTAAACAGAAAAAGGAATATGATGATGCTGTTGTGATAATGATGAAGCTGTGTTGATTATGATGTGGTTACACTATTTCTGTGTGTTGTAATTGAGTCCCTTTACCAATCTCTAGACTCTGTAGCCATCTCTAGCTCGTATATCCATTTCCAATCTCTGAACCCATTTACAGTGCATGTATTTATCTTCAGGCCCAATACCCATTTCTTGTTCCTGTTCCCATCTCCAGTTTATGTACCCATCACCAGCGTCTATACCCATCTTCAAGCTCTGTAACCATCCGTTGTCCCAGCACCCATATTCAGACTCTATTCCCATTGCAATTTCCTGTACTCATCCTTAGTCCTTGTATCCATCTGCAGGTCCAGTACCTGACCCAAGTCCCCGTACCTATCTCCTTGTCTGTACAAGATAAATATAGCAAAAGTGAATAAGTATTTTTGCTTTTCATCGCTCGATATGTTGACAAAGCTTAGAGCAACTATTCCCTATTTTTGCAGCACTTTGATAGCGCTCTTTGGGCGCTAACATTTTTTTTTACAGTTATTTTTCGTTCTCATCCGCATTGAAGCGATGTTGAAAATTCCCATTCGAGAATTTTCACCGTTTTCACACAGTTCGATGAAAAAAAAACACACAAAAAACAAATAAGTGATGAAAATTTGTGATAATATTGAAAGGTAAAGTTTTTTTTTATTACAGAATGTTAATAATATTGGTCCTTGAATTTCGACTCACTTTTTTATATCACAAAGTATTTTACTCGAAACGTTTTGCTATTGTATTGTAAAATATTTTTTTTATACTTTCACCATAATTTAGGATAATTTTTATTATAAATTAAGACAATTTTCATTATAATTTACGAAAACTTCAACATAATTTAGTCATAAATTTACTATCATCAAAGAATACTGTCACAATCTTTTATGATATTTTCATTTATACGCTAACCATATTTCCATCACAAATATACCATACAATGACCTGATGGGGTTAAGGGAAATAGGCATCAAAAAGTATATATATATATACATATATATATATATACATATATATATATATATATATATATATATATATATATATATATATATATATATATATATATATATATATATATATATATATATATATATACCATATTCTCGGTGAAAATACATTTGAGATTATACTTTTCCCCTGGAATATGTTCAGAACTAAAATATGTTTATTGGTTGGAAAGTAAGAAATTGTAGAAACCCTAATAAGCTTCCAGATGTTGATAGACCTTAATAACCCTTCAGAGGATGATAGTGCTTAATAACCCTCTAGAGATACCGCTTAATGACCCAAAAGGGGTTGACAGACCTTAATAACATTCCTGTTCTCACCCTGAAAAATAGCTAATTCATCCCAGTCAGAGTGTGTACCTCGCTCGCGCCAGATTT
Organism: Procambarus clarkii; assembly: GCF_040958095.1. Lineage (NCBI taxonomy): Eukaryota > Metazoa > Arthropoda > Malacostraca > Decapoda > Cambaridae > Procambarus > Procambarus clarkii. The sequence goes on from NC_091213.1 coordinate 11,120,420, forward strand.
GATGAGAATCAGCGAAGCTGTTTTTCCCTCGCTAAAATATATACGCATATTCGGAGCCGAATACCTTTGAAAATATCTGCACACACACACACGCACACACACACACACACACACACACACACACACACACACACATACACACACACACACACATACACACACACACACACAAACGCGCGAGCCAGAACAGCTTTTTCTCAATACTCTCATCTCTCCTTAAGCGAGAGGAAAAAGACTAATGAGACATTGCGTTGCTTTCCTCTCCAAGGAAACTAGTTAGCATACAGTAAAGAAGTAGAACCATCTTTTCTTGTGTGTGCTGACAAGACGAATGGTCTTTGCTTCACTTAATTTAGGAAATAAGATTACAAAAATTCTTAGGTTCTGAATCTATTGACTATTTCAATGATTACAAAACATGAAATAAAGTCCCATAATATTATAATTCTATTACTAATTATTATGAAATAATATTGTTTACAATTTGGCTGAAGATGATAATAATAAGGTAGTGAAATTCTTTGGAAGAGAGAGAGAGAGAGAGAGAGAGAGAGAGAGAGAGAGAGAGAGAGAGAGAGAGAGAGAGAGAGAGAGAGAGAGAGAGAGAGAGAGAGAGAGAGAGAGACGCAGAGACACATATACAGAGAGAGACATGTATACAGAGCTATACAGAGGTATATTACACTTAAACTACAATGACCAATAACTCGTAAAGAGAGACAGCAACTACAGAATTAATGGCAACTTCAGCGTACAGAAAATCCGTGGGTTGTTGTCAGATATGTGAGGGGGATAACTGGCATGCAGACAGCCAGTCAACAGCTACCCAACAGCCAGTCTACAGCTACCCAAGAGTCAGCAGCCTCTCTCTGCACCCCAACACACCCAGTACCTATTCGTGTGAAGCTTCCCCTCCCCTACACCCACTCTGCTGTAGTCACCCAGTGCCCTCCCACCCTCTCTCCCTATCTGCCAGCTGTCTCTTATGGCTTTATACAAACGTAAAATTTCGTGTGAATGGGTCATCCCAGTGAGGAAGGAGGGGATTTAGTGTGTTTTGTGTATGTTGTGAGAGAGGGGTGAAGTGTGTGTGTGTGAGAGAGGGGTGAAGTTGTGTGTGTGTGTGAGAGAGAGAGGGTGAAGTAGTGTGTGTGAGAGGGGAAGAAGTGTGTGTGAGAGGTGGGGGGAGAAGTGTGGGTGTGTTAGAAGTGTGAAAAAAGAGTGTGTGTTCAAGAAGTGTGAAATAGGTGTATGTGTGTGTGAGAGAGAGAGAGAGAGAGAGAGAGAGAGAGAGAGAGAGAGAGAGAGAGTAGTGGATACTTGTCTAATTCTCATTGAGTTTTAGCTCTTGGATACCGCCTCGAAACCTTCAACAAGTGTTCTGTTTACTGAGCAACTTTGGTTCATCTTAATCCACATATGGAAAATTCCTACACAATGTCGTGATACATCAAGATAAAAATCCTGTGGAGCAGTGCAACGGAATCGAACTCACGTATTGGGAGAGTTTTGAGGTGACCCAGAACTCGTGCTTGATTCCATTGCACTATTCTAAAAGATTGTCTTTTTTTACAGCCTTTGCGGCACTTAATTTAAACCTGTGACTCCTTGTTCATATTTCTCCCCTTTAATATTATATGCAATTATCTGCCCTATTAAGTATGCAATTACCCTACCAAATGAGTATTATACATGTGGTAATCATGTCTCTTATGTTTCATCTATCTTCCAGTGATATTTGGCTTAATTCATTCAGTCTTTCTTCGTATCTGAAGTCTCTCAGCTCCGGAACTAGTCTGGTGCTAGCCTCTAATGCCTCCTCCTTTACCACATCACGTGTGCTCCCAGAAGACCAGCGCATTGCCCTTGTAAACGCCCCTTTAATTCAAAATTATAGTAAGATTACCCTCTAAAACATTACCGTGCCAGCTTCATGTTGGTCTATATACAGTTAACAACTTACATGGATCATATTTACACAGGTATTTCTTCACAAATTTTTAAGTTGTTGTTTGAAGGAAAATGCAATTTTTGTGCCCTACGCAATTCTTTGAATCCAGAAACTAGCAAGCAGCATATTTCCGGACGTAAGTATTTATAAGGATAAGTTTTGTAAGCGTGCCGTCTCTGTTTTCGTGATAACGCGCACACACACACACACACACACACACACACACACACACACACACATACACGCACACACACACACACACACACACACACACACACACACACACACACACACACACACACACACACACACACACACACACACACACACACACACACGGGACGGACCAAAGAGCCAAAGCTCAACCCCGCAAGCACAAATAGGCAAGTACAACTTCGAGAACACACACACACACACACATCCCCATACAACCCTAACACACACAAACACATATACAAGCATACATTTACCCTCCTTCTCACAAGCATACATATTCCCCCTTCCCACACACACAAACACACACACATCCCTCTACCCCCCTCCCACACACATACACACACACACACATCCCCCTACCCCCCCTCCCAAACACAAACACATGCATACAGAGGCTAAACATACCGTCGGGCTCCAGTAATCACGACCCCAACATCTGCTGCTCCAGCAGACAATAGCCTTTAATATAAAAAGTTGCACAACACCGGGAGCGCGTATGTTCTCCGGAGCACTGGCTGGTTCTGGTGCCGCGCTCCCTGCACTCCTGGAGCTCCCTGCACTCCTGGAGCACCCTGCACTCTTGGAGCTCCCTGCACTCCTTTAGCTCCCTGCACTCGTGGAGCTTCCTGCACTCTTGGAACTTCCTGCACTCCTTTAGCTCCCTGCACTCCTTTAGCTCCCTGCACTCGTGGAGCTTCCTGCACTCGTGGAGCTTCCTACACTCGTGGAACTCCCTGCACTCGTGGAGCTCCCTGCACTCGTGGAGATCCTTGCACTCGTGGAGCTCCCTCCACTCCTGGAGCTCCCTGCACTCTTGGAGCTCCCTGCACTCGTGGAGCTCACTGTAGTCTTGAAGATCTCTGCACTCCAGGAGCTCTCAAAACTCACTTTCACTCATGGGTCTCCCAGCACTGGCCAATCACTCACTCCCAACACTCAGGTTCACTCATGGAGCTCAGAACACTCACCTTCACTCACGGAGCTCTCAAACCCACTTTCACTTCAAGGTGATCAAGTATTCTCTCCTGCAAATTGGTCGGAATTTTATAGCATTGTAAATGTTTAAACTCAGAATGACTCGAAAATCCCGAGTTGATTGGCTAAAATACAGGGAAAATATGAACAATATATATTTACTAATTAGTGACCAGTTTTGAAAAATATTGCAGAGTCTCAACTGGAAAACTGACTCGGGAATATTTTGAAGTGTCTCGATGAAGTTGCCATGGATATATTGAACACGATATACTCCATGGGAAGATCACACACATACACACACACACACACACACATAGTTGATTGACCGTTGAGAGGCGGGACCAAAGAGCTAGAAATCAGCCCCTGCAAGCACAACTCGGTAAGTACATCTCGGTAACTTACACACAACGAAAACAGGCAATCATCAGCGAGGGAGAGTAAGGGAAGACATGATAACCACCTACAAAATTCTCAGGGGAATAGAGAAGAGGTGGACAAAGACAAACTATTTAGCATAGGGGGTACGCGAACAAGGGGGACATAGGTGGAAACTTAATACCCAAATGAGCCACAGAGACATTAGAAAGGATGTTTTCAATGCCAGAGTTATTAATAAATGGAATGCATTAGGTAGTGATGTGATGGAGGCAGACTCCATACACAGTTTCAAATGTAGATTTTATATTGCCCAATAGGCTCCAGAATCTGTACACCATTTGATTGACAGTTAAGCGGGAACAAAGAGCCAAAGCTCAACCCCCGCAAGCACAACTAGGCGAGTACACACACACGCACACGCAAAATTATATATCTAATATAACCAATTCTGTTTCGTATATAACTCTATTTCTAATATAACCAATTATATTTATAATACACGTAAAGGACATGTCTACAGGAGTTGAGTCTTATTTGTCGATCTTTGCGGATGACGCGACATTAATTAAACGGGTAGTGACAGATGAGGATTGTAGGATCCTCTAAGAGGATTTAAACAAGTTGCAGAGATTGTCGGAAGAATGGCTACTGGATTTCAACTCGAGTAATTGTAAAGAGATAGAAATGGGAATAGAAGACAGGAGCACAAAGGGACAGTTCACAATGAATGGAAACTAACTACTTGTAATGACTCGGGAAAGAGGTTTGGGAGTGGACGTAACGCCAAATCTAACTCCAGAGGCACACATAAATAGGATAACGTTTGCAGCGTACTTTACGCTAGGAAAAGTTAGAACATTCTTCAGGATTCTAAGTAAGGAGCCCTTTACACTGCCTATATGAGACCAGTTTTAGAGTATGTCGCCTCATCATGGAGCCCCTCCTGAAGAAAGACATAAGGAAACTTGAAAAGATTCAGAAGTTTGCAATGAGACTCGTCCCAGAATTGCGAGGGATGGGGATGAAGAACGATTGAAAGAACTGAACCTGACGATGCTAGGAAAAGGAGGGAGCGGGGAGACATGATTGAAACGTATAAAATACTTAAGTGGTTTGAGAGTGGAAATAGATGAAATGTTCATACTGAAAACCAACAGAAGAAGGGGGCATGGGTAGAAGCTTGAAACTAAAGTGAGTCAAAGAGATGTTAAAAAAAATTAATTTAGCATGTGAGTAGTGGAAAAATGGAATGAATTAAAGGAACAAGTTGTTGAAGCAAACTCTATTCATAATTTTAAAAGTAGACACGATTTGGAAAGTTATAAGTTATTGCATTAAACAACTGGTGGCTAGAGAGGCGGGATCGAAGAGCTAATGCTCGATTAGTACACACACACACACTGTTTCGTACAAACATCACAGTATCGTAGGTAATATGTAAACTTTTGTATGCACAAAAGTGAAACAAGATTTCTCAAGCTTTCGTTTATATAAGTCATTTTCAAGGCTCCGGAATTCAGGCGGGCGGAACCCGGACATTATCAACAGTTTAGTCTACATGACGTCAGATAGTGACAGAGTTTGAGAGGGAATATTACCAGGAAGTATCCTGTTATTAGGTCATTTACGTAAGTTAATGAAGCTTTGTGCTGTTTCGTTTATTTTTTCTATATTGACTTTAATGTGAACTCTACTTGAATTCAAAACATTTTAAAAACTTTGTTATTAATAAAATTATTTAACATATCTGATTATTTCCTCGAATATGTTTTAGAAAAGTCTAAGGTAATTTGACGTTAGCCTGGGATACCCAACACCATCATCAACACCACCATTACCACCACTATCAACATCACTACCACCACCAACCCAACTACCACTATTACCACCAATAGCCTGCAATACCCAATTCTACTTCACAACCACAAACACCACCAGTAGCCACAAACACCAACACTAACACTCTACACCACCATTACCACCACCAGCATCGCCCTCACCCACCACCAACAGTCTGCAACATCACCTCCAGCACTATCACAACCATCACCAAGGCCACCAGCAGCAACAGCTCACAACACCCATCTCCACACCTCCGTAGCACACCTCCTTCAGACGCAGGCAACCCAATAACTTTTAAACTAATTGCCTTTTTAGCATTAATGGACAATTCCAGGGAGACAGCAACTGGCAACCAGCCCACGGTCGATGTACTCACACCGGGCACCAGTTCTCCTTCACAGTTCACGCTGGGAGGGAACGTGACGAACAGGGAAAGGAAAGAGAGGGAGTGGAACGCGAGGGAGGGGAAAGTTAGAAAGAGGGAGAGGAACGTAAGGGAGTGGAGTTGGAGGAAGCAAATGATAAAAAAAGGAAAAGAAACACTTGGAGAATGGTACATACTGCTTAGGCGGTGAAGAAATGGTGGAGAAAAGGTTGAGAAACCAATCGGAGAAAGGTTGAGTTTAAACGAAGGCTTGGCTGGTGTTGGAGAACTTTACGATAAGCTTTGTAACCCGGCTGTTTTGTGCTGCATGTAAGGAGAATGTGGTGTTGGAGGCGTGGTGGAGTATTGGAGTATTGGAGGCGTGGTGGAGTGTTGGAGGCGTGTTGGAGTGTTGGAGGCGTGTTGGAGTATTGGAGACGTGGTGGGGTATTGGAGGTGAGGTGGGGCAGAAGGTGTGGAGAGTCATTTACTCCGAAGGAACTATACGAATCAATACTTTTTTATTTGTATACATATAATAAACTTAGACATGCTCCTTATAACAAATATGTATATATTTACAGATCTTTTTATATATCTGTAAAAAACATAGAATAGTTATGTTAAAGATTTAATAAATATTACAATGAATGTATTAATATTTTTTCAAGGATACTGTGTATACACAGAGCAATTAACACAGCCATAATGACCCTGAGTGTCTGATTTAAACTATGTATGACTCATTTATATAACAATCACTATTCAAAGACCTCATCAACTCTTCGGATGTTGGGCACGTGCCCATGATACGGCAAGCATTTCCTCTCTGGATCGCGACACTGAAGCGCTGGAACAGAAACCTGGCCGTTCTTGAGTATCTAGTTTGTCTAATGACTTCCTTACCCACCTCCTTTAGGAATTTAAGTACACATTTACCCCAGGTGCCCAGGGTCGCAGAGCCTATCGGCACGAACCTGTAACAACGTTCTAGGTCCTTGTACTTATTAGTTTTCTGGGTTTCCCTGAAGGTGGTCGCTCCACTATATATATATATATATATATATATATATATATATATATATATATAAGGAGAGAGAGAGAGAGAGAGAGAGAGAGAGAGAGAGAGAGAGAGAGAGAGAGAGAGAGAGAGAGAGAGAGAGAGAGAGAGAGAGAGAGAGATAATAAATGAATAAATGAACAAATTGTCTTGTTTATCAAATGCTTGTGGCGTTGATCTTTATGTAGATTTTTCAGGTTAAATTTTAATGAAGGAAAATCTCTCTAATTGGATGAGTCTTGACTCTGAAACGATGTTATGTAAATTTCATGTTAATAGATTTTTGCCTCTGTTATATCTTCTTATAAGTGGCGCTTGTGTCCATCACTTTGAAGGATATAAGTGGGAATATTTCCCACTACACATGAATAGGAAGTATGTACTTAGGTCAGACTTTTCTTATGTCATGGCGGTTGGGGTCACATGTCCTCTCGGAAGGTCACAAGTGAATAGAGGTCAAAATTGTCACTTAACCGTTGATATCCAATTACCAATACAGACCTCTGGATTTCATTAAGAGAAATCACTTGCACGATTTAATTTTCATTTTTCAAAAGGTAAAATATGAGATAGGAATTGATTTATTTAGAGTCTTCTTGTATGTGATTGTTCAACTGAGGACTCGTTACCTTAAGGACTCGTTACCTTAAGGAGACATTACATTTGGACTTATGGATTCGGTACCTTAAGGACTCATTATCATTTTCATTGCTATATTGCTGATATCAGAGATGTTATCAGCTTCACAGTATTCAAAATATTTATCTTTAATAGGATTAATGACGGTACTTATCTTTACTGGAGATTATCATTTCCAGTAAATTATCACCTTCATTGAACTCTTCATATCATCACCAACATCATCACCATCACATTCTCTTCAACAAACATTCTGGTATTATTACATTCCGGTAATAGTCACTCTCTCGCTCTAACCTATCATGTTCGTTAGTCAAGAGAGAGAGAGAGAGAGAGAGACGTGTACTCTACAGCAACAGGAAAAAATTGTTACTTCGCTCGCTAGATATAACTCCGTAGAACTTCATTTAATGCTAACTGCTTTGAAGGGGATTTCCTCTCCTGCTGACCCTATTGTCTGAGGATTCTAGCCGACCTCATCTTCGTACCTGATGGAATTTGGGCAACGAGGTACAAGTCCAGCATTGGTGGAGAATCATCTTGTTGCGTGGAAATTCCTCCTCCACCAAATGCCCACCTCAGCCACACAAACGAAAATTTTTACTGCATATAGGTTTGTGTCTGTGGGAGTGAAGATGGTCGCATTTGGGGCCATTTCCGGCTCTGCCACGAACCTTTTCTGTTCCATTCCTGTCTTGGCCTCTCTGCCTCATACTATGCATATTTTGTTCCATTTTCCTTTTCCTCTACTTCTTAACTTATCCATCCCTCTCTCTTTATCATTTAACTCTTCATTTATCACTTCATCTCTTCATTTCTCTCTCCTCTTCAACGATAGTCTACCCCCTCTCCTTCCTTCCAATTATGAAAGCGTATTCTTCTCATTAAGAAATCCTAACAATCTCCCACTTCCCTCAAGGTGGCGTATCTTTCTCCCTCCTTATTCCTCCGACACATCCTTTTTCAAAGAGCAATTAATTCTGCACTCGGATCAAAGGAGAGCCTAATTAAACTCTCGCAGAGCGCCGAAATCTGTTTAATTTCTTAGGGCACTGTTTGAACTGGTAAGACTCCAGATATGAATGGTAAGCTCTTATCCCTCTCTACCACCCTCCACATCCGGCCACGACTCTCCCAGAGAGAGAGAGAGAGAGAGAGAGAGAGAGAGAGAGAGAGAGAGAGAGAGAGAGAGAGAGAGAGAGAGAGAGAGAGAGAGAGAGAGAGAGAGAGAGAGAGAGATAATATATGCGAAAGAGATGTGTGGGGAGGTGGAGTATCTTAAATTAATATATTTTCACCTCTATAAGTCATTGTGAGAATTGACTCTCGAATGCACAGACACTTCTAACCCAGAACACCCAACCGCATCTCTCACTAACAGCATATTTCAACCCATGTCATACCCCAGTATACTCCCACAAACACCAACACATCACAACACCTCTCCAACTCACATTGGGTGAGTGTTTTCATGCTTCGCTGTTACACTTGGTGAGTCTCACTCATGTATAAAACGTTGTTTATTAAATTAAGTCTTGTCTCTGATATGTGTCTTTGCTTACCCACAAAAATAAATGCATAAAATGCTCACAAAACTGCTAAATACGTCGAAACTAAAGAAGTGGGAAAAATGCGGCTTTATAGCGGTAAAACTATTACAAACAATAAAATAATTCACATTTCCATTTATCTCAAACACTAAAACAAATACGATTTTATGTTTACTGTCAAATGTTTTCAGGGGACGCTGTTTACACCAAGCTCATCACAACGTTTAAAACTGGTCAGCCCAAAAACGTTTTCATCAGCGCTATTTATGAGCGTGTGGACCAGGCCTGTGTCAAGGTGCGGTCGAGGGGGAAGCCCTGACTTCCGGAGGGGGAGGGAATAGAGGGTGAAGAAGGGAGAGGAGGACGTGGAGGAGAGAATAGGGTGAAACCGGGAAGGGAGGAAGCGAAGGAGAAGGGAGTGGGTGAAGAAATGGAGACGGAAAGAATGAAAAAGAAAGCGTGGTGGAAAAAGAAAATAATGGAGGGAAATGAGTTAGGATAAAGAAGAGACAGTGTGATAGGAAGGAGGTGGGGACGTTTTGCCAGCTTAAGAGGATTAGTGTGGGAATACAGTAGCGGAAAAGTGTTGAGGCAGGACAAGGGAGTGAAGGGAGACGGGGTCAGGGTAGTGTAGCAGAGGTGAAGGGCAGCAGAGGTGTAGGGTAGCAGAGGTGAAAGGCAGCAGAGGTGAAGGGCAGCAGAGGTGAAGGGCAGCAGAAGCCGTGATTATGGAGTGTGGTGAGGAAGGTATTACCTTCCCCTCGCCGCTCTCAGGACAGATCAAGTACCACCTCAACCACTGCCATTCCAGGCCTTCGTTAAAAAAAAATCGTGAATTTTAGGCTCGCAATTTTATTACATATCCCAAAATAAAGACGTGACGTTACTGATCCCTCAGGAATGTGTATACTTGTGTGTGTGTTTGCTTATCAGCGCTCCAGGCCAGCGAGCACAGCTGACAAACAACACCTAAATATTCAAAAGTATTACAAATACATTTACCCGCCTATAATGATTAATATATATAAAATAATATTCTTAAACATGAAAGGTGCTCGCAAGGGTTATCGGCTTGGAGACAGGTATAATTTAATAACTCAGACAACCGGTGATTAACAACAATATGAGATGAACAATGATGCAGCCTCCTTACAGTGCTCTCATATTACAGGCCAGAGTAGCATCACTATAATTAACGAGGGCTTAAAACCTGAGATATGCTCCACCTGTCTTCGTCATAGCTACTAAGTAGGCCCAACCCAACTCACCTAAACCCAACCTAACCTATCCTACCCTAACAAATATATATATTTGGTTTGCACACAGTGTATGACGTCACCATGACGTCATAGTTGCAATTCAGGCAAAGGTTTTGGATCTCACGTTAATTAACACCTTCACCACTACCTTTTGGGCTCATTTTTACCTCCTAATCGTTTACAGTTTGTTTTAGAGACAATGAAAATGTTTTTGATTTCAGAAAATTATTATTCAACTCCCACAACTGGTCGGCTCAGTCGGGTAATAACTGTAAGGTCCCACGTTCGATACCCGGGGTAGGATAGAAAAAAATTTGGGCATCGTTTCCTTTTCACCTGATGCCTCTATTAACCTAGCGGTAAATAGGTGCTTGGCGTTGTGGACTGCATCCTGGGAAGAGTGTTGTAACAAGTACTGCTTGACCTGTCAGCTCTCTCAGGACCCAAGCCTTGAAGATGCTTGAGGAAGATGATTGAGAAAGATGCATGAAGATGCTCTTCGTCCTTCCTCACCAAATTAGCAGGCAGAGGAAAGACGAAGGAATGAATTGCAAAACGCAAAACAATATATAATATAATAACTGCAAAAAATAGGTATATTAGTTGCAGCATTTAGGTCAGGGTCGTGCAACATCCCCTGTCAGTATTTAGGCCAGAAAACACGACAGTCTGGCGGATGTCATCCATCAGAGATTCACTCTAAGAGCTCATCTCCTCTCACCGAACGTCTCAAGTCATGCATTACGGTCGAGCGTTTCCCCTTCTGCCAACTTTGAACGGAAATTAAAAATACAAACATTTGATGTTTTATGCTTTGAAAAATGACCAAACTCTTCGTATCCTGATCTTCAGCTGTTTTATCCTGAAGACTAGGAGCATACCTCAGCTTCTACACCTAATATTGTCTTCTTTTAACCTCAGTATCGTTAGTTTGGGTTATATCAATGACATTATTCAGTTTTCTCTGCTTGGTGTAAAACAAGAAAACTCTGGATTTTAATTAATGAGGCATTATTAGGACATTTACTGACACTTTCAACAAGCTAACGTTTGTACAAAGAAATTATTCTACTTTAAAATCCTGATACGGAAACTCTCAAAGCTGTTTCAGTTCATATTTATTCTTGGCATTATTGCCTAGTAAACTAACTTCATCTAAATCTAGATTAATCATATTACACCTCGCCGGCCATTTCCTCCTTCTTATGTTTACTGAGCGTACATAAGCTTTCTCGCCCTCCTGAAGGCGATCTGGTTAACTTACATTAATTAAATTTCATTCACAGTAATACTGAGTAGCTCATACTGAACCTGGACACTGTTGGTCTTCTTAGGCACTCAAACATCCGTTCACACCCGCTTTAGTCCTTCCATAGTGATGTCCGCTCACTCTAATGTACTCACGATCACTCTGGTCCATCCACGATCACTCTGGTCCACTCACGATCACTCTAGTCCACCCCACAATAATTCCAAATTAACCATGCTCACAACAATCCACTCACGTTCACCTTATTCCACCCATGACTACTCTAATTCCTCCACTCTTTCTCTATTTATCCACGTTCACTCAAATTAACATACTCTCACCCTTATCCACCCACGCCCATAGTAGCATTTAGAATGAAAGCATGGAGGCCGTCCTCGTTCACAGTTTCAAGAGCAAATGCGATACAGAACTCGAACGCCAACATATTTATATGAAAAATACGTATCCGGTACAAAAGATAAGGAAAGCTAGACCTCACTTAGACCCCCAATCCATCTGTCCGAAAATAAAGGAATTGACGAAGTTTCGGTCCGTCAGGGACAATTTTTAAAGTTGTGCTGACTTCCCCTTAGTCAATGATAGGTAAACGGCATTTGTGTGTACATCTCAGAGCACAACTCTATCTCCCTCCACAGCTCTATCTTCCTCCATTCCATGAAGACAAGGCAAAAGCAATTCTGAAATCTTGAGTTGTTTAGAAAAATTCTCGCTTTGCAAACACTTCAATAAGCGAGCCGCAGCTTGGCAGTATTTAACCATTCTCGGTCTGACGTCAGGAGGATTCAAGATGTGGAAATTCCAAACACTAGAGATTCGTTGTGAAATCAAAGTACCGAAATGGGAAATGCCAAAAAATCTTCATGGAAATTGAAAATTGATTCAGTCAATGTTTGCCCAGCTATTCTAAGGCAAAGCTCGTTTTTTGTTGCTTACGGAAGGGGAATTACGTTTTCTAACAATATCTCAGTGCTCCCTCATGCATGGGTCAACAAAAGGTGATGTTTGCATGGGCAGTATACAGCTAATTTATGTATTTTCATTATCATCATCTTATTGAGAAACGTTCAACAGTGCTGTAGTGCTTGAATGAAGGTGAAGGAAATGCCCAATATACATGGGAAAGTGTATTACAAAAACTAATTTTCGGATGTAACCTTAATCCTTTCTTGAGGGTCTTTATATATACAATATACATGAATATTGTATTGAACTGAAGGATGTAGGTTACATCCGAAAAATGTGTTTTTTAATACACTTACACACACACACACACAAGATCCAAGGATCCAAGAGTCAATGCTCGATCCTGCAGACACAACTAGGTGAGTACAACTAGGTGAGTACACACACACACACACACGTCTTAACCTTTACACGACCACGTGGAAACTGTCAGCCCTAACGATCTCAATATATGGGCAAGACAACAACGTCCCCTTTCAAGGCGCCTGACAATGCACAAACAGCCAGGGCCCCATCAAGTAACATAATAATATCGGCACACAAACGACCAGATCATCACCAGAGTTATCCTCACGAAGAATGCTGAAATAATCGATAGATTCAGTCCCAACAGAGGATTAGAAATCCCCCATAAGAACAGCTTTCTCAGTAAGGAAACTGCTGAGGGTCTACTGGCCTATGCGACACATTATTTCACTTCAGTCTCAGTTATATATTCAACTGCTGCAAATAAATTGCATCAACCTCTACTCTGCCCTTGAAAATGTGGACAGGTTCAACGAAACTCTTTTCTTAGCGTCTGATCTTAAGTTGATAAAACAATAAAATTAACTTTGGAGAGTTAATTAATTTTTCAACTTTCTTAAGTGTAGAACATCAGAGGTCCGCAGCCATTGACCTCTGATCTTCATAAGTGCTTTATGATTGTGCCTATGGTACCTCTATTTCTCACTGGTTCTATTCCACGATAAAATATTTCTTGAACTGTGCTTCGCTCACTTGCTTCATTGAAAGTAAACATGTTTCGTGCACGTAATCTAGATATTACATCGATGACACTTTTATAAATAACAACAATATTCAAAATATGAACAAGTGCTGCAAATCATATGTTGATTTGTAAATTATTTGCAACATCAGTGCTGCAGATGTTGTATTTTATTCCGCACTTTGCCCGAAGCGTCTCTCTCAGTTCTACACTAACATCGTAACGTTTCATTTCATGCTTCACCAACTGCGTGTCATTCAATGCTACCCACTCTTACATGGCACAGGTGCTTCAGCTGCTTAATCCGGTTCTTCAGCTGCTAAATTCTCCTCAATACATCACTGGATTCCATTTGCTTCAGTTATTCCACAATATGTCCTCATCTGGAATAAAAATCTTAGACTGGTCTCAAGATTCTCTTGCTTTCTTGCCGTTTGGAGAAAGTTGGTCGACATTCTCTCCTCTCTAGTGATTGCGTGTGCCTCTCCTACTGTTTACCAAGTGTCCCGGACTCTGCGTGAGAATTTAGAGTCCTTGCCCTCAAGAAAGCGTGCGCTAGAGAGAGAGAGAGAGAGAGAGAGAGAGAGAGAGAGAGAGAGAGAGAGAGAGAGAGAGAGAGAGAGAGAGAGAGAGAGAGAGAGAGAGAGAGAGAGAGAGAGAGACAGGGAGAGAGACAGAGATAGAGACAGAGACAGAGAGAATAAAAAATGCAGTGTAATTTTTTACAACCGCCTCTCCAAGATATAACACTATATTTTCACCGAGTATATTGACTGTTTACCTGGCGGACATAAACTCATTTTCAAAGGCCAGCACAATAAAAATAGGCTAAAGAACTGACACTTTGTCTGGCGAAAGTATGCCCAGCCTCTGTGTGCTCGGAATACACAAACACCAAACAAGTGCGGACATTCCAGTCGGTGTCCTCCCTCCTTCTCTCTATGTCAGAGTTAACTCTGTAGAAATCGCCTAGTCTCTCTGAAGCTCATACTGCCATTTTGAGTCACCATCCCTGGAATATGTTTCGGTGTGTCTTTTCTGGTCGTGTCCTTCGGCTTCTGGGGCAGTTTGTCGGCGCTTCATATTATCTTGTTCCTTGCTCGCGCGGGAAGAGTTGCTGGAATTTCTGGTATGTTACCTGTCGCGCTGAGTTGTCTCTTTCTGGTTTGTATTTGTGTGTGTGTGTGTGTGTGTGTGTGTGTGTGTGTGTGTGTGTGTGTGTGTGTGTGTGTGTATTCGCCTGGATGTACTCACCTTGATGTATGTGAGGTGACTGAATAGTGAGTTTTAGTAATGAGTTTGTCTAGTGAAATGTAAAAGTGTCTGCATTTGAAACAAATTCTACGTGTTCAATAACTTCAAAATATACTTTATTTCCTTAAATCCGTCTGACCTAACAGAGCTTCCAACATTCCCTTACGCCCTTTCATCCTGTCCTCTATCACGTCAAACAGTCCGTACCTATCCACTTTATCAATATTTAAGAGTATTTTGAATATTGTGAACATATCTCTGATTCTTCTCTTTCTGTCGGTATAAGAGTCAGTTACATCAGCCGTCCGCACTGTGGTAAATCTCTGGATTTTCTTTATTTTCCTTCGGAATTTTACGAGATGCGGACAACACGTTAATGCCACAGTTCATAGTGCTCTAAAATTCTCTGAATGACTCCTTATGACTCTTCAGACTCCATGATGTTCAACGTCGTTTGTTGCTGCTCAGTCTCATTCGTTATTACTTTGATAAATGCACTGCTGCTCAGTCTCATTCGTTGTTGCTTGGCCTCGTTCAGTGCTGCTTAGCTTCGTTAATGATTATTGTTTCGTTTGTTACTGTCTGGCTTGTTTCTTTGTGTTAAATTCTATGGTCACTGTGTTTGCATCACAGTGTCTCACTCTCTCACGTAGACTTTCTTAATAACGTTTCTCACCAAGTTCTCAGTCTTTTTGGTACTTACTTTTGCCAGCCTGTTTTTGTTATAATTTGTCTTGTATCTCTACTCGCAGAACTATTCCAAAGAAATAATATATACAGTAATTACACATTCAAATATTTAGACATTTAAGATATATATATATATATATATATATATATATATATATATATATATATATATATATATATATATATATATATATATATATATATATATATTGTATCATGTTGATTTCCGACAGAGAACATCACCCCAGCGCCCGCAATTCATCTTTCAGAATTTTTCCTGTGCATGTCCGCTTGAACCGTCGTATCCTCTCTTCCTGCACCTTCTCCTCCTTTCGTCTTACCCTTCTGATTTTTGCCTCCACCCTCATATTCCTGCTTTACTATCTTTCCTGTTCCCTCTCATCTCATTTCTTACACCTTGACTCTTCCGTCAATCTATGTCATTCTTCTCGCCTATTTTGTTTTCAATTATTATTCCCCTTCCTTTCAATCGTTTTACTTATCTTTCTATTTCTTCTCTTTCGTCCAATCCTTTGGGTTGGACGGTAGAACGACGGTCTCGCTTCATGCAGGTCGGCGTTCAATCCCCGAGCGTCCAAGTGGTTGGACACTATTCATTTTCCCCCCTCCCCTGTCGCTTCCCAAATCCTTAACCTGACCCCTTCCAAGTGCTATATAGTCGTATTGGCAAGGCCCTTTCTCCTGATAATTCCCTCTCTTCCCTTTCCCTATCTCTCCTTTGACTGTCTGTCAAAATATATCTTAGATTCCCTTTCTCTTTCTCTCGTCAGATCCCGTCTACCGCGTCGCCGATCTTACCGTCGTCTGAGGACGACAGAACGGTTCACCTGACCCCCCAATGAAAACTTCCCAGTGATAAATTCCCCAGATGGCTCTAGACCACCATCCACGAAGATGCTCCCAGTTTCATCTGCCATTTAATCACCTCACATTCAGACATGCATCGATCACTTACTCTCTCTCTCTCGCCTGGTCTCAAGCACCCAGGATGGCCGCCAGAGAGGAAGAGAGAAGAGGCCTTTCCTGAAGAGACAGCCGGTACTGGAGTCTCCTTTACCGAGGGGGTGAGAGAATTGGGAGAGGAAGAGGAGAAGGCCGCAGGGATGAGAGACAGGCGAAAGGAAATGAATAGGTGATGAAGTGGGTCGCAGAGGGATGCCAGTCTTTCGTTTATAGGAGGGAATAAGTCTCTAAAGGAAACCGGAGATTGATGCTGAAGAGAGTGAGAGAGAGAAAGAGAGAGAGAGAGAGAGAGAGAGAGAGAGAGAGAGAGAGAGAGAGAGAGAGAGAGAGAGAGAGAGAGAGAGAGAGAGAGAGAGAGAGGAATATCGTGTGAGAGGGAAGCAAGAAGGGAGCAAGAGGAGAGGAAAAGTCTTAAAGATAGCGATCAAGATGTAGAAGATCACTCTCGAGGCTCTATGGCCCAAAGGGCCCCCACGAGAGACTGTTGAGGAAGAAGTTATAGACGATAATGAGTAGCAAAGAAGGAGAGAGAGAAAGAGAAGGATAACGAGACTGCTAGGAAGGAAGAGGACCTAAGTAATGTAAGCGATCAGATAGCAAGATAGCAATATCGAACGAATACAAACAAAATATTTAAAGAAAACAAGATCTTAAACTTTAATAATAGTCAACGGATAAAATAGGAAGAATTGAGAATAGAAAGAAGGGTAAATTAATAACAAGTGAAAGAGAGGTTGCAGGGATATGGAAAATTTACCAAGATGGAGTTAATTACAAAAAAAAAGACTTAAAACCAGATATAAAAAGGGGAAAAGGAACATGCAATAAAGCGAGGAATGAAACAGGAATAGGAAATAGTGAAGATGCATAATAATTGAAGAGTCGGGGAAAATTAGAAATGAGAAATTGAGGCGAAGAAGAAGGAAACGAAGGAGTGACGAATGGTCAAGGAGGAAGGGGAAGAGGAGGATTAGAAACGACAAAATTCAAAGATAGACTTCAACTGAGAAAGAAAGGAATGAAACCGGATGAGAAGACAGAGAGAATGGTGGGTGAAGATCCCAGAAGTGAAAGGAGGAGGAGGAGGAGGAACGGAAAAGAGAAAGCACGAAGAAGGAATGGAGGAGGGGAGACGAGGAGAGGCAATCAACACTGACAACAATAAGGCTTTCATAAGGGTGTGTGGCTTGGAAGAATACGCTGTAGCCTCCTTGACCACAGTTTGCTCTTAAGATTATTACACTTGACGATCTCTCAGGCTTTCTCTTAACCACTAGACGTTCTCTCTCTCTCTCTCTCTCTCTCTCTCTCTCTCTCTCTCTCTCTCTCTCTCTCTCTCTCTCTCTCTCTCTCTCTCTCTCTCTCTCTCTCTCTCTCCTACTCTGGTTCCCTCCACCCTTCTCACCAGCGCACCGCTTCCTAACTTGATTAAGACTAAGTTCGTCGCCTGGATGTAGGTGAAGCAAGTTAGTGTGTGTGGAGAGGGAACCTGCTGCAGTTTCCCTTGTTTTTACACAGGAAGGAAAAGAAAAAAATCGACTTTCCATCTCATTTATTCTTGCTTTATCTGTGTCTGTTTTCCCTATTGTTAAATGTTTCGTTTTGTTTAGTATATTTTAAATATTTCCCTTCCTATTAGTTTCATTTATTAATTTTTCTATATT